>NC_136268.1:77251487-77409912 GCF_964187855.1 Myxine glutinosa
TTGTGCATGCAAGAAACCCCTCAAACATCGCACAGCTGAAAATTCTGCATGGAGGAGTGGGCAAAAATTTCTCCCATTCGATGTCAGAGACTGGTAGACAATTATAAGAAACGCCTACTTGAGGTTGTTTCTGTCAAAGGGGGCAATACCACCTATTAGAGCCAAGGGTGTACTTACTTTTTCCACATGCGAAATTTGCAATTATGTTTATTTAAATTATACAATGGACTACAAAATGTAAATGTTTCATGATATTTGTTATATTATATCACCTTTATCTCTAAATATTGTTGAAATGAAGATCAAATAGCTGTATGTTGAAATATGTTGAAAAAGTCAAAACTTTAGATGGGGTGTCCTTACTTTTTCACGTGACTGTGTATATATGTATATATATATATATATATATATATATATATATATATATATATATATATATATATATATATATATATATATATATATATATGTAGACATACATATATATATATATATATATATATATATATATATATATATATATATATATATATATATATATATATATATATATACTAGCGTCGTCACTGAGGAACGGGCTTATTTTAGCTGAGGATAATGACTGTACCTCAGTTACTGTGTTGTCATGATTTACACCAATCATAATACAAACAATTATTTTGCACAAATTTATTTGTAGTGTTTGTGATATCACATTTTTATCAGCATTTTAGGTTGAAGATTTAGGTTGAATGTTTTTTTTTTCAAGAAAGAACCCCTCAGCACAAACAAAGGGGAGGGGTAGCTGCAGGCTGGAAATTTGGGACGATTACACCTCACCACCACGTAATTCAAAACACCTCACCACCAAGTAATTCAAAACACCTCACCACCAAGTAATTTAAAACACCTCACCACCACAAAATTGAAAACACCTCATAGCCATAAAACACGTAATAAAAACACCTCACAGCCATAACACACTTAGTAAAAACACCTCACCACCACAAAATTAAAAACACCTCACCACCACAAAATTGAAAACACCTCATAGCCATAAAACACGTAATAAAAACACCTCACAGCCATAAAACACGTAATAAAAACACCTCACAGCCATAAAAAATGTAATAAAAACACATCACAGCCAAAAAACACGTAATAAAAACACATCACAGCCATAAAACACGTAATAAAAACACCTCACAGCCATAAAACATGTAATAAAAACACATCACAGCCATAAAACACGGAATAAAAACACCTCACAGCCATAAAACACGTAATAAAAACACCTCACCACCACTGAAATAAAAACACATCACAGCCATAAAACACGGAATAAAAACACCTCACAGCCATAAAACACGTAATAAAAACACCTCACAGCCATAAAACATGTAATAAAAACACCTCACAGCCATAAAACACGGAATAAAAACACATCACAGCCATAAAACACGGAATAAAAACACCTCACAGCCATAAAACATGTAATAAAAACACCTCACAGCCATAAAACACGTAATAAAAACACCTCACAGCCATAAAACACGTAATAAAAACACCTCACAGCCATAAAACACGTAATAAAAACACCTCACAGCCATAAAACACGGCATAAAAACACCTCACCACCACTGAAATAAAAACACATCACAGCCATAAAACACGGAATAAAAACACCTCACAGCCATAAAACACGTAATAAAAACACCTCACAGCCATAAAACATGTAATAAAAACACCTCACAGCCATAAAACACGTAATAAAAACACCTCACCACCACTGAAATAAAAACACATCACAGCCAAAAAACACGTAATAAAAACACATCACAGCCATAAAACACGGCATAAAAACACCTCACCACCACTGAAATAAAAACACATCACAGCCAAAAAACACGTAATAAAAACACATCACAGCCATAAAACACGTAATAAAAACACCTCACAGCCATAAAACATGTAATAAAAACACATCACAGCCATAAAACACGGAATAAAAACACCTCACAGCCATAAAACACGTAATAAAAACACCTCACCACCACTGAAATAAAAACACATCACAGCCATAAAACACGGAATAAAAACACCTCACAGCCATAAAACACGTAATAAAAACACCTCACAGCCATAAAACATGTAATAAAAACACCTCACAGCCATAAAACACGGAATAAAAACACATCACAGCCATAAAACACGGAATAAAAACACCTCACAGCCATAAAACATGTAATAAAAACACCTCACAGCCATAAAACACGTAATAAAAACACCTCACAGCCATAAAACACGTAATAAAAACACCTCACAGCCATAAAACATGGAGTAAAAACACCTCACCACCACTGAAATAAAAACACATCACAGCCATAAAACACGGAATAAAAACACCTCACAGCCATAAAACACGTAATAAAAACACCTCACAGCCATAAAACATGTAATAAAAACACCTCACAGCCATAAAACACGGAATAAAAACACATCACAGCCATAAAACACGGAATAAAAACACCTCACAGCCATAAAACACGTAATAAAAACACCTCACAGCCATAAAACACGTAATAAAAACACCTCACAGCCATAAAACACGTAATAAAAACACCTCACAGCCATAAAACACGGAATAAAAACACCTCACAGCCATAAAACATGGAATAAAAACACCTCACAGCCATAAAACACGGAATAAAAACACCCCACAGCCATAAAACACGTAGTAAAAACACATCACAGCCATAAAACACGGAATAAAAACACCTCACAGCCATAAAACACGTAATAAAAACACCTCACAGCCATAAAACATGTAATAAAAACACATCACAGCCATAAAACACGAAAAATAAAAAACCTCACAGCCATAAAACACGTAATATAAACACCTCACAGCCATAAAACACGTAATAAAAACACCTCACAGCCATAAAACACATAATAAAAACACCTCACAGCCATAAAACACGTAATAAAAACACCTCACAGCCATAAAACACGTAATAAAAACACCTCACAGCCATAAAACACGTAATAAAAACACCTCACAGCCATAAAACACGTAATAAAAACACCTCACAGCCATAAAACACGTAATAAAAACACCTCACAGCCATAAAACACGTAATAAAAACACCTCACAGCCATAAAACATGGAGTAAAAACACCTCACCACCACGAAATTAAAAACACCTCACAGCCATAAAACACGTAATAAAAACACCTCACAGCCACAAAATTTAAAACATCTCACCACCACGTCATTTAAAAACACCTCACCACCATGGTATTTAAAACACCTCACCACCACATAATTCCAAACACCTCATCACCAACTAATTCAAAACACCTCACCACCACATAATTAAAAACACCTCACCACCACATAATTATCAATACCTCACCACCACATAATTCAAAACACCTCACCATCATGTGATTTAAAAACACCTCACCACCACGTCATTTCAAAACACCTCACCACCACATAATTCAAAATACCTCACCACCACGTGATTCAAAACCACCACAACGTTATTAAGAACACTTCACAACCACGGAAACAAAAGTTTGAGGGAGTCGTTAAGTGACCACACAGACACTGCCCAGATATGTAGATATATAGATAAATCACTGTACCCGAGTTGCCGTTTTGTCATGGTTTAAACTATAGGTTCTCAAAGTGGTCCCTACCGCCCCCCAGTGGGCGCTGGGAACTTTCAGGGGGGCGCTCGAGAGTCCATGGGTGGTAGGGGGGCGCTGGCAATGATTTGGGGGCACTAGCGATTTAGAGGAGCAGCGGCGATTTGGAGCACTCATTGGGCTTCCTGCAGTCTGAACAGGTTACCCGGCGCCATTCGGCAAATTGGCCATCCAATCAACGACCACATTCTTTCCTCCTTCGCATGGTTTTTATGATCACATATTCGCTGATGTCGTTTTGGTATTTTCTTGTCCATACATGCTCATGCAACAAACATGATAGTGCATGACACCAGCGAAATACTATTGGCCGCCAATGCGGCCAATAGTACAACACTAATTTTTGTCACGTGGTGCCATTTCAACCAATCGGCTTGCAAGAATCTTTTTATGCGGGATATAATACACTATTCGTGCTGGACTATTCAACGTGCCTGGTTCAACTTTACAGCCTGGCCTTGCCAGCACAGACATTGGGCAAGGTATGAACAGGCAGTGTTAGCGCTGGTGTTCCTCTTCGGCATTTTGGTGTGTTAATTTCGTTATTCAAAAAAGCTTCACGTCCGGTCGGCTTCAAGATGTCGGCCTCAAAGAAAAAGTGTCGTCAGTGTTCCGTTGAATACATCAAGTATGGATTCATTCCATCTCCGATGACAAGTGAGGCGGAAATAAACCTGCTCTCTAAGGGTTTAAAATTTTGCCCAATCGCTCCACAAATAGACCAATTACAATTGAAAGAAGATTTAAAAGATTTCTGTAGGCGAATGACATTAAAGGCACACTTTGCTAAAGTACACCCAGCACCATCAACGCCACAACAAACAACACCAACAACCACGCATACAATCACATACACCGATACTAATACACCACAACTCACTTTACCTAAACCAAAAAGCACCTGGACACCACGTGTTGACAATCCATATCTACATGTCTATATGGAACAAGTGAGCAATGAAATTGAAAAGGTGGCACAAAAATATAATTGTTCCAGACATAAGGACAATCTTACAAAGGCAGAGCGACGAGCACTTCACAATCTTCAAAACAATGAAAAGATAGTCATAAAGCCAGCAGATAAAGGTACTGGCATTGTCATTATGTCGACTACCGATTACGTTGCAGAAGGTAATCGTCAACTACATAGTGATACTTACAAAGAGCTCCCATCCGACCCTACCCTTTTACATCTTGAAGAGGTTAAAAAGGTAGTAGATTCTATTCGGGTGGATAAAACCATCAAATCTCGCTTGGTTCCGAAAGATCCTCATTGCCCTAACCTTTATTTTCTTCCTAAAATACACAAGGTAAACAATCCAGGTAGACCAATCGTATCTGGCTGCACATGTCCAACTGTTCTCATATCAAAATTTGTTGACTGTCATTTACGTCCTCTCGTGTTGAAGCTCTCCTCATACCTCAAGGACACAACCAGTTTTCTGACCCACATCCAAGGATTGAACAGAATATACTCACCTTTCAACTCCCAAACCATTTTAGTCACAGCAGATGTTACATCCCTCTACACTAATATTCCACATTCAGAAGGCCTGTCTGCATGCCGCAAAGCACTAGATACACGACAAGTCCCAATGCCACCTACTCAAGACCTTATGCGCCTATTAGAACTGACACTCAAACTGAATAATTTCCAATTCAACGGACGACATTACATTCAAACTCAAGGTACCGCTATGGGTACCCCTGTTGCACCATCGTACGCTAACATCTTCATGGGAATGATAGAGGCCAAGATCAATGCACAACCTCATCACGGAATCTTGGAAAAATCCTGGGTACGTTATATTGATGACATCCAGTTCATCTGGTCAAAATCCCCCCGTAGTCTCACCCAATTCCAAAATGAATTAAATTTGATTCATCCGACCATCAAGTTCACATTCGACAGCTCACAGTCCGAAGTTCACTTTCTAGACACATCACTCACGCTTCAAAATAACAGACTCGAAACAGAACTATACACCAAACCAACAGACACTCACTCTTACCTTCTCCCTTCTTCATCTCATCCTAAACATACAATTGCAAGCATACCATACAGTCAAGCACTCAGAGTAAGACGCATTTGCTCAACAAAAATGGCAGAAGAAACTTCTCTCTGCCAATTAGAAACACACTTCATTGCAAGAAACTATGATCCTCACTCTGTGCAAGAAGCAATAACCCGAGCAAAACACATACCGAGAGCAGACCTTCTGACTTACAAACCCAAACCTGCAACTAACCGTGTCCCACTGGTAACCACCTACTCTGCTACCTCATCCCAATTGCCAAGTATTCTGAATAAGGCCCTTCCTCTCCTCCATCAATCAGAAACACTCGGCACCACATTTCCTCAACCTCCACTAACATCATTTCGACGTGGTCGGACACTCAGGGACCTCTTGGTAAAAGCAAAGCACCCACAGCCCCACAACAAAGAAACTAGGATCCCTGGCTTCTATAAATGCACAGCAAACAAATGCATTATTCACAAGCATTTACTAGAAGGAAACAAATTCTGTAGTTCTAGCACTGGACAAAAATTCCCCATCACCTCCTATATGAACTGCAAATCTACATGGGTCATATACCTAATCACTTGCCAAAAGTGCACCAAACAATATGTTGGAAAAACTGAAAATACACTCTACACACGATTTAATAACACCCGGTCAGAAATCAATAACTTCCACACCAGTCAGGGCAAATCTCTACCTTACACGATACACTTTAATCAACCAGATCACTCTATAAATGACATTCAGATCTCTGCCATTGAATCAATCACAAATCGATCACACACCACGATTCTGAAACGTGAGTCCTTTTGGATACACAAACTTCGGACAAAAGTCCCTCATGGCATAAATTTTGATGACTAAAGCATGTTCCAACATCAACCCAATCAAATTGTTAACCGTAACCCATTCATTCATTCATTCATTCATTCATCATTCATTCATTCATTCATTCTACCTTTATATGTCATTTATATAAATATATAAATATATTATATGAATATAAATGGGATATGAATATATGCTTGTGTGTTTATGTATGTATATCTCTATATTTGTATATGCACGTGCACCCTAACTGTAACGCAAACGGTCACTTCCGTTGAACTTGGGGCTGGTGAGTGAACTTTGGCGTGGCTCTTCCTTCTGTATGCATTTTCTACACACAACACACATCTCACACACATATCACCATACATACTTGACTGATATACATGCCTGCTGTTTTTGTAGACTCAGAAGAAGACCTTTGTTGGTCGACAGCTTGTCGACAATTAAAGATCGACATCCTGAAGCTACGTCCGCGTCTTATTTAATCTAACGATTATATATATATATATATATATATATATATATATATATATGTGTGTGTGTGTGTGTGTGTGTGTGTGTGTGTGTGTGTGTGTGTGTGTGTGTGTGTGTGTGTGTGTGTGTGTGTGTGTGTGTGTGTGTGTGTGTGTGTGTGTGTATATATATACAGTGGAACCTTGACTTACGAGTTTAATTCGTTCCGTGACCGAGCTCGTAACTCAAATTGCTCGTATCTCAAATCAAATTTCCCCATTGAAATGCATTGAAATGCTATTAATCCGTTCCAGCCCCCAAAAAACCACACCAATTTTTTTTGTTACGTGTTTTTAAATAAGAAAAATGTACTTTATAAATAACAAATAATGTATAAACAAGCACGACCTCGTATATACTGTACATAATAAAAGACAATGTAAAGAAATAAACTGGTTTTATTAAGTGTATTTACCTTGAAGATCAGACGAAGATGCTGGCGGAGGTGGAGGGGATAACTTTTGCCTTTTTCGCTACACTTTCCTCGCTTTCACTTGCAGGGCGTTTAAAGAAAAACCTGTCCAACGAGGTTTGTTTCTTCCTCCCTTTCAAAATGTTTCGAAAATGAGTGAGGCAAGTGTCGTTACACAGCGCCAACGCCAAAATAACCGAAATGCGAAAACTAAAATGCAGCGCTATACGATAGAGATACTGTACGTGCACGGCAGGCAAGATAACCACGTGACCAGAACCCACCTGGCGGCAAAACTCAAAATAACCGAAATGCGAAAACTAAAATGCAGCGCTATACGATAGAGATACTGTACGTGCACGGCAGGCAAGATAACCACGTGACCAGAACCCACCTGGCGGCAAAACTCAAAATAACCGAAATGCGAAAACTAAAATGCAGCGCTATACGATAGAGATACTGTACGTGCACGGCAGGCAAGATAACCACGTGACCAGAACCCACCTGGCGGCAAAACTCAAAATAACCGAAATGCGAAAACTAAAATGCAGCGCTATACGACAAAGATACTGTACTTGAATGGCAAGATAACCACGTGACCGGGTGGCGAAAGCTCGTAACTCGGATCTCGGCTCGCATCTCAAAGCAATAAACCGCCGGAGCGACGGCTCGTATCTCGAAAAACTCGTAAGTTGGGGCACTCGTAAGTCAAGGTTCCACTGTATATATATATTGTTACGGACCACGGATTAGATGTTATTTTGACCGAGCGGTGGTGTAACCGCGGCCGAACAGTTATTCCCCGACTAAAACCCGATTCAACCCAAACGTTGGCCGTATCGCGCCACAGCTACTCAATCGGGAAAACTCTAAAGCGACCGAATGCAAAGAGGAAGAAGACGTACAGAAGAGTAACGGGATTTATTATTTACACACACAAACAAAAAGGAGCAGTCACGATTATTTACAGGGACATGAGACGCAGGTGACACAGTGAATTCCTTATACAAGCTTAATTACCTACCCAGGACAGAACAAACAAAGACACTGACTCACGCGGGGAATTGCAGAGTGGATTGCTGGAAGGAGGTGTGTGGCTGGAGGGGGGGGGGGGGGGCGGCACGGAGCTGGCTGGAGCTTGATCCCGCACGGGACGTCGGGCTGGACCTCGACGGCCGCTGATGCCACCGAGCCTGTCGTGTGCGCGGAGTCACGGGTCGGAGATGCTTGTCTCAGTAAAAGCGCATCTGCTTTGGCGACCCAGCTCTTTCTTTGGACTCAGTAAAAGCGCAACTCTCTGACGTCTCTGACGACTCTTGTCTCCTCCCTCCTTGTCTCAACTCCTTGGGGAATGCCCCGCCGGTGGGTTATATAGGCCCCGCCCCTCAACCTTTGCGAACCTCCCCCAAACGCTCTTCCTCCGCCCTCTCAAGCCAAACCCCTTGTTCATGGTTGGTCGAGTGGGGCTGGCTCACTCCTCCCCTCTCTGACGAGGTGGGAACCCACCTTTCTTCCCCAACCCTGCCTCGTGGCCAATGGTGGTTGAAGAAAACCACCCAAAATGCAGTTGGCCATCGAAATGAAATGAAAGGGCACCTATTCTTATTTCACTTGGTACAATGGAGTATTTAAGTTAATGGGAGACACAGCCTTACCCTAAGACACATAATAAGATATAAGCTATCGAACAGGGGCATTCTATGATTGGCTGACGTGTATGCTTATGGACTAATTACCGAGACGCCCTTTTTACCTTTATACAACTCTGGAGGCAAGAGGGGCCATATCCAACCAATGGTACACAGCAGTTTACCACAATCCAATACACACAATCAAAAAAATGCCATCCTCATATCCGCAACAAATATATATATATACAGTGGAACCTTGACTTACGAGTTTAATTCGTTCTGTGACCGAGCTCGTAACTCAAATTGCTCGTTTCTCAAATCAAATTTCCCCATTAAAATGCATTGAAATGCTATTAATCCGTTCCAGCCCGCCAAAAACCACACCAATTTTTTTAAAAATATACAGTATATATAAAAATATCTCGCGCTTTATATTTCACCTGTATGCAGCATACAAGTTGGCAGGATGGCCTGGACTGGAGGTACGCACACTTGACTCTAAAGTCTAAACTGTCCAGCCTGGGTTTGAATCCCGACCCAGCTATAACCTGTCATGGGTGAATCACAGGCAGGGTGATTCATCAATGTGTGTACCGCTAAACTGGGCGCCCCGTTTGCGTCCCATTAGTTGTTGGATGTTAAGGATCTCACCGTGTTTTCCACAAAGAGAAGGCGAGCTATCGCCGGCACTCTGAACAAGTTGTGGCCTGGCATGCTCTTCTCCTCTGCCGTTATATACGTCCTCCTCGGCATCTTTTTCCAGAAGAGCCCTGTCTCGTCACAGTTGAAGATTTGCTGGGGGATGTATCGTTCGGCTTCTATCAGTTCGGCAAAAGTTATAATAAAATCTTCAGCTGCCTTCACATCCGCCTCCCCAAATCGACAACACGCACACCTCGCTCATGTTTTTCGACGATTGCGTGTTTTATATCCAAGCACATCATCCTCTTCTTCTTCTCAGTACCGTGTTTTCCACAAAGAGAAGGCGAGCTATCGCCGGCACTCTGAACAAGTTGACGGCAGAGATACTGTACTTGCACGGCAAGATAACCACGTGACCAGAATCCACCTGGTGGCGTAAACTCAAAATAACCAACATGCGAAAACAAAAATGCAGCGCTATACGACAGAGATACTGTACTTGCACGGCAAGATAACCACGTGACCAGAACCCACCTGGTGGCGTAAACTCAAAATAACCAACATGCGAAAACAAAAATGCAGCGCTATACGACAGAGATACTGTACTTGCATGGCAAGATAACCACGTGACCAGAACCCACCTGGTGGCGTAAACTCAAAATAACCAACATGCGAAAACAAAAATGCAGCGCTATACGACAGAGATACTGTACTTGCACGGCAAGATAACCACGTGACCGGGTGGCGAAAGCTCGTAACTCAGATCTCGGCTCGCATCTCAAAGCAATAAACCGCCCGAGCGACGGCTCGTATCTCGACAAACTCGTAAGTTGGGGCACTCGTAAGTCAAGGTTCCACTGTATATATATTGTTACAGACGCGGTTTTGGATGTTAGTTTACCGAGCGGTTTGGTATGACCGCGTCTGCACAGTTTACCCGATTATACTCGAACGTTGGCCAAGTCGCGCTACGCTAGATCAATGAAGGAAAGGACACAACGGCTGGGTTAAATGACACGACACCAGGGGTACAGTTCTCAAGACCTCCGGAGGAGGTTATAATATTTGTATGCAGAACGTTTAGATTACAAGGACAAGAGGTACAGCATAGGAAGGTGGGCACTTAAACACGGTCTTATATTAGCCCCGACAGACCACAGATAAACGGGACAAGACTGACTCACACAGGGATTGATGGCAAGGAAGGGCAGAGTCGATGGCTCAAGGTGCACCTTGGCTCAGGGACAGGATCCACACGGTCCGGTCCAGATATGCGGGGAGGTATCGTCGCGCTGGAGGTGGCGTCTGTTTCTCCTCAAGCTGGGGGCGCATCTCACGTCACCTCCGGTAAGTGGCTGCGTATATCCAGCGGGGAGTGACACGCCCTCAGCTCGTTAGCTCCGCCCCAGATGGAATCGGCCCGCCGCTTCTTATTGGGTGCGGGGGGGTTACCGGGCTCCGCCCTTGACGAGGAGCTGACAGTCAGCCCCTTCGTGGTAACCCCGTAACCTGGAGGTAACCTGGAGCACATGGGCAATGGCGGCTAACCGAGCCGGAGTGAGGACGCCCACTCCCCGCACCGCCGCCGCGCCGCCCCCGCTGTGGTTGTAGTTGTTGTTGTTGTTGTAGTTCCATGAGATGATGGGAGGATGCGGAGATGAGGTTGTGGGGAGGTATTGGGAGGTCCTAAACTCACTACTGGTGCCATACAATCACATTCTGGTGCAACGAAGAGTCAGAATTAATGGAAACGAGTCCTTAACTGACATAGCCTAAGAATAACTAGCAAGATGTCCTATAGTTGTCTACGTGAGATGCGGTGAACCTGGGCACGACATTTAATGGGGGAAAAAGGGGAAGGTCGGGGCTACAGAGTGTTGTTTACAGACAATGGGACTAGGGAATGGGGGATTGGGGATAGTTGGGGAGTATTGGGGAAATAGAGGAATATTTACAAGCGGATATGGATGGAGGCCAAATCCCATATCCGCAACATTGCACCCTTCTCTACCTCGGGGCGTCCCGACCCGATAAATCTTTACCTACGTTAGTGTGGCACTCAGATGTAGTTCCCTCTACTATTAACTCTACCCTGAGTGCGACAGTTTTACAGATGTTCACAAATGAGTAAATATGTCCCCCTGCGACGTTGCACCCTTCTCCTCACAGAAACACACCCACAGGATAACCGAATCGCGGAAAGAATTCTCAAACTAAACATACAGCCGGTAGGGAGCATTATTTATACAAGACTACACTGATATTTACACTACGATCCAGGACCTGTTTTTGGAGGAACACATGCAGATGTTATGCATAGAGAGAGCACGTATGCCAGCATCGATACACCAACCCACGAGTGCTCTGTGGCCTTATGGCCTTTAATAATGTGCAGAGCACCCCTTCCAAGCACCAAAAGCACCACCCCATAATGTACAGTCAGCACCATCCGGTGCACCAATAAAGTGTTCAACAATCACCGGTGGTGTCGCAGCCGGCCGATGTTCTGCCGCTGGTCTTGCCTTCCTGTGGTGTACTTGGCCTTCTGGCTTCTTTCAAAAATAAAGAAAGGCGCCAACCGTGTCCATTTCTGTATTGTGGCCGTCAGGGGGCCAACTAAAAGTGGTTCACCTGTATGGCATAGGTGCCACGTTGACCCATCGGTCCATCAACGGGTGGTGCTTGCCCGCAAAAGAACTGCGGTCCATGGTGGGCGGCCACAAAAATTGCGGTCCATATGGTGTATCGATCCCGGCAGCAAGCAGCGAAAGTGCAGGCCCACAACTGCGGAGCCAGCACCTCTCTCTCCTCTCTCTCTGCCCCAAAGCCAGATCCTCGGAGGTGGGAGACAAAAGAAGAAAACAAGTGAGTAAGGTGGTAAGGGCGCAAAAGTGCACGCAATACAGGATGATGCACACTGGGGGCACATGGGAACCAGGTGAGACAGGTACGTTCCTACCGTATGCCCCCCCCCCCCACCAGGTAACCTACATTGCCCCTCCCTTACCCCTTACTGTATCCACAAAACACAACACTACCCATAAACATCTACTTTACAAATCAACAAACGTCCCTACTGTCTTCCCCGTTCCTCCCATAAACCAAATTCGTCTTCTCTCCCTCCTAACCAATCAAATTTGCCATTTTCAACTCTCATCAAAATTTGCCATCTCCAACTCAACATCATAATTTGCCATCACCAATTCATCATCAGTCCCTCCTAGGGAGGGAGAGATGGAATCACCCCAATGTCTCATCCACGTCGTGATGCGTCTCACAAATCCAACAGCAATTCTCACTTCCTGCAACAGAACAAAGAAAACACAGGTGTGGAGTCATCATCATCACCACAGGCAAGTGGCTGCGTATGGTGCGACAGGTTCATCAATCCTAACTATTTCCTAAATGACTTTAACAACTTTACATTACCCGGGGTCTTTCTCCTGCCAAACCATTGGCCCTCTTACACTATGGGTTCTAAAAACCAATTCCCATTGACCAAACTGTGGTGCTTTTCAATTTGGGGTCTCACTCCCCCGATTCATCTCCCGGTGCCCTCGCACAATTTCTGGGCCGCGACGTGTAACTCTCCCAGCAGGTCTACCCACCTGCACACCTCCACCACTGCAGTTGCCTCCGAGCTTACCTGCTCCTTACCCTAACCTAACTACCTGGGGAAGGCCCTCTGGCGCTCTCCCCACTCGGTGCCCTCTCTGGCACTGGGCTACCCGGGTCCGTCCTCCGGATCCTCGGGCCCCACTGACACTAACGGCTCCCAGAGCCCACCTGCGGCCTCACCTGGCCGACATCCTCACAGTGGTGGAGTGCCCAACCAACTACACATACTAACAGGCTACACGCCCAGCCATTTCCACAACACTAATGCACCCATCCACAATACCATTCTGCAACCGCACCACAAATGCCAATATCCAACCACAATTTACCTATACCCTCTACCTAACACTTACACTACCCGCCCCGGGTATCCGTGATGGGGGTCCACTCTTCCCCCATCCACACCTTCGCACCATGCACACCACTCCGTACCACTTACTCCAACTCTCTCCACACCACTCATTCTCTGCTCCATATATTCCACACACCTGTACTTGCACACCTGTGCTCGCATACTTGGTGCCGCCTGCACCCTTCTCTCCCCAAGCGCATTCGCGCTGATCCACACACTCACTACTCATACACTGCTCCACACACCTGTCCAGTTCTCACACAGCATCATCTCATCTAACTACTCCCCTCTGAAACTTGCGCTTCCCAGTCGTCCCTTTAAACTATTGCGCTCCCACGTCATTATCATCCACACTAATCTACCTGCGTCCCCACTACAGGTATCAGTCACTAACTAAACTTAACGTTACCTAATGTCATCTTCGCTAGATCCCTACCAATATCCTAACCCACCCGGGCTAGTTTTCACTGCCATACACCCCATAAACTAGTGCGCATTTGCCCCACCATGGGAAGGGTGGCAGGGATGCCACCCTTACCCACCGGGCCCATCGCTCATCAATCCCCCAGTCCTCTGGCACTAATAAGCCCCCCTTATTCAGAGGTACTGGGTCCCACCTCGGCATCTAAAGCCGAGGCAATCCACGGGGGCGCCTGCTCGCCGGTGTAAGGTCTTATCCAGTCGGCGTGGACGATCCGAGGGAGGGCTCGTGGCCCCATTTTGATCTTTATGACCACGTCACAGATTTGCGACAGGACGACTCCTGGGCCTTGCCAGGGGGAGGTGAGTTTTGGGCACCGTCCCCTTCCGCCTCCGGGGATTAAAGAACCAAATCTTCATCCCCGGAGCGTATTGACTCCCCTGGCTCCGGTCGTCGTACCTGCGCTTCATCTTTTCCCCCGCCAGATGGAGTTGGCGGCGGGCGAAGGCATGGACTAGCTCCATGCCTTCCTCTAGGTGACGTGCGTACCCCTCCCTCGGCGGGTTAACCACTGTGTCTGGCACGGGACCGCATAGCAAGTCGGCCGGAGCCCGTAACTCCCGCCCATACATAAGCAACGCTGGACTGCATGCAGTGGCCCCGTGCTGGCTGGTTCGGTAGGCCATGAGCAAATAAGGGAGATGTTCGTCCCAGTCATCCTGACGGGTGGCGGTGAACAGTGCCAGTTGTTGGATTAGAGTTCGGTTGAATCTTTCCACCATCCCGTCAGATTGAGGCCTTAAAGGCGTTGTTCTGGTTTTCCGAATTGACAGGAGACTGCACACATCTTTTAGCAATTTGCTCTCAAAATTTCGTCCCTGGTCGGTGTGCAACTCCTGTGGAATCCCATGCCGGCACACAAATCCTTCCACGAAGGCCTGCGCTACCACCCCTGCTTCTTGGTTGGGGAGGGCGTAGGCCTCCGGCCACTTGGTGAAGTAGTCCATCACAACGAGGATGTACTTATTACCTAGGCGGGTGCGGGGTAGTGGGCCTAGGATATCCATGGCCACCCGCTCTAGGGGGGCCCCCACCTGGTGTAATTGAAGGGGGGCCCTCATCCTCCGTGCTGGTCCCTTTTTGGCAGTACAGGCGTCGCATCTCCGACACCAGTCCTGTATGTCGCGCCCCATATTCACCCAATAAAACCTCCGGCGTACCTGCGATGTCGTCTTTGTCCTGCCCAAATGGCCGCCGGGGCGGGTACCATGCACCTGTTGCAATATATCGGTCTTAAATTTATTTGGGACTACCACCAGCCAGGAAGTTTTATCAGAGGGAACCTCCACCCACTTGCGATACAAGATGTTATCCTTCAATTCCAGGGTTTTCCACTGAGCCCAATATGCCTTGGTCTGCGCCCCGAGGGGGGTGACCTCTTCCCCCTTTGGTCTTTGCCCCAATTTGACCCAATTGAACACTGGCCCCAGGACAGGATCCTCCTGCTGGGCCGTGCTCCATGCCAAAGTTCCGAATTCCTCATCTGCGGTTAGTGGCAAAATTGGCCCTCTCACCCGGGTTGCCCGGACAACGAGGGTCGGGTCCGAATCGCCCAATTGTTCCCTCTCCTCGTGTCTCGCACAAAATTTGCAGTTTTCCCCCAGACAAGGACGCCGAGAGAGTGCGTCCGCATTACCATGGGCCTTCCCGGCCCTATGGGCCACATCAAAATCGTACTGCTGCAACTTTTCCAACCACCTTGCAATTTGGCCCTCTGGTTCCTTGAACCGAAGGAGCCATTGCAAGGAGGAATGGTCAGTTCTAACCAAAAATTTCCGCCCGTACAAGTACGGGTGGAAATGGTTCATGGCAGCCAGCATAGCCAATAACTCTTTGCGAGTGACGCAATAATTTCGCTCGGGCCTACTTAAGGCCCGACTATAGTAACCAATCACTCTCTCCACGCCCTCCTGTCTGAGACAAAACTGCGCCCAATCCTTCCTGGCTCGCATCCGTGTCCAGGGTAAATGTCCCGTCACTAGTGGGGTAAGCTAGAAGGGGTGCGGATGTTAGACACCCCTTCAATTTTTGGAAGGCCTCGTGGCACTCCCGTGTCCAATTAAATCGCGTCCCCTTCTCCGTAAGCCGGTGGAGGGGACGGGCCAACTCTGCAAATTTCGCCACAAAGTGCCGGTAGTAGGAGCAGAGTCCCAAAAATCCCCGCACCTCTTTGATGGTACGCGTGGTGCGGGCCACTCCTCTACCGCCTTAATTTTGTCTGGGTCCGTTTTTACCCCCTCGCGGCCGATCACGTGACCTAGATAGGCCACCTCTCTTGCAAACAAAGTGCACTTACTCGGGTTCAGCTTCAACCCTGCCTGTCTGAGGCACCCGAACACCTGGTCCAAATTAGCTACTGCCTGGGGGAACGTTTTGGCATGTACTAGGACGTCATCCAGGTACACCAGGCATGATTGCCATGGCATGCCGCCTAGTACATGTTCCATCAATCTTTCAAAGGTGGCGGGGGCGTTACACAAACCAAACGGCATCACAGTAAACTGATACAGTCCCTTACCTGTGGAAAATGCCGTTTTCTCCTTCCCTGCCCTATCCATCTCCACCTGCCAATACCCACTCTTGAGGTCCAAAGTTGAAAACCAATTTGAGCCCGCAACGGCATCGAGGGTGTCATCAATCCTTGGCAGGGGATATGAGTCCTTGAGTGTCACGTTGTTTAGCTGGCGATAGTCCACGCAGAACCGCGTGGTCCCATCCTTCTTTTTGACCAGCACAACAGGTGACATCCAAGGACTTCCCGAGGGCTCGATCACGCCTGCGTCGAGCATTTTTTCAACCTGCTCGTCAGCTTCCGCCCTCTTGCTCCAAGGGAGCCGTCGGGCGGCCTGACGAATAGGCCGGGCCTCACCGGTGTGGATCTGATGTTTCACCAGGCCCGTACGTCCAATATCCTCGGTGGACAGGGAGAAGAGGTCCAAATGGGACCCAACCAGTTTGTGTAAGGCCTCCCTCTGGGTACCTCCCAACTCTACGCTACTACGATTTACCATCTCGCAAATGGGATCGGGCCAATTCCTACTTCTTATTGAAGGCTCCCCCCGGGGTCGGCTCGGCTGGACGTTCTCGCCCCTCACTGTCGCGACTTCCTCAACTGGGGTGCAGCCAGCTACCCTCGTGCCCCTTACTATAGTGCGTGGTTCTGTACTCATATTTATTACTCGGACGGCCACTACCGGTCCGTCCGTTTTTACAAGGGTGCGGCCCACGATTAAACCCGGTCTGGACTGCGCTGCCACCGGTTCGACCAGGCCGCAGGACTCCTGCCATGTTGGGCGAGCTGCCCACCGGGCCGGCACTATCGCCTCGGCCCTTGGGGGGATGGTCACGGCCTCGGAAGCCTCCAGCTCCGCTCTCTCGGCCGTGCTCACTCCCCCTAACGGCAGCTCTTCTACTCCCACCTGCAGGATCCCCCGGCACAAGTCGATTTTACAACCGCTGGCTGTCAACAAATCCAACCCTATTAAACATGGGTCGCACACCTCCGCCACCCAAACATCTATCTCCCTCCTTACCGACCCTAACTTGAGGGTCACAGAACCACGCCCTATGATCGGGGCCGTTACCCCGGTAGCAAGTTGCAAACTATAATTTTGCAGGCGCTGGATCTTATCCCAGCCACCTGCACTCGAATCAAGGACCACAGGGCTGATGATCGTGGCGCTAGCTCCTGTGTCCACTACGGCGTCTACCCCCACGCCGGCAATTTTGCATCTAATTGTCAGGCTACCGGTTCCAATTTGGCCACAATAAATGACCTGTCGCGTCAATGAGGGCTCTCCTCCATCCTCTTCTGCCGAACACCGCCCTACGTGCCCGACACCTTCTAGTTTCCCGGGGTCTGGCGGGGGGGTGTCTGGGGTCGGCTAACCCGCTCCCCCCTGGGCGGAGTTGAGGACCTCAACCGCCGGGGATCATCCCGGCGCGTGGCTCGACAGTGCCGCGCCAGGTGACCCAGACGGTTGCAAGTATAGCACCTCACCTGATAAGGTGCTTGCCTCCGGAATTCCAAATTTCCCCCCCTGGAGGTCCGAATTGGATTACCCGCTCGTGGTCCACCGCGGGCCACCTCCGGGGCCGCCTGCCATGGTCCAGGTCCCGCCAGGCGCTGGTCCACCAGCCTCCGGACCATGCCCGCCAGGTCAGGACTCACGTCGGGGGCGGGCCCCCTAAGGGGTCCGCCCTCCATCGGGGTCCCACCTGGCGGACCGCCATTGCGAGACGCTCGCCCCCCCGGGCCAGGGGCCTCGCTGCTTCCCAACGGGCCGCAGCTTCAGCCGCCTGGCTCAGAGTCTGCGGGCGCCACATGGCGAGCTGTTGCCGGAGCTCAATATCCGGGAGGGCCTGGATAAAATGGTCCAGCGCCAGGCTTTCCCGGGAATCCGCTGCCATGCTAGCATGTGCGATCCCCACTGCGCGGCGAATGTCGTGGGCAAGTTCCCCGATGGCTTCCTGGGGCTTGCGTTTTCGCAGCGCGAGCTGAGCTTTAACAAGCTCGCTCTGCTGTTCAATGCCGAATCGATTAATTAGGGCGTCGCGGAGGGCTGGCAGGGTGAGAGCACCCGCTGGTAATGCCGTCACTACCTCCGCCGCCGCGCCGCGCAATGCGGCCACCAGGTGTACTCCACCTTCGTCCTCACCCCAACCGTTGCCCTTACACACACAGTCAAACTGCGCCAGGTACGCGCGTAGATCACTCTTGCCGTCATACGGCGCGAGTGGGACCTTGTGGGACCACCTCGTATGCGAGTCGTTGCCCGCCTGCCGGACCCCGTGCGTCGCCCCTTGCGGGGTCAGCGCGGGGCCGAACCGGCCGGGCCCCCACAGTACATTACCCCCAAGGGGCTCTCGTGCCTCCCCGGTCCCTCCAACAACTACCCCTGTTGGTGTCGATGCATGGGTCACACCTCCGCAACCCGCTACCCATTCCATACCACCACAACCTTGCTCACCCACACCTCGCACCTCTCGTTCCATACCCTCCGGACCAGCCATACACCTCACTCTTGGCCTCTCACGAACATCCGGGTCTATCTCGACCCCCAAGCTTATTAAATCACCTGGCGCATCATACGCACGACCATATTGGTCACCACTTACACCGGGTCCTCTTTCTCTTCGCTTCTCCTCCATCACCTGCGAATCCCTCATCCGGTTAATGAGCACATCATCACGATCCGAACACAGACTTTGGACCAATTCTTTTACTTCCTCCTTTATCTCTTTCTTATCCTCTCTCCGTCGCTTCTTAATTTCGCTCACCCCTTCTCCACTTCTTCTAATTTCTGCTTCACCTCCTTCATCTCCTCGTGCGCCCCTTTAAGTTCTTCCTCTAACTCCACTTTATTTTTTTCTATGTGCTCCCGCACCTCCCGCTCTTTAACCTCCATCACCTCTACCACCTTGTTCATTTTCCTCGTCAAGTCCTCATGTACCGTCTGACACTCTTTTTTAATTACCCCTACGTCCTTTTTCATCTCCTTCTGTGTCGATTTTAAACCCTCTATTACCGCTGTGTTCTTCTTTACCTGGTCCCCCAACTCCTTTTGTCCCACTGTCAGTTGTTCTACTCCCAGCGTCAACTCCTCTATACCCCCTTGCAATTTTACAGTCCCCTTTCTCACCTCCTTCTCCATGCGCTCCTTACAGTGCCTCACCTCCTCGCGCACTCCTCCGACCTCCTCACTCACACCTCTTCTGATCTCTTCTCCCATCACTTGCATCTCCTGCCCAGATGCCACCCTCATCTGCTCCATTTCCTCCCTGTGAGCATCCAGTTTAGTTTCTACCCCCATTCTGACCCCCTCTATCTGCTGCCCCATTTGTTTAACTTCCCTTTCCGCTTGGTCCCTCATGTCCCTCAATTTGCCTTCCATCCTGTTTTCTAACCCCTCTAACCCCTTTTGCATCCCTTCCATTTGATTCTCTTGAGCGGCCATTCTGTTTTCTACCCCCATTAACCCCTCCTGTATTTCCCCTAATCTACTCCCTAACCCTCCGATCTGGGCCCCCATGTCCTCCCTCAATTTCTCGCTATTGGACCCCATTTGGCCCTCCAATCGCTCACCCTGAGCATCCATCCGGTTCCCCATTACCCCCATTTGGCTTCCCATTACCCCCATTTGGTTTCCCATTACCCCCATACTGTTTTTCAAACCTCCAATTTGGTCTCCCATTTGTTCCATAAGGGCCCTCATTTGCTGGAGGAAAAGGTTCGAATCCACCAGCGGCGCTACCACGGTCGCGGGCGCGGTCGCCGTGGCCATGTGCGAGGCGCCATTTTGTGCGTCTGCTACCCTCACTGCTTCGCTCTCCTCATGTCCCTCATTTTGGTCCTGGATCGACCCTGCCTCACTCTCCTCTACCGGAACCCAGCCGTCTTGGTCTGCCATAGCGCGACTTTCAAAATTCGGGTTTTTATTTTTTTTTGTAAAACACAATCAAATTTCGCCGTTATAATTTCGAGCGCGTGAAACGCGCTCCGGATCGAATCCCACTTCCCGACACCAAATGTTACAGACGCGGTTTTGGATGTTAGTTTACCGAGCGGTTTGGTATGAC
Source organism: Myxine glutinosa (assembly GCF_964187855.1). Classification (NCBI taxonomy): domain Eukaryota; kingdom Metazoa; phylum Chordata; class Myxini; order Myxiniformes; family Myxinidae; genus Myxine; species Myxine glutinosa. The sequence goes on from NC_136268.1 coordinate 77,272,267, forward strand.
CGCGTCTGCACAGTTTACCCGATTATACTCGAACGTTGGCCAAGTCGCGCTACACTAGATCAATGAAGGAAAGGACACAACGGCTGGGTTAAATGCCACGACACCAGGGGTACAGTTCTCAAGACCTCCGGAGGAGGTTATAATATTTGTATGCAGAACGTTTAGATTACAAGGACAAGAGGTACAGCATAGGAAGGTGGGCACTTAAACACGGTCTTATATTAGCCCCGACAGACCACAGATAAACGGGACAAGACTGACTCACACAGGGATTGATGGCAAGGAAGGGCAGAGTCGATGGCTCAAGGTGCACCTTGGCTCAGGGACAGGATCCACACGGTCCGGTCCAGATATGCGGGGAGGTATCGTCGCGCTGGAGGTGGCGTCTGTTTCTCCTCAAGCTGGGGGCGCATCTCACGTCACCTCCGGTAAGTGGCTGCGTATATCCAGCGGGGAGTGACACGCCCTCGGCTCGTTAGCTCCGCCCCAGATGGAATCGGCCCGCCGCTTCTTATTGGGTGCGGGGGGGTTACCGGGCTCCGCCCTTGACGAGGAGCTGACAGTCAGCCCCTTCGTGGTAACCCCGTAACCTGGAGGTAACCTGGAGCACATGGGCAATGGCGGCTAACCGAGCCGGAGTGAGGACGCCCTCTCCCCGCACCGCCGCCGCGCCGCCCCCGCTGTGGTTGTAGTTGTTGTTGTTGTTGTAGTTCCATGAGATGATGGGAGGATGCGGAGATGAGGTTGTGGGGAGGTATTGGGAGGTCCTAAACTCACTACTGGTGCCATACAATCACATTCTGGTGCAACGAAGAGTCAGAATTAATGGAAATGAGTCCTTAACTGACATAGCCTAAGAATAACTAGCAAGATGTCCTATAGTTGTCTACGTGAGATGCGGTGAACCTGGGCACGACATTTAATGGGGGAAAAAGGGGAAGGTCGGGGCTACAGAGTGTTGTTTACAGACAATGGGACTAGGGAATGGGGGATTGGGGATAGTTGGGGAGTATTGGGGAAATAGAGGAATATTTACAAGCGGATATGGATGGAGGCCAAATCCCATATCCGCAACAATATATATATATATATATATATATATATATATATGTATATATATATATATTGTTACGTGCTCCTCCCCGAACCCCTGGTCACGGTGTACCTCCGAGCCCCGAGAGGAGTCACGGCAGAAAAGTGTGTTATCCTGTGTCAAAATCACTGGTGAAACCACACCAATTGTTACCAACAAACAAATATTGTATTAAAAATCACACAAGAATAACAATACAACAATAATAGCAATCAAAAGTACAATCAATGTATATCTTATGATGGTACCATCAGCTAGTATAAGGTAAATCACTGTGCTCCAAGTGAGTGAAAAAAGAACATTCCCCAATGTCTCTATATTCCCGTCTTCAAGCTCAAGGTTGATCCCCTCCAGAATTTTTTTTTAAGATACCCCCGATAATCCCCCTCCTTTCCGCATTCCCCTTTACCGCATAGGGCCACATGTGATGATCTTGATATTATGGCAATTTTATTTCATCTTCAAAAATTTTTTGCTTTAATATATTTACAGTTTTAATTTAATTTACAATTTAATTGTTTCCAAGTTTAACTTTTAATTAAATGTAATGATTGTTCCTGATTTTCTAAACACTTGAGTTATAATCCAGCATTGCTTACAGGATGATTTTTAAGCCGTTGATATGCGGTTGATTTTTGAATTTGGTCAATAACGTCTCCGTTCACGAGAGCGGTGTGATACGGTTTCATTGGCTGTCCAGCTTTGCCCACCCCACTTTGCATATACCCCGCCCACCTTGCATATAAGGGGATGTTGAGATGATTTTATTACTCTTGAGGAAGATTAACGGAGGCGTGTGGCTTCACATGTTGTTAATCGAAACGTTGAGTCATTGTTTGTTCAATTAAAGGTTGGAGATCTTACCATGGAGTCATTTGGATTTACTCCCAACCGCGAATCTTTGTATATATATATATATATATATATATATATATATATATATATATATATATATAAATATATATATATATATATATATATATATATATATATACATACATACATACATACATATATACAGACTTGGCACTTAATATGGAATATTTTTTTTGTGGGGTGAACTTACTTTTCAAGATGTCTTAGAACCAAAAGTTCATTGGAATTGGATTGGACGCCATGTTGAAATTATTCTAGATTTTGTTAATGTGACCTTTAAAAGAAACAAAAACCGCATTTGACATTTCGAAACAAATAAATTGATCCTTGAAAGTGATGTAAACTGATATCGAACTCAATTCATGGACAGTACTGTGTTAAACTTCTGTACGTTTTCCAGAAGTATCTCTTTATTTTGCACATTAGCCAAAAAATTTTTTAACAAAAGTTAAATTACGACTGGGATTGCGGACAGTAAAATTACAGTTCAGCATTCCGTGTAACCCCATGAGCATCCAGGAGAGCACGTACACGTTGAGGCAATGAGGCATGCTGCTCACGAGATTTGCCAAGGTTTGGACAGGAATCGCTTGCCATGCAGTGACAATAGCCTGCTGCAATTCACGCACAGAGGTCGGCTGCTGGTCCAAGTGGTCGATTTGACGCGTTAATTCTGCCCACAAGTTCTCTATCGGATTTCATATCCGGGGACATGGCAGGCCACTCCATATGCTCCACACCACGGTCAGCAAGAAAGTGTTGGATCATTCGAGCACGATGAGGCCGTGCATTGTCATCTTGGAAGACAAAGTTTTCTTGAAAGGCTGCACGAGCAAATGGAAGCAATGTTTCTTCCAGGATGGCCCTGTACTTGAACTGGTTCAGGTTTCCATTCAGAACAACCAGGTCAGTTTTGCCCCCTGCATGAAAAGCAGCCCAAACGGTCACCCCACCACCTCCAGCTTGGACTCTTGGCACAATACAATCTTTGTTTTAGGCTTCATGCACTTGTCTGCGCACACGGACGCGGCCATCTTGATGATAGACCAGAAATCTAGACTCGTCACTGAAGATCACGTGATTCCAGTGTGCTGGCTGCCATTGATGGTGCTCTCTGGCCCACTGCAATCGGCGCTGGCGGTGTTGTATGGTCAGGCGTGGCTTTCTCAGGGGACGCCTGGCACGATAGCCTGCTTGAACCAGTCGTTGGTTGACTCGCCTTCTGGATACAGGCACATTTGTCAGTTGCTGCCACTCAGCCCTAAGCCGATTAGCTGACTTGGTACGGCCATTGCGGACTAACCGGTGCAGGTGGCGATCATCCCTCCTTGTGGTTCTGCAGGGACGTCCTGGCCTCGGTATTGGAGTAGGGACACCCCTCTGAGCATTTCGTTTCAGGATCTTTGACACCTGACCTTGAGTGATGCCATATTGCCGAGCAATAGCACGCTGTTTCATGCCGTAATTTCGTAAAGCCAGCACTCCATGACAAACAGCATTGTCGAGTTGACGTTCCATCTCCAGAGGAAGCGGCAATAACTTTTGGAGACGTGCAGCAGTTGTTTTCCACGAATACAGAACGCAGCAACCCTTGTATACCCGACTGTGAAGCCAATCATCAAATGCACCTGTCCATACATTTTGCCATGCCACCTGTGATATAATCCTGTTGTTGACTTCTTGCTGCGACAGACAATCAGTGACATGGTTCTTTTAACAAATAAATCACCAAAGTGTAAAAGAAACTCACCAGATTGATATACTGAGTTAAGAAAGTAAACCCAAGTCAAGAAAAAAAAAATATTCCATATTAAATGCCAAGTCTGTATATATATATATGCCAAACCGTAACAATATAAATATATATATATATATATTGTTACGGTTTTCGCCACACTTCCTGCCCTTACCAAGGGGAGATTAAGCCCCTTGTTCTTCTTGTGTCGGCGCAACCGAGACTTGAAGCACCCCTCCCGGTCAAACGCAAGGTAGGGTTTCGGGACAATCCTCGCACGTACCTAAATACTTGCGCCGCCACGGAAGCGGGGAATCAAGCCTCGCACGAGCCACGTGTAATTTGAGTACACCGAGCGGATTGCTTACCACGTGGTCCGTGCAGTTTTCTAGTATTGGGACCCGATTCAAGCGGTTCTATTCGTACCACGCTTCGTCAATGATGGAAGGGACGAGACGGCCGAATAAAGGAATAACACGATTTAATTATTATTTACACAAGTATGTACAATGATCCGGTAGAAGTACAGAGACACAGAGCAGTCTTACGCAGTCTTATAGTAACCCCAGGCATGGGCCCGATCACAGTCACAAAGGGGAAATGCAGGTAGGATGGTGTTCACACGCTGCCCTGGTCGTCCAGGAACGGCTTCGCCCGGCGTGGCTCTCCACAGTCACAGCACGTCCCGCGATGAAGGCAAGCAGGTGGTGGAAGGGACCCTTGTAGCGCGTCTCTCGGACAAAGGGCAGCAGGCAGGCAGTTTTCCACAGCGCGTTGAGTTACCGGCACGTTATCACTCGCGTAACCCAATAGAGGCTCGGCCTCAAGCTCAACCGAGCGTCCACTTTGGTACGAGCGCTTATAGCTGGGTTCATGCGCGTCTTTTCTCAGAACTCGTAACTCTCATCAAGCGCCTCTCCCATAACTACTATGGTGGGGGCTTCGCGCAATGGGTTATATGGACAACCCCCTTAGCCCTCTTGAATGTTCCAACCACGCCCTTTGACGCAGTGCCGCAGCCACTCCCTTTGAGCCCTGATTGGTGGCTCGCACTTTCCGTCAGCCTCTCCGCCGCCCTCATTCGGTCCTGCCTCGATTTGTCAGGCCTGCCTCGTGTTAATTCGAGCCAAAAAGCCAAAGGCGGCATAAGGAGGCGTAAGGCGGCATAAGGCAATGAAGGACCTACTCTCATTATTCTACTCAATGCAAAACTAACACAGGAAAAGGACTATGTTCACACATACGAAGAAATAACAACTATCGCGAGGCTACATGCTGTAGTGTGACTAAACTATGAGGGGGAAATTTAACCTTTATTGTACAAACTCAAAACCGCAACAATATATATATATATATATATATATATATATATATATATATATGTATATTCAAAAATGTATATACATACACTGACATATACCTCGGCTCACATCCGGGGTCTGCCTAGCAGGCATGTAAGACATCGGCCATTATAATGCTCGCAGTGCTAAGTGTGGAAAATTTCTGAGAAGATTTTGGTTGGCTCAATAGCGCATGGGCTGTCACCGTGAAAGTGATGGAGGTCCTTGGTTCGAGTCCCGTGTTGAGTCAGAGTTTTTCACACTTAGCCCCACGCAGGAATTTAATTCCTGTTGATATTTAAAAAAAAGTATATACATACACATTGTGAATTATGGGTGAATAGCTGAGCATTTATGATCAATATGTATAAATTCAACTGGTCTTCCTGTAATAGCACATTTCAATTCTGATTGATTGTGGATGTGTTGCTGTAATGGTTATAACGATTTTGTGTACATCACTCTCAAAGTTTTCATTTTCGATGTTTGCTCCTTTTTGGTTCTGATGTTGGGCTTCTGGTTGGTAGATGCAGCACTCCTTATGGCAGAACTACATAAGTATTTAATTGATTCAGTTTTGGTGAAGGTCCAAATCTTAACCAAAAAATCCTTGAAGATCCGAGAATTTTAATTGTAAAAGTGATTCTTCACCATTGAGAGAGTGGCCCAAAAACGAAGTGACCCAATTTTCTAAGTGGCCCAAAAACGATTTACAGTATACAGTGGCTTTAAAAAGTATTCAGACCCCTCGATTTAAATGGATTGGATTGACATTTTTGTCACTGATCTCCACATAATACCCCATAATGTCAAAATGGAATTATTTATTTTTAAAGAAATTTTTACAAAATAATTTTAAATGAAAAGCTGAAATGTGTTGTCAATAAGTATTCAACCCCTTTGCTTTGACACTCCAAATTCAGCTCAGGAGCATTCAGTTTCTTTTGATCATCCTTGAGATGTCCCGACGACTTGATAGGAATCCACCTCCTTAATAGGCCAATTCAATCGATTTGGCATGATTTCGAAAGAAACACACCTTTCTATACAATGTCCCAGAGTTGACAGTGCATGTCAGAGCAGAAACTCCACCATGAAGTCCAAGGAACTGCATGTAGAACTCTGAGATAGAATTGTGAGGAGGCATAGATCTGGGGAAGGGAATAAAACAATTTCTAGAGGGTTGAAAGTTCCCAAGAGCACAATGATCTCTGTCATTTGGAAATGGAAAGAATGTGGAACTACCCAGACTCTTCCTAGAGCTGGCCGTCCTACCAAACTGAGCAACCGGGCAAGAAGGACATTGGTCAGGGAGGTGATAACCCAATGACCACTCTGATAGAATTTCAGAGTTCATTGGCTGAGATTGGAGAACCTGCCAGAAGGCCAACAGTCTCTGCAGCACTTTATAAATCCGGGCTTTATAAGAGAGTGGTCAGGCAGAAGCCACTTCTGAGAAAAAGGCACATGCCAGCATGCCTGGAGTTTGCAAAAATACATGTGAAAGACTCAGAGCATGAGGCAAAATATTTTATGGTCTGATGAGACGAAAATTGAACTTTTTGGCCTGAAATGCAGAAATGCAGAATGCAGAAATCTGGCGGAAACTGAGCACAGCCATCTAACACCATCCCTACCGAGAAGCATGGTGGTGGCAGAATCGTGCTATGGGGATGCGTTTCAGCGGCAAGGATTGGAAGACTTGTAAGGATACAGGATACAGGGAACAATGAATGGAGCCAAATACAGGCAAATCCTTGAGGAGAACCTGCTTCAGGGTGCAAAAGACTTTATACTGTGACGAAGTTTTACATTCAAACAGGACAATGATCCCAAGCATACAGCCAAAGTAACACTGGAATGGCTTCAGAACAAGAACATGAAAGTCCTTGAGCATGCAGCCAAAGCCCAGACTTGAATCCCATTGAGAATCTGTGGAAAGACTTGAAGATTTCTGTTCACGGACAGAAATCTCCCCATCCAACTTGACAGAGCTTGAGCAAATCTACATGGAAGAATGGGGGAAACTCCCCAAATCCAGATTTGCAAAGCTGATACAGACATACCTAGGAAGTCTCGAAGCTGTAATCTCTGCCAAAGGCGCTTGTACAAAGTATTGACTCAGAGGTTTGAATATTTATGTAAATGAATGAATGAATGATCGTTTTTTAAAGCCATTTTCCCCCGCTGGAGTGGGGGTTAGCCTTGCTGGCCCCATGACAATCATGGTTCCCTGTTTGAGGCAATGTTTTATGGCCGGATGCCCTTCCTGACGCCAACTCTTAGTCGCCTCTTACGATGCATGCGCAGAGACGGGTTGAATATTTATGTGAATTAGATAGTTCGGTATTGCATTTTTAATTATTATGTTTTAAAAAATCCACTTTGACACTTTGGTGTATTATGTGTAGATCAATGACAAAAAAAAATCTCAAATTAATCAATTTTATATTAATGCTGTAACACCAAAATGCGTGAGAAGTCATGGGATGTGAATACTTTCTGAAGGCACTGTAACATGGTATTTCAAAACGTTATGAACACATTCAGACGAAACTGAGTGCATGGGTTGGGTAGGTGACGAGAACAAGCCGATTACATTTTGGTTCAGGTACGGATGCAGATCTGACCTATCAGTGGGATACAAAACGTAAACTGTTCAGCCTGGTGGAGGTATGCGCTCTACCGAGTGCCATTCTTGTTACTTGCAAAATCGAAGATTTTTCAAGTATATTGGTCGGTTCCGTTTGTGGTTCTGTCTGTTTGTCACCGGCCTCCAGGTCACAATTCTAAACCGATCGTCACAAAACTTCACCAAGTTGTATAAGTCGTCCCAATTGAGAAGCCTATTGATTTTGAGGTCAAAGGTCAAAGGTCATCTGGAGGTCAAATTTCTAAAATCGCCATTTTAAATCCGATTGACTTGAAAATTGAATAGCATTTGTATATCAAGTCGCTAAATTGGGAAATGAACTATTTTAGGTCAAAATATCAAAGGTCAACTCAAGGTCAAATTTTAGAAATCATCAATTTTCATCTAAAAAGCTGTCGATTCTCAACCGATTGACTTTAAAATTGAACAGCATCTGCATATCGAGTCACTAAATTGGGAAACATACTATTTTTGAGGTAAAAAGGTCAAAGGTCAACTCCAGGTCAAATTTTAAAAATCTATTTTCATCTAAAAAGCCGTCAATTCTCAACCGATTGATTTGAAAATTGAACAGCATTTGCACATTGAGTCACTAAATAGGGAAACCAACTATTTTTGAGTTCAAAGGTCAACTCAAGGTCAACCTTCCAAAATAAAAAAATTTCATCTGAAAAATCGTCACTTTTCTTCCTATTGACCTGAGCTTCGATCAAGATTGTCAATTTTAATCTTGCTGTTCACCACCATCTCTTATCTTCCCCCATCCAAAACCTTGATCTTTTCTACCCCCGCTAATTTCACCCCAGATCCACTTTTTTGAAATAAAAACTTCTTTCCTGGAAGTCCTTGCAGTGTCCTTGTGTTTTATACTTCTGCCACCCCCACCACCCTGCCCATGCCTCCTCCCCCCAAGCCCTCTCCCTCCCACAGATCTCCCAATGTCCCTGCTCTCAAATGTTGTGTTTGTGTGCTTCCCCTTGTCTCCCGCTCCCCTTATTATATACTTTGTGTGTCTGTTTGATTTTTTTTTTGTGTGATAAATGTTAACTCTTTCACGAGCCTCGATCCTGTATACAAAAATAATAATAATAATAATAAGTAAAGCAGTTATTTTGCTTCAACATTTATACTAGAACAATCAGGGGGAATATCAATAGCTGAGATAATCTATCTAGTAGATGAGGCAGGTCTTTTCTAGGAATTCCACAAAAAAGTGTAGAAAGTAAAAAAAGAAAGAAAGGGCCAAAAACGATATCTAGCATGATATCTCAAAATGTTGTTGACGAGTTGTGACAAAACTAGGTGGATTAGTCGATTAGGTAATGAGGTCAAGCTGATTCAATTTTATTTCAGGTCGATCAGTAGAATACAAAACGTAAACTAATCTGCCTGGCGGAGGTATGCGCTCTACGAAGCCCTTCTAGTTAGAGATCAGACGGTCAACCATTCAAATATATTCTACTTCAAATTAAAGGCAGTAAGCGTGGATTTATGAAAGGGAGGTCATGTTTGACAATTTTGTTGGAGTTGTATGAAGCAGTTTCTCATTGGATGGATTAGAAAAGTTCAGTGGATGTAGTATATCTAGACTTTCAAAAGGCTGTGAGTTAAGGTGTCCTTGTGGAGTGGCTGGTCGAGTATCTAAATGGATTAGAAGCTGGCTTGGTGATAGGAAGCAAAGAGTGACTGCACGTGGGAGGATGTCTGGCTTTAGGCCCTTTCAGAGTAAGCAACCCTTTCACAACTGAAAGTTTGGTTCCTCTTGATGTGTTAAATTTCTTATTTTTAATCATGGGGAAAACTAGAGGAAATTCGAAGAAGGAAAGAACTAAAGAAAATGCTTTTGCTTCTGCATCAGTGATTTTATTACTCATTGCATGCATATATGAGCTCGACTCGCATTTCTGGCGATGGGTGACACGTCGACTGAATCACAAGACGGATAACAGCTGATGTACGGGATGACGATGATAATTATTCTGCATTTTTGATCCAATTTAAAAGGTTTATTCATTGATCCAGCTTGACCTAAGCCCTGTGCTCGAACGTGTTTGTCTCGCCTTGTGCCCTGTCACTGCCACACATGAACGTTTCAGAATAAGATATATCTGCAATCAACAAGGGGATGTTTTTTATATTTCTTAGATGTAGAATAATCTTAAATTGATGAAAAGATATTGTAAACTTCACAATAAATATTATAATTTGATGTTAAAACGTTTACTGACATCACACAACTGAAGTTCAAATGTCTCCATATTCCTTTTTTCATGACATGACTATGACCACCCAGTTACTTGTATGGAAAAAAACACATGAAGTTGGTGAAATATTCAATAACTACACGTCATAACAATATATGTTCGTTCCATATCGTGACGTGTGTACTCACACCATGTGAAGAGGAGACGATGTGTATTATATTGAAACGTTTCTCTCTGTTGTACTTTTGCACACATAATTCTCCATGGAACTGTCCTGTGCAGATATTTCTGGAAATTCAAGAGATATTATTGTTGAAGCTTCTCCTGATTGTGCGAGTGGTCAATCTGTCTTTGATCCCAATAATGTTTCAGTGATGTATAATTAATTTGCCTCCTTTTTATGGACCCCTCCAGTCCCCATTGTTTTCGCCCATTGTTTGTTCCTCTGTACTTTTATTCCAATTTAGTTTCTACTTTTACATCTTTCCTTGCTGTTAGAAGATTTGGTCATGTATATATATATTTATATATATATATATATATATATATATATATATATATATATATATATATATATATATATATATATATATATATATATATAATGTTACAGTCCGCGGATTAGATGTTATTTACCGAGCGGTGGTATTGCCGCGACCTAACAGTTCCCCCGATTCTCTTCCCCAACTCACCCGATTCACCCAGACGTTGGCCAAATCGCGCTATGCCAAATCAATGATAGAAAGGACACGACGACTGGGAAAGAGGAAACGACGCAAGGGGTACAGTTCTCAAGACCTCCGGAGGAGGGTATAATTACAGTGGTGGAGAAAAGGGGTAGATTACAAGGCAGAGTGAGGTAAAGACACAGAAGAGATGGGCACTTAATTACCGTCTTATCTTTTATCCCAGACAGACCACAGACAAACGGAACAAGGCGGACTTACACAGGGATTGATGGCAGGAAGGGACAGGTAGGTCGATAGCACAAGGTGCACCTTGGCTCGGGGACAGGATAAAGCACGGTCCAGTCCAGAAGATGCGGGGAGGCCTCACAGCGCTCGGAAGGGACGTCTTTCTTGCTTCAAGCTCAGCGCGCATCTGACGTCACCTCCCTCTCCCTGCGCATGCTCAGCGGGGAGTCACACGCCCTCGGCTGGTTGGCTCCGCCCCACTGGGGCCGGTCCGCCGCTTCCATTGGGTGCGGGGGTTACCGGGCTCCGCCCTTGACGAGGAGCTGACAGGGAGCCCCTATTTGGTAACCCCGTCGAGCACATGTTCGATGGCGGCTCGTTGGGAAGGCCTGGTGCCCTCCCAACACCCCCTACCAACCAAGCCGGAGTGAGGACGCGCACTTCCCGCGCCCGCCGCTGCCGTTGCTGTTGTTGTTGTTGTTGTTGTTGTTGTTGCTGAACCGTGAGGAAGAGCTGCGGGGAGGTATCGGGAGGTCCTAAACTTCCTAACGGTGCCCTACAATCACATTCTGGTGCAACGAAGGGTCAGAATTAATGGAAACGAGTCCTTAACTGACATAGACTAAGAATAACTAGCAAGATGTCCTATAGTTGTCTTACATGAGATGCGGTGAACCTGGGCACGACATTTAATGGGGGAAATAGGGGGAGGTCGGGGCTACAGAGTGTTGTTTACAGAAAATGGGACTAGGGAATGGGGGATTGGGGATAGTTGGGAAGTATTGAGGAAATAGGGGAATATTTACAAGCAGATATGGATGGATGCAAATCCCATATCCGCAACAATATATATATATATATATTGTTATGTCTGGGGGTAGAGCAAAATCTAGAGCTAGGTAGATCTGTATAGGTAGGTATTCGACTGTCGTGATAGGGACTCTACATGTAATAAGTTCTTTATGTTTAGGCATTTGTCGGGATAAGGTGTATAATTGTGGATCTACCAGGAGATTCGTGTGATAGTTAGATAGGGATTAAAAGATAACGCCCCTGTGAGTCTCACCTAGTCGTCAAACCTTTGTCTATTATGGCACTGCAAACCATATAAACACTTAGTTAGGTCCCTAGCGCAACATTAAATAATTCCTCCCCCTGACGACTTTGGAAGAGAATAGACGGGAAATCGGGCTGGAACACCGCCACAATCGGCCGCCACCATGTACACCTCCGCAAGGCCAACGAACCTCGCCTAGCACGTGTTATAACACAAGGACCGTGGGGTCGGGGACGGGAGAGTTGGAGTGATGCCGTGGGCGTGCCCCTGGACGAGCCGGCGAGCCGGGGGAGGCTCTGATTGGCTGAGGAGTGCGCCAATGTGACGTCATCGGCCAAGAGATATTAGGAGGGTCGGACGCCATTTTCGGCATATATATATATATATATATATATATATATATATATATATATATATATATATATATATATATATATATATATACTGTATATATATATATATATATATACTGTATATATATATATATATATATATATATATATATATATATATATATATATATATATATATATATATATATATATATATATATATATATATCTGTATATATATATATATATATATACTGTATATATATATATATATATATATATATATATATATATATATGTATATATATATATATATATATATATTCATATATATATATGATATACAGTGGCCTGCAAAAGTGTTGACCCCCTACCAATAATGCCACATTTAGATGAATTAGGAGGTGCGCTGAACTAAGTTCAGTCCCGGTGTGAGTTCGGTCCAGTTCAGTTCGGAAGAGTCTGGAGAAAGCGAACTCAGATTTGAACCATAGCGTGCAGTCGCACCTGCGCTCTCTCTTCCCCTTTTCGCCATTCCTCTTCGTTCTGGAGTTGTGCTCGCGTTGGAGATCGATGACGCGTGGTGCTTTTGGTGCGTGGTGCTCGGCCTTGTGGGACTTTGGGCGAGGGACCTCGTGGTGTGCGATCGGGCCGGAAAGAGCGGTGTTGGACAGCAGCCACAAAGACGACGAAAGACCAGATAAGCCCGCATCCGCGTACATTTTGAACGACGTGACGTGTTCTTTCGTAATTCATCTCCCTCGTATTGTGTTTGATATCTGTTGTGTGTGGGATCCCAATTTAGGCTTCTTATTAAAGTTATTACCGGTGCATGCTTTTTCACTGTCTTTAACTTTCATGAAGAAATCCTTGTATTATTTTTGTACATATATCTGAACGCAGTTTTCCTGGGTGTTTCATTTTAATAGGTAAGGCTGCAGGGCTCTCGTCGTTCCCCTTCATCCTGCGCGCTTTGCTTGATTGGAATCCGCGATTGACTTTTCGCCTTGGGAGTTTAAAGCCTCGTAATCGGCCTCCGCAACTCTGATGTTAATCGCAGTTGCGTGACAATATATATATATATATATATATATATATATATATATATATATATATATATATATATATATTGTTACGGATCGCGGATTAGATGTTATTTACCGAGCGGTGGTATTGCCGCGACCTAACAGTTCCCCCGATTCTTCCCCAACTCACCCGATTCCACCCGAACGTTGGCCAAATCGCGCTACGCTAAATCAATGATTGGAAAGGACACAACGACTGGGATAAATGAAACGACGCCAGGGGTACAGTTCTCAAGACCTCCGGAGGAGGATATAATTACAGTGGGGGAGAAAAGGGGTAGATTACAAGGTAGTGAGGTAAAGGCACAGAAGAGATAGGCACTTAATTACAGTCTTATCTTAGCCCAGACAGACCACAGACAAACGGAACAAGGCTGACTTACACAGGGATTGATGGCAGGGAAGGACAGGTAGTTTGATAGCACAAGGTGCACCTTGGCTCGGGGACAGGATCAAGCACGGTCCAAGAGATGCAGGGAGGCCTCACAGCGCTCGGAAGGGACGTCTCTCTTGCTTCAAGCTCAGCGCGCATCTGACGTCACCTCCCTCTTCCTGCGCATGCTCAGCGGGGAGTGACACGCCCTCGGCTGGTTGGCTCCGCCCCAGATGGGACCGGTCCGCCGCTTCCATTGGGTGCGGGGGTTACCGGGCTCCGCCCTTGACGAGGAGCTGACAGGGAGCCCCTATTTGGTAACCCCGTCGAGCACATGTTCGATGGCGGCTCGCTGGGAAGGCCTCATGCCCTCCCAACACCCCCTACCAACCAAGCCGGAGTGAGGACGCGCACTCCCTGTGCACGCCGCCGCCGTTGCTGTTGTTGTTGTTGTTGTTGTTGCTGAACCGTGAAGAAGAGCTGCGGGGAGGTATTGGGAGGTCCTAAACTTCCTAACGGTGCCATACAATCACATTCTGGTGCAACGAAGGGTCAGAATTAATGGAAACGAATCCTTAACTGACATAGACTAAGAATAACTAGCAAGATGTCCTATAGTTGTCTTACATGAGATGCGGTGAACCTGGGCACGACATTTAATGGGGGAAATAGGGGGAGGTCGGGTCTACAGAGTGTTGTTTACAGAAAATGGGACTAGGGAATGGGGGATTGGGGATAGTTGGGAAGTATTGAGGAAATAGGGGAATATTTACAAGCGGATATGGATGGATGCAAATCCCATATCCGCAACATTGCACCCTTCTCTACCTCGGGGCGTCCCGACCCGATAAATTTTTACCTACTTTAGTGTGGCACTCAGATGTAGTTCCCTCTACTATGAACTCAACCCTGAGTGCGACAGTTTTACAGATGTTCACAAATGAGTAAATATGTCCCCCTGCGACGTTGCACCCTTCTCCTAACAGAAACACACCCACAGGATAACCGAATCGCGGAAAGCATCCTCAAACTAAACATACAGCCGGTAGGGAGCATCATTTATACAAGACTGATACTTACACTACGATCCAGGACCTGTTCTTTGAGGAACACATGCAGATGTTATGCATAGGGAGAGCACGCATGCCAGCATCGATACACCAACCCACGAGTGCCCTGTGGCCCTACGGCCTTTAATAATGTGCAGAGCACCCCGTCCAAGCACCAAAAGCACCACCCCATTATGCACAGTCAGAACCATCCGGTGCACCAATAAAGTGTTCAATAATAAATGCACAATCAAGTGTCCATGGTCACCGGTGGTGTCGCAGCCGGCCGATGTTCTGCTGCTGGTCTTGCCTTCATGGAGTGCACTTGGCCTTCTGGCTTCTTTAGAAATAAAGAAAGGCGCCAACCGCGTCCATTTCTAAATTGTGGCCGTCAGGGGGGCCAACTAAAAGTGGTTCACCTGTATGGCATAGGTGCCACGTTGACCCAGAGGTCCATCCACGGGTGGTGCTTGACCGCAAAAGAACTGCGGTCCATTGTGGGCGGCCACAAAAATTGCGGTCCGTATGGTGTATCGATCCAGGCAGCAAGCAGCGGAAGTACAGGCCCACAACTGCGGAGCCAGCACCTCTCTCTCCTCTCTCTCTGCCCCAAAGCCAGATCCTCGGAGGTGGGAGACAAAAGAAGACAAGTGAGTAAGGTGGTAAGGGCGCAAAAGTGCACGCAATTCAAGGTAATGCACACTGGGGGCACATGGGAACCAGGTGAGACAGGTACGTTCCTACCGTACGCCCCCCCCCCCCACCAGGTAACCTACATTGCCCCTCCCTTACCCCTTACTGTATCCACAAAACACAACACTACCCATAAACATCTACTTTACACATCAACAAACGTCCCTACTGTCTTCCCCGTTCCTCCCATAAACCAAATTCGTCTTCTCTCCCTCCTAACCAATCAAATTTGCCATTTCCAACTCTCATCAAAATTTGCCATCTCCAACTCAACATCAAAATTTGCCATCACCAATTCATCATCAGTCCCTCCTAAGGAGGGAGAGATGGAATCACCCCAATGTCTCATCCACGTCGTGATGCGTCTCACAAATCCACACAGCAATTCTCCTTTCCTGCAACACAGAACCAAGGAACACAGGTGTGGAGTCATCATCACCACCTCACGTAAGTGGCTGCGTATGGTGCGACAGGTTCATCAATCCTAACTATTTCCTAAATGACTTTAACAACTTTACATTACCCGGGGTCTTTCCCTGCCAATCCATTGGCCAACTTACACTATGGGTTCTAAAAACCAATTCCCATTGACCAAACTGTGGTGCTTCTCAATTTGGGGTCTCACTCCCCCGATTCATCACTCGGTGCCCCCGCACAATTTCGGTGGCTGGGTCGTGTGACGCTCCCAGCTGGTTCCCCCACCTGCACACCTCCACCACTGTTGTTGCCTACCGAGCTCACCTGCTCCTCACCCTAACCTAACTAACTGGGGAAGGCCCTCTCGCACTCTCACCCCCCTCAGTGCCCTCTCTGGCACGGGCTGACCGATCCACACCCGGGATCCTCAGGCACCCACTGACACTAACGGCTCCCAGAGCCCACCTGCGGCCTCACCTGGCCGACATCTAACAGTGGCGGAGTGCCCAACCATTCACACTCATACTAACAGGCCACACGACCAGCCAATTTCACCACACCAATGCACCCATCCACAATACCATTCTGCAACCGCACCACAAATGCCAATATCCAACCACAATTTACCTATACCTTCTAACTATTCTTTAAACTACCCTCCCCGGGTACTCGTGAAAAGGGGTCCACTCTTCCCCCATCCACACCTTCGCACCATGCACACCACTCCGTACCACTTACTCCAACTCTCTCCACACCACTCATTCTCTGCTCCATATATTCCACACACCTGTACTTGCACACCTGTGCTCTCATACTTGGTGCCGCCTGCACCCTTCTCTCCCCCAAGCGCATTCGCGCTGATCCACAACACTCACTACTCATACACTGCTCCACACACCTGTCCAGTTCTCACACAGCATCATCTCATCTAACTACTCCCCTCTGAAACTTGCGCTTCCCAGTCGTCCCTTTAAACTATTGCGCTCCCTCGTCATTATCATCCACTCTAATCTACCTGCGTCCCCTCTACAGGTATCCTTGTCACTAACTAACCTTAACGTCACCTAATGTCATCTTCGCTAGATCCCTACACACAATATCCTAACCCACCCGGGCTAGTTTTCACTGCCATACACCCCATAAACCTAGTGCTCCTTTGCCCCACTTCATGGGAAGGGTGGCAGGGATGCCACCCTTACCCACCGGGCCCATCGCTCATCAATCCCCAAGTCCTCTGGCACTAATAAGCCCCCCTTATTCAGAGGTACTGGGTCCCGCCTCGGCATCTAAAGCCGAGGCAAACCACGGGGGCGCCTGCTCGCCGGTGTAAGGCCTTCTAGTTTCCCGGGGTCTGGCGGGGGGGTGTCTGGGGTCGGCTAACCCACTCCCCCCTGGGCGGAGTTGAGGACCTCAACAGCCGGGGATCATCCCGGCGCATGGCTCGACAGTGCCGCGCCAGGTGACCCAGACGGTTGCAAGTATAGCACCTCACCTGATAAGGTGCTTGTCTCCGGAATTCCAAATTTCCCCCCCTGAAGGTCCGAATTGGATTACCCGCTCGTGGTCCACCGCGGGCCACCTCCGGGGCCGCCTGCCATGGTCCAGGTCCCGCCAGGCGCTGGTCCACCAGCCTCCGGACCATGCCCGCCAGGTCAGGACTCACGTCGGGGGCGGGCCCCCTAAGGGGTCCACCCTCCATCGGGGGTCCCACCTGGCGGACCGCCATTGCGTGACGCTCGCTCCCCCGGGCCAGGGGCCTCGTTGCTTCCCAACGGGCTGCAGCGTCAGCCGCCTGGCTCAGAGTCTGCGGGCGCCACATGGCGAGCTGTTGCCGGAGCTCAATATCCGGGAGGGCCTGGATAAAATGGTCCAGCGCCAGGCTTTCCCGGGAATCCGCTGCCATGTTAGCATGTGCGATCCTCACTGCGCGGCGAATGTCGTGGGCAAGTTCCCCGATGGCTTCCTGGGGCTTGCGTTTTCGCAGCGCGAGCTGAGCTTTAACAAGCTCGCTCTGCTGTTCAATGCCGAATCGATTAATTAGGGCGTCGCGGAGGGCTGGCAGGGTGAGAGCACCCGGTGGTAATGCCGTCAGCACCTCCGCCGCCGCGCCGCGCAATGCGGCCACCAGGTGTACTCCACCTTCGTCCTCACCCCAACCGTTGCCCTTACACACACAGTCAAACTGCGCCAGGTACGCGCGTAGATCACTCTTGCCATCATACGGCGCGAGTGGGACCTTGTGGGACCACCTCGTATGCGAGTCGTTGCCCGCCTGCCGGACCCCGTGCACCGCCCCTTGCGGGGTCAGCGCGGGGCCGAACCGGCCGGGCCCCCACAGTACATTACCCCCAAGGGGCTCCCGTGCCTCCCCTGTCCCTCTAAAAACTACCCCTGTTGGTGTCGATGCTTGAGTCACACTTCCGCAACCCGCTACCCATTCCATACCACCACAACCTTGCTCACTCACACCTCGCACCTCTCCCATCACCGGACCTTCTCGCTCGCACCCTCGTTCCATACCCTCCGGACCAGCCATACATCTCACTCTTGGCCTCTCACGAACATCCGGGTCCATCTCGACCCCCAAGCTTATTAAATCACCTGGCGCATCATATGCACGACCATATTGGTCACCACTTACACCGGGTCCTCTTTCTCTTCGCTTCTCCTCCATCACCTGCGAATCCCTCATCCGGTTAATGAGCACATCATCACGATCCGAACACAGACTTTGGACCAATTCTTTTACTTCCTCCTTTATCTCTTTCTTATCCTCTCTCCATCGCTTCTTAATTTCGCTCACCCCTTCTTCCACTTCTTCTAATTTCTGCTTCACCTCCTTCATCTCCTCGTGCGCCCCCTTAAGTTCTTCCTCTAACTCCACCTTATTTTTTTCTATGTGCTCCCGCACCTCCCGCTCTTTAACCTCCATCACCTCTACCACCTTGTTCATTTTCCTCGTCAGGTCCTCATGTACCGTCTGACACTCTTTTTTAATTACCCCTACGTCCTTTTTCATCTCCTTCTGTGTCGATTTTAAACCCTCTATTACCGCTGTGTTCTTCTTTACCTGGTCCCCCAACTCCTTTTGTCCCACTGTCAGTTGTTCTACTCCCAGCGTCAACTCCTCTATACCACCTTGCAATTTTACAGTCCCCTTTCTCACCTCCTTCTCCATGCGCTCCTTACAGTGCCTCACCTCCTCGCGCACTCCTCCGCCCTCCTCACTCACACCTCTTCTGATCTCTTCTCCCATCACTTGCATCTCCTGCCCAGATGCCACCCTCATCTGCTCCATTTCCTCCCTGTGAGCATCCAATTTAGTTTCTACCCCCATTCTGACCCCCTCTATCTGCTGCCCCATTTGTTTAACTTCCCTTTCTGCTTGGTCCCTCATGTCCCTCAATTTGCCTTCCATACTGTTTTCTAACCCCTCTAACCCCTTTTTCATCCCTTCCATTTGATTCTCTTGAGCGGCCATTCTGTTTTCTACCCCCGTTAACCCCTCCTGTATTTCCCCTAATCTATTGTCTAATCCCTCAAATTTGTTGTCTAGTCCCTCAAATTTGTTTCCTAATCCCTCTATTCTACTCCCTAACCCTCCGATCTGGGCCCCCATGTCCTCCCTCAATTTCTCGCTATTGGACCCCATCCTTTGTTCTAACCGTTGGCTATTGGCTCCCATGTCCTCCCTCAATTTCTCGCTATTGGACCCCATCGTTTGTTCTAACCGTTCACTATTCTGGGCCATAAGGGCCTTCATTTGTATTAAAAAAAGGTTCAAATCCACCAGCGGCGCTGCTACGGTCGCGGGCGCGGTCGCCGTAGCCATCTGCGAGGCGCCATTTTGCGCGCCCGTAACCTCGTGCGCGAGGACGCCATTTTGCGAACCTGCCGCCCTCACTGCTTCGCTCTCCTCATGTCCCTCAATTTGGTCCTGGATCGACCCTGCCTCACTCTCCTCTACCGGAACCCAGCCGTCTTGATCTGCCATAGCGCGACTTTCAAAATTCGGGTTTTCCTTTAAAAACAAAACAATTTCCAACTGCTTGTAATTTTGAGCGCGTTAAGCGCGCTTCGGGCCTCGTATCTCACTCCTCGACACCAATTGTTACGGATCGCGGATTAGATGTTATTTACCGAGCGGTGGTATTGCCGCAACCTAACAGTTCCCCCGATTCTTCCCCAACTCACCCGATTCCACCCGAACGTTGGCCAAATCGCGCTACGCTAAATCAATGATTGGAAAGGACACAACGACTGGGATAAATGAAACGACGCCAGGGGTACAGTTCTCAAGACCTCCGGAGGAGGATATAATTACAGTGGGGGAGAAAAGGGGTAGATTACAAGGTAGTGAGGTAAAGGCACAGAAGAGATAGGCACTTAATTACAGTCTTATCTTAGCCCAGACAGACCACAGACAAACGGAACAAGGCTGACTTACACAGGGATTGATGGCAGGGAAGGACAGGTAGTTCGATAGCACAAGGTGCACCTTGGCTCGGGGACAGGATCAAGCACGGTCCAAGAGATGCAGGGAGGCCTCACAGTGCTCGGAAGGGACGTCTCTCTTGCTTCAAGCTCAGCGCGCATCTGACGTCACCTCCCTCTTCCTGCGCATGCTCAGCGGGGAGTGACACGCCCTCGGCTGGTTGGCTCCGCCCCAGATGGGACCGGTCCGCCGCTTCCATTGGGTACGGGGGTTACCGGGCTCCGCCCTTGACGAGGAGCTGACAGGGAGCCCCTATTTGGTAACCCCGTCGAGCACATGTTCGATGGCGGCTCGCTGGGAAGGCCTCATGCCCTCCCAACACCCCCTACCAACCAAGCCGGAGTGAGGACGCGCACTCCCTGTGCACGCCGCCGCCGTTGCTGTTGTTGTTGTTGTTGCTGAACCGTGAGGAAGAGCTGCGGGGAGGTATTGGGAGGTCCTAAACTTCCTAACGGTGCCATACAATCACATTCTGGTGCAACGAAGGGTCAGAATTAATGGAAACGAATCCTTAACTGACATAGACTAAGAATAACTAGCAAGATGTCCTATAGTTGTCTTACATGAGATGCGGTGAACCTGGGCACGACATTTAATGGGGGAAATAGGGGGAGGTCGGGTCTACAGAGTGTTGTTTACAGAAAATGGGACTAGGGAATGGGGGATTGGGGATAGTTGGGAAGTATTGAGGAAATAGGGGGAATATTTTACAAGCGGATATGGATGGATGCAAATCCCATATCCGCAACAATATATATATATATATATATATATATATATATATATATATATATATATATATATATATATATATATATATATATATATATATATATATATATAGACTTGGCATTTAATATGGAATATTTTTTTTTCTTGACTTGGGTTTACTTTCTGAACTCGGTATATCAATCTGGTGAGTTTCTTTTACGCTTCGGTGATTTCTTTGTTAAAAGAACCATGTCACTGATTGTCTGTCGCAGCAAGAAGTCAATAACAGGATTATATCACAGGTGGCGTGACAAAATGTACGGACAGGTACATTTGACGATTGGCTTCACAATTGGGTATATAAGGGTTGTTGTGTTCTGTATTAGTGGAAAACAACTGCTGCACGTCGACAAAAGTTATTGCCGCTTCCCTGGAGATGGTCTGTCAACTCGACAATGCTGTTTGTCATTTAGTGGTGGCTTTACGAAATTCCAGCATGAAACAGCGTGCTATTGCTTGGCAGTATGGCATCACTCAAGGTCAGGTGTCAAAGATCCTGAAACGAAATGCTCAGAGGGGTGTCCCGACTCCAATACCGAGGCCAGGACGTCCCCGCAGAACCACAAGGAGGGATGATCGCCAGCTGCACCGGTGAGTCCGCAATGGCCGTACCAAGTCAGCTAATCGGCTTAGGGCTGAGTGGCAGCAACTGACAAATGTGCCTGTATCCAGAAGGCTAGTCAACCAACGACTGGTTCAAGCAGGCTATCGTGCCAGGCGTCCCATGAGAAAGCCACGTCTGACCAGACAACACCGCCAGCGCCGATTGCAGTGGGCCAGAGAGCACCGTCAATGGCAGCCAGGACACTGGAATCACGTGATCTTCAGTGACGAGTCTAGATTTCTGGTCTATCGTCAAGATGGCCACGTCCGAGTGCGCAGACAAGTGCATGAAGCCTATAACGAAGATTGTATAGTGCCAAGAGTCCAAGCTGGATGTGGTGGGGTGACCGTTTGGGCTGCTTTCCATGCAGGGGGCAAAACGGACTTGGTTGTTCTCAATGGAAACCTGAACCAGTTGAAGCACAGGGCCATTCTGGAAGAAACATTGCTTCCATTTGTTCGTGCAGCCTTTCGAGGAAACCTTGTCTTCCAAGATGACAATGCACGGTCTCGTCGTGCTTGCCTGATCCAACACTTTCTTGCTGACCGTGGTGTAGAGCATATGGAGTGGCCTGCCATGTCCCCGGATATGAATCCGATAGAGAACTTGTGGGCAGAATTAAC
This sequence comes from Myxine glutinosa, assembly GCF_964187855.1. Classification (NCBI taxonomy): domain Eukaryota; kingdom Metazoa; phylum Chordata; class Myxini; order Myxiniformes; family Myxinidae; genus Myxine; species Myxine glutinosa. The sequence continues at coordinate 77,294,581 of NC_136268.1, forward strand.
GGGTCAAATCGACAACTTGGACCAGCAGCCTGCCTCTGTTCGTGAATTGCAGCAGGCTATTGTAACTGCATGGCAAGCGATTCCTGTCCAAACCTTGGAAAATCTCGTGAACAGCATGCCTCATCGTGTACGTGCTCTCCTGAATGCTCGTGTGGGTTACACGAAGTACTGAACTGTAATTTTACTCTCCATAATCCCAGTCGTAATTTAACTTTTGTTTTTGTTAAAAAATGTTTTGGCTAATGTGCAAAATAAAGAGATACTTCTGGAAAACGTACAGAAGTTTAACACAGTACTGTCCATGAATTGAGTTCGATATCAGTTTACATCACTTTCAAGGATCAATTTATTTGCTTCGAAATGTCAAATGTGGTTTTTGTTTCTTTTAAAGGTCACATTAACAAAATCTAGAATAATTTCAACATAATTCCAATGAACTTTTGGTTCTAAGCCATCTTGAAAAGTAAGTTCACCCCCACAAAAAAATATTCCATATTAAATGCCAAGTCTGTATATATATATGAATTAGGAATTTAAATGTCTAAATATACATACACAGTGTGTGTGTATGTGTGTGTGTATATATATGTGTATATATGTGTATGTGTATACACATATATGTGTATACCCCGGGCCCAGCAGTGGGATGTTGACGCGTTATCAACGGAGGTCCGTGGTTCGAGCCCCGCATTGTCAGAATTTTTTCACACTTAGCCCCTCGCAGGAATTTGATTCCTGTTTCTAAAATATATTGTTGAGGTTTTGAGATTGTACATATAACATCATTAAAGGTTAAAGGTTTGCCCCCCATAGTTAGTCCACAAGCAACACGCAGGCCCATTAGAATTAGTTATGTCATAGTATGTGTAAGAGTAGGCAATTTCCTAGTGACATCTGCATTGTGTTAAGAATTGAGCTTAGGTCCCTTTCATTTTGCGGCCACCCTTAATTTTCATCAATGGGCAAACTCGATCCCGCGCCCCATTTTGGCTGATCCCTCCGTGTGTGGTGCTGTGGCTGCCAGCAGCATTAGCTGCCCTTTGCTCGCTCAAACTAGTCAGGTAACCACGAGGTAGGCCTAAAAAGAGGGCGGAGCGCGAGGGTCGAGGTGTGGCCACGACGAGCAGCACGTCAGAGGCGGTGACGGTAAGAGCAACAGCCAACCAGGGCTGAGAGGGCATGGCTTGATAGGGCGTGGTACAGAGCGTCTAGTAAGTTCGAGAGGGTTCACTGGGCAAGGCTATATAAGCCAGTGCACAAAGCCCTTGAACAGGACATGTGGGGAGAGGGCGTGCTGAGAGGACTGCAACAAATTGCGCTTTGTAAAAGGACTGTATGAGGACCGAGTGAACCGGCTAGATACGAGAGAACTGATCCGGAGCACTCGTGTTGGAGCACTGAGAGGACCGGCGTGCACATGACAGTTTCGAGGCCATTGATTGAGAAGCTCATTGTTCGCATTTATTGAACTATTCGCTGATTACGTATGCGGCTGAGCCGCAAGTGTAACTGCCAAAGCCAGCCCGACCGTTCACCCTGTAATAATCCCGTGCTCGCCAAACGACATGTGGAGAGCTCCTGCCGTCTGTTCATCTACTTCGCGGTGCGAGTTGGGGACCAGAGAGCGAGCAGCCTGGACGCCATCCCTGGACCATCGACCTGTTCGTCTGCAACCCCGTGTGAGTGTGTCTGAATGTGACGGGCCCGTTTGTCTTGGGATAAGTTAAGACTGTTTAAGGCTGCACTGTGTATTCTTCTTCTTATTATTTTACAAAGTTGTAAATAAATCTGTGATTCCTTTTCTTCCCAAATTCGACCGTTTCCGTGATTTCCTCCATTGGGTAAGCGTAGCACGATTACGGACCGCTTGAATCGGGTTTAGTCCTTGATAACGGCTCGGGTCACGGGTTCGCTACCGCTCGGCTTATCCACCAACACCCGTGATTCGGGCGAGGCTTATTTCCTCATTTCTGGGTGGTGCGAGTACTTAGGTAATAGTGATTAGTCCTACGACCCTACTTCGCGCTGTGCAGGAGTGACGTCATAGGTCCCGGGTCCCGTCGGCTAGTAGAAGACAAGGGGACTAATCGCCCCTTGGTAAGGGGAAAGGCCGGCGCTGAGATCTGCAACAATATATATATATATATATATATATATATAATATATATATATATATATATATATATATATATATATACAGTGGGGAGAACAAGTATTTGATACACTGCCGATTCTGCAGGTTTTCCCACTTACAAAGCACGACAAGGTCTGTAATTTTTATCATAGGTACACTTCAACTGTGGAAGACGGAATCTAAAACAAAAATCCTGAAAATCACATTGTATGATTTTTAAGTAATTAATTTGCATTTTATTGCATGAAATAAGTATTTGATACATCAGAAAAACAGAACTTAATATTTGGTACAGAAACCTTTGTTTGCAATTACAGAGATCAGACGTTTCCTGTAGTTCTTAACCAGGTTTGCACACACTGCAGCAGGGATTTTGGCCCACTCCTCCATACAGATCTTCACCAGATCCTTCAGGTTTCGGGGCTGTCGCTGCGCAACACAGACTTTCAGCTCCCTCCAAAGATTTTCTATTGGGTTCAGGTCTGGAGACTGGCTAGGCCACTCCAGGACCTTGAGATGCTTCGTACGGAGCCACTCCTTAGTTGCCCTGGCTGTGTGTTTCGGGTCGTTGTCATGCTGGAAGACCCAGCCACGCCCCATCTTCAATGCTCTTATTGAGGGAAGGAGATTGTTGGCCAAGATCTCGCGATACATGGCCCCATCCATCCTCCCCTCAATACGGTGCAGTCGTCCTGTCCCCTTTGCAGAAAAGCATCCCCAAAGAATGATGTTTCCACCTCCATGCTTCACGGTTGGGATGGTGTTCTTGGGGTTGTACTCATCCTTCTTCTTCCTCCAAACACGGCGAGTGGAGTTTAAACCAAATAGCTCTATTTTGGTCTCATCAGACCACATGACCTTCTCCCATTCCTCCTCTGGATCATCCAGATGGTCATTGGCAAACTTCAGACGGGCCTGGACATGCGCTGGCTTGAGCAGAGGGACCTTGCGTGCGCTGCAGGATTTTAATCCATGACGGCGTAGTGTGTTACTTATGGTTTTCTTTGATACTGTGGTCCCAGCTCTCTTCAGGTCATTGACCGGGTCCTGCCGTGTAGTTCTGGGCTGATCCCTCACCTTTCTCATGATCATTGAGGCTCCACGAGGTGAGATCTTGCATGGAGCCCCAGACCGAGGGAGATTGACTGTCATCTTGAACTTCTTCCATTTTCTAATAATTGCGCCAACAGTTGTTGCCTTCTCACCAAGCTGCTTGCCTATTGTCCTGTAGCCCATCCCAGCCTTGTGCAAGTCTACAAATTTGTCCCTGATGTCCTTAGACAGCTCTCTGGTCTTGCCCATTGTGGAGAGGTTGGAGTCTGATTGAGTGTGGACAGGTCTGGAGACTGCTTTGCGGTCGGTCTTTGCGGTCTTTGTGGTCGGAGACGGTCTGGAGACGTCTTTTATGCAGATAACGAGTTCAAACAGGTGCAGTTAATACAGGTAATGAGTGGAGAATGGGAGGGCTTCTTAAAGAAAAAACTAACAGGTCTGTGAGAGCCGGAATTCTTACTGGTTGGTAGGTGGTGATCAAATACTTATTTCATGCAATAAAATGCAACTTAATTACTTAAAAATCATACAATGTGATTTTCAGGATTTTTGTTTTAGATTCCGTCTTCCACAGTTGAAGTGTACCTATGATAAAAATTACAGACCTTTACGTGCTTTGTAAGTGGGAAAACCTGCAAAATCGGCAGTGTATCAAATACTTGTTCTCCCCACTGTATATATATATATATATATATTGTTACGGACCGCGGATAAGGTGTTGATTTGCCGAGCGGATGGCGACCGCGGCCCGAACTATTAACAATGACTAAGACCCGATTCCTTAAACGTGGGCCAAATCGTGCCACAGATATTCAATGGGGAAAAGCCAAAGGTGACACGGATGTGAAGAAGAGGAAGACAGAAGTAGGAAATACGAATATGATTTATTTGCTATTTACAACCAAAATAAACCAAGGAGAAGGAAAGATAATAAAATAATGACAGAAGGAATCAAGGAGACACAGTGCAATGCTAGCTTACCTACAGTCTTAATTAACCCAGGACAGAACAAACAAAAGACAGACTCACGTGGGGAATTGCAGAGTGGATTGGCTGGAAGGAGGCATGGGAAGGCCCAGGCCACTACAGGCGTCGAGGTCCCGCTCCAGGAGTCCACCCGCGTTCTTGGCGGGAAAGCCTTGGTGTGCAGCGGCACGTATCGTTCACCGCGAGCGGATCAGCGCGTCGTGCTGGACTCCGGGCTCTTCAGCTCCACTTTAATGCCACTTAACGCCACACTAAACTTCTCCTCCTCCAACGCCACTCTCGTTCTTCATCAACCCTTCCTCCTTCAGCAGCAACGGTACTTTCAGCCACCAACCCCCAACCCCTCTCTCAAAAGGCTTGCTGTCTCTTCTTTTAGCCACCAACAACCAACTACTAACCACCGTCCTGATGCATGCGCACGCACTTTATATCGCCCCCCGGCGATCAAGCCGCCGGCCGCTAGAACACGCCCATCGGTGAGCTCGCCTCGGCCCTGATTGGTCGCGAGGGTTCACCGACCCCGCCCTTAGAGGGGGCGTTGGCTAGACCATGCCTTGTCCCCGGCGCTGGGCCGACTCCTCCCACCTTTGGCTCTGAGACGACCTCGTGGCTAATGGAGTCTTGGAGCGAAAACAACAACCCACAGCTGCAGTAGAATTCAGCGAACCGCTCAATGCAGTTGGCAATTGAGGAAAGGGGAATGTGCAGGGAATCTACCTTGTCTGAATTCGGTGCAATGGAGTATTAATTAATGGAAGACAAATCCTTAGCCTAATACACAGAATAGGGAAATAACTACCAACAAGGAGGAAATCTATGATTGGCTAAACGTGATTGTTAATGACCTAATTACGGGACGCACTTTGACCTTTATACACAACTGGAGGAAGGAGGGTCCACAATAAAACAATAAAAAAAACACAATCCTCATATCCACAACACTGCACCCTCCTCCTCTTAGGCACGTCCCGGGCCTCTTACCTTTACTTTTAGTGTGGCACGTAGGTGTAGTTCCCTCAACATTTAACCTGACCCTGAGTGTGACAATTTAAAAAAACAAATAAATATGTCCCGCTGCTCCATTGCACCCTGCCTAACAGATTCACGCCCACAACTAACCGAATTGCGGAATTGTCTTCAAACTATACATTTACGGTGGGGGCGCATTATTTACAATGACTACTGGTATTTACAAAACTAACCCAGGACCTGTGATTGTTCTTTTTGCGGGGGAGACAGTCTGCTCTGCATCGACGCACCAGAAAGCACCCAAAACGCACTAAAGCACCCTTAAGCACCAATCGGTGCACAGTCATCACTGTTCAATAAAAAAAACCCAACAAACCCTGGTGCTGGTCTTCTTCTTCGGCTCCCTCTGCTGGTTATTGTTATCTTCCTGATGTTGTCATCTTCTTTGCTGGCGGCCTATTTGTCACAATAAAAAGCACAAAACGTGTCCATTTTTATTTATTTATGGCCCACAGGGCCGACTAATGTGGTTCACCTGTGGGGCATAGGTGCCCTGTGACCAAGGTCCGCCAGCAAGATCTCGGGCCTTCATGGCCGGTTCCAGCAGAGGGGCCATGCCCCAACCCATGGGGTCCATCAGTGGTGCTCAGCCACAGACATGTGGTCCATAAGGTGGTGCATCGATGCAGACAGCTGTGGTTGCGAGAGTTTCGGGCGCCCAATGGCGGACTCACGCATGCTCCCCTCGGCGCCCAATGGCGCACAGTCCTCGTGTGGGAGACAGGGGGGGGGGGAGGGGGAAGACAGATGAGCGAGGGGTAAGGTCACAAGGGTACACATCAATAAAGGCAATGCAAGGCGAGGTGCGTATGGAGACGGAGCGGAGAAAAGCTCGTCCCTACCGTACGTCACCCCCCCTGTCACCTACTCTACCCTTGCCCTTACCCCATATTCACACAATCTACACATTTACAAATTCGTCACTATCGTCACGTCTTCCCCATATTCCCCCTACACCAAATTCGTCTTCTCAATCCCACAAATCCAAAATTTGCCATCACCAATTCATCATCAATCCTCATAAGGAGGGAGAGATGGAACATCAGCACAATGTCATACCCACATCATGATGCGTCTCACATTCCAAACATTTGCACAATAAAAATAACAAAACAACCTGGCATGGTGTGGAGGTACGTCATCCCAGGTGAGTGGATGCAGATGGTGCGAGGAGATTCTTAATCCTAACTATCCTCTAAATGACATTAACACACTTTACACTACCCGGGGTTTTCCCTGCCAATCCATTGGCCAACTTACACTATGGGTTCTAAAAACCAATTCCCATTGACCAAACTGTGGTGCTTATCAATTTGGGGTCTCACTCCCCCGATTCATCTCCCGGTGCCCTTGCACAATTTCCGGGCTGCGTCGTGCAGCTCTCCCAGCAGGTCTACCCACCTGCACACCTCCACCACTGTAGTTGCCTCCGAGCTTACCTGCTCCTTGACCTAACCTATCTAATTGGGGAAGGCCCCTCCTGGCTCTGTCACCCCTTGGTGCCCTCTGGCACTGGGCAACCCGGGTCCGTCCTCCGGATCCTCGGGCCCCATCCACAACAACTCTACCGGCTCCCAGAGCCCACCTGCGGCCTCACCTGGCCGACATCCTCACAGTGGTGGAGTGCCCAATCAACTACAAATACTAACAGGCTACACGCCCAGCCATTCCCACGTCACTAATGCACCCATCCAAACTCCATTCTTCCACATGCACCACAGATGCCAATATCCAACCACAATTTACCTGTACCCTCTACCTAACACTTACACTACCCTCCCCGGGTATTCGTGATGGGGGTCCATTCTTCCCCCATTCACACCTTCGCACCATCCACTCCACTCCACAGTTTCCACCATACTCCCTCCACAACCATCCATTCCAATACTCCATATACTCCAGACCATTTATTCCATACACCTGTTCTCCATTCACCTGTTCAGTTGCACACCTGTGCAATCACCTGGTGCTTCCTGCACCCTCCTTCCTCCCTGGACCATTTGGTCAGCACAACTCACATCACTATCACTCACTCATACACTGCTCCATCCACCTGTCCAGTTGCACACCTGTGCAATCACACCTTTTAACCACACACACGGCATCATCTGAACTAACTACTCCCCTCTGGAACTTGCGCTTCCCAGTCGCCCCTTTAAACTATTGCGCTCCCTCGTCATTATCATCCAACTAATCTACCTGCGTCCCCACTACAGGTATCATTGTCACTACCTAACCTTAACGTTACCTATGGTCAATCTCTAGGTCCCTACACACGATATCCTCACCCTCCCGGGCTAGTTTTCACTGCCAAAAACCCCATAACTAGTGCTCCTTTGCCCCTGTTGTGAGAGATGGCAGAGTTGCCATCCCACCACATCGGGTATCTCTCACTATAAATTTTGCTCACCCAATTCCAGCCAATTAAAAATTTGCCAATCACTGCCAAATCTATTCACTTTTCTAAATTTTGGATCAAAAACACTATCATCATCACCGTCCATTAAACTTGAGCCTCGGTGCGTCGTTACATTCTCAAAGCCCGGCTTCGCACAGCCGAGCAATGAACGCGGGTGGTTTGGTCGCCTGCAGTTGGATCCGTCCGGCATTCACGATTCTGGGGAGGAGGCATGCTCGGGCCGAGGTTCCACGCATCATCGCGGCTCGGAACCTTGCGGTCCCGGGTCCGATGGCTCACTCTCCCCCGGTCAGAACCCCGCCCCCGCTAGGGGGCTCCGTTCCGCTTCCTCCTACTCGCCCCTGAACCGGACCAGTCGCCTCGCCCGACAAGGCCCGGACTCGACCGTGCGGGGCCTAGCATCCAACAAAGCGCAACGCGCACCGAGCGCCCGCGTCAGCTATCCGTCGCCCTAAACGCTAACCCATTCAATGTCGATGCTTCACTTGCATACGTGACCCATTTCACACTCACAAAACCTGGCGTCTCGGCGCCTCCAGTGCATCCCACACACTCCGTCCATTCCACCAACGCACTCCCTGTTACACACCACACCTCCCACGCACCTTCTTGCGCACACTCGCCGTTCACACACCTCTCCTCCGTTACGTCCTCCGTAACACTCACCATGGGCGTGCACTCTTGCATCCACCCACTACCGCGCTCCGATGTGCTCCCTCGCACTCGCGCCACAACCAACTCAGGTGTGCTTTCTCGCACACCCTCGCCGTTCACCCCATACGTGCATCCTCGCACCCGCTCCACCACCAACTCACTCTCCGTACACCCCGACGTGCATTCTCGCTCGCACTCGGTTTCACACTCGCGCTTCGTCACACGCTCACCCCTTGACGCACACTTTTTTTCCACACGCGCGCCATTTCCACTCACACGGGACCCTTCACCAACGCCCGGGTGCCATATCGATCCCAATCGCGCGACAATCCTGTTGTCGCCAAACATCCTTCCACAAAATCTCCCCGCACAATACACAGCACGACTCACCTGGGGGATCCTTTTCTCCATGCGCACCTGCAAACTTCCATTTGGGTTAAGCACAGCATCGTGATGTGAGCAGGGACTTTGAGCATTATCCATCTCTCCCTTCAATTCCCGGGCTACCTCCGTCGTCTTTTCAATTTCAACCATAACTATTGCTCTTTCTTTATTCACCTCAATGACCGCTGGCTTTATTAAAATTCCACTTGTACCTCAGCGGTCGCCGGCTTCCCCATACCCCGGGTCGCGATTTCTACCCCGGTCATTTTACCCACGCTTTTCTCCGCTTCGCTCAACCAGTGCTTCTCGATCCGCGTTACCTCATCGTGCACCCTTGGGACCTTCTCGCCCACTATGCGATCCATGGTCTCCCCACATTTTTGCATGCGGTCACCCATTTTGTCCCCAATTTTGCCGATTCGCTCCATTTTGCTTCCTAGCCTCTCAATTTGATTTCCTAGTCGCTCCCCCATTCTGTTTTCCATTTTTTCCATTTCCCTGCTAAATTTATTCCTTTCTTCACTCTGCTCGGCCATGTACGCCAGGCATTGTGTCATGAATAGGCCCCAGTCTGTTGGCACCGCGGGCTCGGCTGCCGCGCGCTCGTGCGAGGCGCCATTTTGTGCCTCTCCAACCACGTGCATGAGGGCGCCATTTTGTGCACCTGAAGCTCCCTCAACCACATTGCCATTGTTCTCCTCCAATTCCTCCCTCTGGTCCTGGGTTACCCCTAACCCCTCTTCTAGTTCCCCCACCGGCATCCGATCACCTTGACCAGCCATGGCACGATTTCCAAATTTAAGATTTTAAATAAAACAAAATTTTGGGCCACCCGTAATTTTGAGCGCGCTATTCGCGCTTCAGGTCCGAATCTCACTCCCAGACACCAATTGTTACGGCCAATAGTACAATTGGTGTCCAAAATTTGGGCTAAATAAATTTAGTCCCAGGTTCGAATCCCAACTCCTGACTACCAATTGTTACGGACCGCGGATAAGGTGTTGATTTGCCGAGCGGATGGCAGCCGCGGCCCGAACCGTTAACAATGACTAGACCCGATTCTGAACGTTGGCCAAATCGTGCCACAGATATTCAATTTGGAAAAGACAAAGACGACACAGATGTGAAGAAGAAGAAGACAAAAAGGGTTTGAAATACGAATATGATTTATTACTATTTACAGGACCAAAATAACCAAGGAAGAAGGAAAGATAATAAAATAAAGACAGAAGGAATCAAGGAGACACAGTGCAATGCTCGCTTACCTACAGTCTTAATTAACCCAGGACAGAACAAACAAAAGACAGACTCACGCGGGGAATTGCAGAGTGGATTGGCTGGAAGGAGGCATGGGAAGGCCCAGGCCACTACAGGCGTCGAGGTCCCGCTCCAGGAGTCCACCCGCGTTCCTGGCGGGAAAGCCTTGGTGTGCAGCGGCGCGTATCGTTCACCGCGAGCGGTTCAGCGCGTCGTGCTGGACTCCGGGCTCTTCAGCTCCACTTTCATGCCACTTAATGCCACAATCAACTCGTCCTCCTCCAACGCCACTCTCGTTCTTCATCAGCCCTTCCTCCTTCAGCAGCAACGGTACTTTCAGCCACCAACCACCAACCCCTCTCTCAAAAGGCTTGCTGTCTCTTCTTTTAGCCACCAACAACCAACTACTAACCACCGTCCTGACGCATGCGCACGCACTTTATATCGCCCCCCGGCGATCAAGCCGCCGGCCGCTAGGACACGCCCATCGGTGAGCTCGCCTCGGCCCTGATTGGTCGCGAGGGCTCACCGACCCCACCCTTAGAGGGGGCGTTGGCTAGACCACGCCTTGTCCCCGGCGCTGGGCCGACTCCTCCCACCTTTGGCTCTGAGACGACCTCATGGCTAATGGAGTCTTGGAGCGAAAACAACAACCCACAGCTGCAGCATAATTCAGCGAACCGCTCAATGCAGTTGGCAATTGAGGAAAGGGGAATGTGCAGGGAATCTACCTTGTCTGAATTCGGTGCAATGGAGTATTAATTAATGGAAGACAAATCCTTAGCCTTATACACAGAATAGGGAAATAACTACCAACAAGGAGGAAATCTATGATTGGCTAAACGTGATTGTTTATCACCTAATTACGGGACGCACTTTGACCTTTTTACACAACTGGAGGAAGGAGGGTCAACAATAAAACAATTAAAAAAACACAATCCTCATATCCACAACAATATATATATATATATATATATATATATATATATATATATATATATATATATATATATATATATATATATATATATATATATATATATATATATATATACAGTCACATGAAAAAGTAAGTACACCCCATGTAAAGTTTTGACCTTTTCAACATACAGCTATTTGATCTTCATTTCAACAATATTGATAGATAAAGGTGATATAATATAATAAATATCATGAAACATTTACATTTTGTAGTCCATTGTATAATTTAAATAAACATCAATGCAAATTTTGCATGTGGAAAAAGTAAGTACACCCCGACATTTATTGTCCCCCATTGCACCGCGGAGCGAAAGGGGGACCATGGTTTTCCCCTCCGTCCGTGTGTGCGTCCGTCCGTCCGTGCGTGCTTACTTGCGTGCGTACGTGCATGCGTGCGTAAACGAAAGACCGAATTCTAATTTGGTTTGTGGGTGCAACTAGGCATGTGGAAGAACCCTATTGAAAATTAGGTCGCCACGTCAAAATCCAAGATGGCCGCCGCCATGTATGTCTGAACCTTGTGAGTGGAATATCTTGAAAAATAAACGACCTACCGACGTCTAATCTGGTGTGTGGGTGTATCTACACATAAGGAATAAAGCTGTTGAAAATTGGGTCGCCACGTCATAATCCAAGATGGCCACCGCCATGTATGTCTGAACATTGTGAGCGGATTATCTTGAAAAATAAGCGAAGTACCAACGTCTAATCAGGTGTCTGGGTGTATCTAGGCATAAGGAAGAATTCTATTGAAAATTGGGTCGCCACGTCAAAATCCAAGATGGCCGCCACCATATATATGTCTAAACCTTGTGAGCGAAATATCTTGAAAAATAAACGAAGTACCAGCTTCTAATCTGGTGTGTGGGTGTATCTAGGCATAAGGAAGAACGCTATTGAAAATTGGATCGCCACGTCAAAATCCAAGATGGCCGCCACCATATATCTCATATCCAAAATACAAGAACAAGCCTTGCGTTTTCCACTTTGTCGACTCACATCACTTCACCGACGGGGGACCTAGGCGTAACGCTTGTCGCTACTTCAAATACTTAAAATTAGAAGCAGGTGCATCAGCTCAGGTGCAAATGATTAGAACATCGTTAGAGAGGATCTTGGAGGAACCTGTCTTATTTAAACCTCAGACATTTAGTTTGGTTTGCTCTTTGTTGTTGAAGTGTGCGGCGTCACGATGCCTCGATCAAAAGAGCTCTTTGAGGCCTTCAGAAAGAAGGTTATAGATGCCTACGAGTCTGGGAAGGGATTCAAAAAGATCTCCAAACAATTTGAAATCAATCATTCGACTGTCCGGAAGATCATCGACAAGTGGAGAAGATTCCAAACAACTGCCAACTTGTTCAGGCCAGGCTGCCTCAGCAAGTTCAGCCCGAGTGCAGACCGCAAGATGCTGAAAGAAGTCTCTAAGAACCACAGAATGTCATCACGGGACCTACAGGTAGCTCTTGCCACTGTTGATGTCAAAGTGCACCAGTCTACCATTAGAAAGAGGCTGCACAAATTTGATCTGCATGGGAGGTGTGCCAGGAGGAAACCTTTGCTGTCCAGAAAGAACATCAGGGCAAGACTAAAGTTTGCCAATGAACACCGCGTCAAAGACCAGCACTCTGGAACAATGTGCTCCAGACAGATGAGTCAAAGGTATAGCTATTTGGCCACAATACCAGAAGACATGTTTGGCGAAAACCAAAGACAGCATTTGACCACAACAACCTGATACCAACTGTAAAGCATGGTGGTGGAAATATTATTGTTTGGGGCAGCTTTGCTGCATCAGGGCCTGGGCAGGTCACCATCATAGAATCCACTATGAATTCTTCATTGTACCAGAGGGTGCTTCAGGATAATGTGAGGCCATCTGTCGGAGAAGTTGAAGCTCAACCGAAGGTGGACTTTGCAACATGACAATGACCCTAAACATACCAGTAAATCCACCAAGGAATGGCTGAAAAGAAAGAAATTGGGGGTTCTGGAATGGCCAAGTCAAAGCCCGGATCTAAATCCCATCGAGATGTTGTGGGGGGATTTGAAACGAGCTGTGCATACAAGAAACCCCTCAAACATCGCACAGCTGAAAGAATTCTGCATGGATGAGTGGGCAAAAAATTCTCCCAGTCGATGTCAGAGACTGGTAGACAGTTATAAGAAATGCCTACTTGAGGTTGTTTCTGCCAAAGGGGGCAATACCACCTATTAGAGCCAAGGGTGTACTTACTTTTTCCACATGCGAAATTTGCATTTATGTTTATTTAAATTATACAATGGACTACAAAATGTAAATGTTTCATGATATTTGTTATATTATATCACCTTTATCTATCAATATTGTTGAAATGAAGATCAAATAGCTGTATGTTGAAATATGTTGAAAAAGTCAAAACTTTACATGGGGTGTACTTACTTTTTCACGTGACTGTACATGTATATTACAATGGTCATGCTCTATTAAGTGCTTCATTATATCTTGTGCAGTGTTAATTTGGATAAGCAGATGTAGCACACTTGTTGAAAAACGTTCATAGATCAAGTGAAGCATATTTTTACGGTTATGGAAAAAGGACCGCAAAGTGTCACACTCAACAAACACATTGGGAACCCTCAGTTAGATATCTCATCGGCAATTGTGACAAGTCACAGGTTAACCGCCCCCCCCCCCGCTCCCCCCTTCCCCGAGGGACAGGGAAAATGTGTTGTGATTGTAAGCAGGTTCCATCCTTATTGTGATTCCCCACCTTCTGGAGATTCACCCCATACACCCATCGATCTTAATCCCTCCCATCCTCAATCCATTTGAATCATTTTTCCAATCCTCTTTCCCATCCTGCACTTTTCTGCAGTGCAAATCATGCACACAATGCACAATGTCTTACAGTACACACATTACAGAACATATTCAGAACCATATTACAAGGTAATTCCTGTGCTGGGTGCATAACCTACAACAAGCCGCTGCAGCGCCACTGAGACCGACCCTCCTAAAAGCTATGGGATATCTGCACCAATAGGGAAGCTGCAACCATGGGTCAGAGAGTGCTGCCATGACCCTTTGCCTCCCGACACCACGCCTTACCCAGGGAGAATATAAGCTGGTGCACACTGAGGTTCGCGGCTGACTTGTGCATCAAGGACCTGGACGAGAACCCGAACTGCCTGCTTGTTTGTTTGAGCTGAGGGACGGAGTAAGACGAGTCATGCTGGGACAAGGCTCCAAGAGCGAATGGCAGCACGACATGCTTGCGGCACAGCTGCCACATACTGACATACACAATCTTTCTGTCTATAACCCCTGCCCCCCCCCCCCTAACTCTTCTCCTTGAGATGCACGAAAGAGAGTTATCAACGAGTGAGCATCTTGACCCATTTGGGTGAGGTACTGACACACACCTCAGACATTTCATCTAGAGCCTACACCACATATGGTGCTCCTCTTCCAACATATCGCACGCACACACACACCGCATTCTCTTCCTTCCCTTCCATCCACCTTTGGACCAACGCAAACCCACCTGCTCTTGTAGGGTGAGTGAGAAGCTGCACCCAAGCTCAAACTTCTTTCTCTCTAGCTTTCCCAGTGTGAGTGAGGAGCACTTGTCCTGTCTTTAGATAAGTAAGGTTTTGTGAGGGGATCTTTTTGTGGTATGGAAGTGAAAGGAATGTGGAAGGAATGTATGGAGACAAAAGGTCTGAAGGTGAATATCGGAAAGACGAAGGTGATGGCAAGTGGTAAAGCATGTGGTGAGGTAGAAAGAACTGGGAAGTGGCCGTGTGCTGTGTGCAGGAATGGTGTCTGAGTGAACTCCATTCAATGTACAATGTGCGCTGAGTGGGTTCATCAAAATTGTAGTGGTCTGAGAAGGTCATTTACCAGTGTGGCAGCTACATTCAAATGTAAGGAGTGCACAGAGGGAGCTGCAGATGGAGGAAATGTCGAGTTGGATCTTGGAGACGGCATGAAGCTGGAAGGTGTGAAAACATTTTGCTACCTCGGAGACATGCTGAATGGAGAAGGTGGATCAGACTTGGCAACGGTTGCTAGAGTGAGATGTGCATGGAAGAAGTTTCGGGAACTGAGTGGCGTGCTGACGAGAGGGGAGTGTCGTTGAAGCTGAAGGGAAAGGTGTATGCTGCATGTGTGAGAAGTGTTATGATTTATGGGAGCGAGACATGGGTAATGAACGTAGAGCAGCAACAAAGGCTGGAAAGGGTGGAAATGCGAATGTTTCGGTGGATGTGTGGAGTATAGTTTGAGAGAGAGAGAGGAAAGATGATGGGAATAGAGCCTGTGATTGATGTTGTGAAGAGAAACAGGTTGAGATGGTTTGGTCATGTGTTGAGGAAGGATGAAAGTGACTGGTTGAGAAGAGTGATGGAAATGAATGTAGAAGGAAGTAGAGGACGGGGAAGACCGAGAAAGACTTGGCTAAAGATGGTTTGAGTGCGGGCAAGGGGGTTAACAAGGGGAGATGCAGAAAATAGGGCAAAATTGAGAAGATTGTCATGGGGACCGCAAAGCTAACCCCCGCTCTAGCAGGGAAAATGGCCTTAAAATGCATGTTGTTGTTTTCTGTGGTAGGGGTTATGTTCTGTTCTTGTGGCTCTGAGTTGTGTAAATACATCAATTGTGTCTGTATATATGTGCCCTTTGAATCGTTTGGTAAACTGCTTTAAACCTGTTTGAGTGTCTCTTTCTCCATTGGTTATACATAGCGTACACAAGAAATAGATGGGAAGTTCTACCTCAGTAATTCCCTCCATTGAATAGCTGACCTCCCACCAATGGTTTCACTTGACCCTACGTAATAATTAGACATGGTGGGGAGTCGAGAGTGGTTCATGGTTCCCCATCTGGGAGGGGCTTAATCACCGGTAAGGTAACGTGAGCCTTGAAGCAAGGACCCTGCCAGATTTAGCTTCCTCAGACAGTGTCCATGGTAGCTCACCAACCCGCCGGTTTGCAGACTTATCCATGATTCGTTGGCTTCAGGGTCAAAGGTCGAGTAATGGTTTGAGCAAAACCCTCATAAACCCCGTGCTTACCCTGAAACCCGTAACAATATTGTTGTGGATTTGAGAATTGTTGTGTTTTTTTTGTATTGTTGTAAGTGTAATGAATTGTTGTAAATATCACCCTCCGTGTGTAAAGGTCAAAGGTCGTCCTCCTAGTTACTCCATATACATACACGTAGCAAATCATATACCCTCTTAAATAGTTATCTCCTTATTCTATGTAGTTGAAGGCTCTGTTCCCACTAGTTGACACTGCATTGCATCAAATTGAAATAAGGTAGAATCCCCTTTCAATTGCCCCAGAACCTCCATTGCCAACCGCATTGCCAACCGCATTACCAACCACATTTGACTCCATTACGCACGTGGTCAGCCCGGCGAAGAAGGGCGTTGCCCGCCCATCGTCATCAGAAGGTGGAGCCAGGAAAGCCCTTGCCGACCAAACCAAGGATGAGTGGGTATGGCTCACGAGGGCGGCGTTATAAAACCCATTGCATCAGCCCCCACCGAGAGAGATGCGTAAGGGGCCAGACGAGAGAGAGAGTTCTGAGGGAGGTGCACTGGGCCAGAGGCAGATTCTGTGGAGTGTAAAGAGAACTTCGGAGACGCAGGAGGCGGAGGACGAATAAAGCAAGCTGTCGGTGTGAAGCCGAATACGTGGAGTTGCCGGCTCCTCGTTGCCAGCCCGGAGCGGAGCTGTTTCCCGGGATTTTCACCTCAACCCCAAAAGCGTGGACCGGAGCGCACGCTGGGAGCCGGACCTCGACGCCTACCATCTGCCTGGCCCTTTCTCTGCCTTCCCAACCATCGATCCCTGGCATCCATCTACCCCTATTCGTGTGAGTGAGTTCGTTCTGTCTGTCTTGTCCCTGGGAATAAGTTAAGCCTGTTTAAATAAGCTCGTGTTGCACTGTGTCTTCTGGTCCTTCCTCCTTCTGTAAATTATTTTCTTATTCTTCCTTCTTCCTTGGTTCCTTTGATTTGTGTAAATATTAGTAATAAATTCTATTTGTTGTTCCTACCTTGCCTTTCTTTCCTTTACATCCGTTTCGCTTTAGTGATTTCCCTCATTGAATACCTGTGGCACGATTTGGCCAACGTTAAGGATCGGGTCAGTGCTTGTTAATAGTTCGTGCTGCAGTTGCTAAACCGCTCGGCAATTACCATCTGTCCGCGGTCGCGAACGGGGTTGCGCTCCTGCCTCTCCGGAGGGAGCGGTGCAGCGTCAGGACTCATGTCGGTCAGTCACGAACAAGGGGACTAATCCCCCCTTCTTAAGGGGAAGAAGGCCGACGTAGAGATCCGCAACAATATTATTTGGAGTTACAACATAAAGCTTGAAAAGGAGAAAATATTCAAATGCAGTATTTCTACATTTTCTGAATTATTTTTTCTTACTTCGAGACATTTCATTTGAACAGAAATGTATTATAATTTCCTTATAATCTGAAGTCTTGGGGTAAGCACCACGTTTCATTCCGGAAAATATTTGATCCAAACGCAAATGATTTGAGGGCAAAACATATCAATAACTTCTTTTTTTGTATACAGACGAGGCTCGTGTAAGAAAAATCCTTTTGCGAAAAAAAACCAAAAACTTTGTGAACAACGTGCAAAAATAAAATTTCATGAGGCCGAGATATAAACATTGATTGCTCATCCATACTAATAAATATACTTTTGTATAATAATAATAATAATAATTAGACGCCAATACAATTTTTACAGATCTCTGGGACATATCACGAATAGAGCAACGTTTGTCGGTGAGGACCATTCCTGGACGGGTCGCCACTCCATCTCAGGATACTTGACTAAAGGTTAGGAATTTATAATTTGTCCAAGGTTTCAGCAATAACTCACCTCCTCTTTGGGAAAACACCATGACATCTTTAAAATCGACCAATGACCAGTGCTGACAGATGAGTCCTTCAGCTTAATGTCCTACTGATGGACGGAGCACACATTGAAAGCCTCACCGTGCCTCATCCATGAATGCGAAACAGCAGGATGATATTTTATAGTTGGGTCGAGATTCGAACCCAGGCTAGATAAGTCAACGGACATATATGTATATACATATACACACTTTGTTTAGTGGATATAGATAGAACCACCACATAAACAAGAAACGCCCATCTGATGATTTCATTTTGATGAAGATAATCACAATTGGTTATTCACAAGATAAGCAGTAAATGAAAAGCATTTTTGAAAAGCGACTGAATAGAGAAAAAAAACCCATAAAGAGTAATCTGATAAATATGCTGTTTAGGCCAACATTTAGTCGATGGTTTAATGAGTAAAGACATTGCAGTTGAGCTTTCAGATAATCTATTTATTCATTTTTGGTACAAAAATCAATGTGAGTACAGTATAAGAACGAAATGAGACAGGGTCTGCAAAAGCAGAAACATTTGAGTTGGGTATGAGAGAGGAGATAATGGTATACTTGTAATTTAATAGAACAACGAGGAGAGTGGATTGACGTGGGAATTAAAATGGCAGAGAAGGAACCGCACTGTGGAATTCTGGGTTGTAGATGTCTCCTTGCGAGCATTCCTGAGCAAATTGTGAGCTATTCGTTGAACCAGCGAGGAGAAGGCCAGTGAGCAACCTTGCAGTTCTGTGGGCATTTACCTTCTTGGCACAGCTCCCCTGAGTGCCATCGGTTACTCCTGACATGCAGCTAGGGCCACAGAAACCCTTGGGGAAAAGCCAGATGGCCGGCTGTAACCAAACATTGCCCAACAATAATGTTAAACCATTTCAAAAAGACAATAAAGGGAGACAGACCCTTTTATGGCTCGGCCCCAAGTCTGTGTGGTCTTACACAGCAGCTGGAATGCTATGTCAAAAATAATAATGACTGCATATTATATATATTGAAGAAGATCAGAAACTCACCATGAGACAGGTTCTGCACCGAAACAAAAAAATTAAGAGGTGACGCCTGCACCCAAAACAACACAACACAAGCTCCGGATGCACAGAAGAGGTATAAAGTTATGAGCTAGAGTGTAGAGGAGATCATCATAGGAGACTAATATAAGCTTTACCGCATAATTTACAAGGGATGCGGTAAACACCTGGATGGTGTCTGTCCATCTTGAACTGGATAGTTACACAGACTGGAGGTCTTCTGTCCTTATGTGTGCGAAGAATAGATTTGAGCTTGTGTGTCGAGCGATGTCGCACTGCTATGGCGGCAGTCTTGAGAATACGCTGAATGTGGTGTGATGTACGTTACCAATTTTGGATCTGACTCATTTCGTGTCCATCAGACAAACAATTGCAAATTTTTTTTTTTTCATACTGATCGGATGAAGCGTTGTACTTGTTTAATTGTGATGACATCATCATTAACATATCTTATTCCCCAAGGGGAGTACTTGACAATGAGCCATGTTAAAAAAAAATTCCATTGAGCGGTTTGGGAGATGTAGAGGTGCAACGTTTTTCCAAGATGGCGTCTGTACCACGTGACCTATGACGTCATAATTATAAATAAGAAATTATACAGACAGAGGTGATTCTATTGTGAAAATTTTGTATCAATCGGACTAACGGTTGCCGAGAAGATGAATTTTAAACATGCAGACACGCATGTACACACGCAACTGATCTCTTAACTCTGATTTTCGCTTCGCAAGCGCAGGGGAATAAATTTGACATTCCTGTGCCACCTACAATCGAACGTCAGGCATTGACAGCCGGTTCATGAAGGGCTTGGGCAAAAAACTTACTGGAGCTGAATGTTTCTAAACACTGTCAGTGGCGAAACTACAAATGCCGAATCCACGAATGTCAAGCGTGGAAACCCTCATGTCATTTCCTCATTCTGCATTAAACTCAATCTCTCTGTATTTTCATTCCAACCAGCATCATTCCAATCACAAATTAATAATGGAGCAAAATGCAACGTCACAAACACTCGTGATGTACAAACACCGACGAATCTGCCGGTGAGAAAGGGTGGATATGAAACACTTCATACAAATAGAAAGTCAAAATCCTAATTGTATTGAGAAATTTATTAAACTTCCCACCTTAGAATGGGAAAAAAGTGGTGTCGTTCGGGTGGAAACTCAAAATCACAATTGTATTGAGATATTATCAAACCAGCCAGTCCTCATTGTGTATAATCGGGAGCAGCTTCGTATTGATCAAAACTCAAAATCATAATTGTAGTGAGGAATTTATGAAACCTCCCTCCTACCTTCGGACATCCGCTGGGACCCCAAAACATTCCACTGAAGGTTTGGCAGGATTAGACCCAAAACTGAGGGAGTAGTTTTGGGATGAACAGACACTTCTGTTTTATAATATAGACGCAAATTAGGAATCCGGTGGATAACTCACAAATGTCATTAAACTGGTCCGGCAGCTGATGGGGGTGTGTTGCGTTGGGATTCGCATGTATGTGCCATTTGTGAATGCCTGCATCTGCAGAGGAACTCAGGTAGGGTTTGAAACAGCAAAGAGCTTACCTTGTGTAGCTTTCCATGGTTGCTGTAGGTGGCTTTCTTTGGCTCGAAGAGCAGCGGAATTAATTATACATACTGTATTTATATTCCACCTTGTACATTTTTGCCATGTCTCGGATAATTGCGCATTGCTTGTAGACGTGTTTGAATGTTCTATTATCCGAACATACCTATTTCCTAGCTGATTAGCCATGGAATACGGCGAATCTGGGCTGGAAGGATAGCCTGAAGGTATGCACACTCATCTCGGAGCTGTGATGGCTGGGTCTGAACCTCGACGGTTATCCTTGTCTTTCGGTTATCCATTAAAGATCTGACAGTGTCCTTCATGAAGAGTAGGCAAGCTATCGCAGGCACCCTGGCCAGAATTTCAAATTCCTGCTCTAACATCCATGAGGCACTGCATAAGTGGCATGAGTTGTGCCCCCAGCAAATGATGCTACCCACCTCCATGTTCTGAAGACTAAAGAAAATAGCACCACCGAAACGAAAGCTTTCTTTCCACTGAAATCATTGAGTTTGCAGGATGTGAAAACTCTTCCTTGTTTGCAGTATGTGAAAATAATTGGATAGCTCTCATGTTCATAAATAAACAGATTTTCTGGCTCCAGTAATTTTTCTTGCTATTCCAAGGTAACTAACTGCTCTGATTTGCTACTTGATATTGCAAAGAGACAAAAGATAAACTACTGCTCAACAGAAACTTTCCTCCTGCAAGATTCAGCAAACATTACCGCTTTACACAAAAAGGTGCAAAAACAGATCCATGCAACTACAGACCAATCAGCCTTCTTCCAATTATCAGCAAAGTCATGGATTCCATCATTGCTTCGGATATCAAATCCTTCCTCTTCTCCATTGGCTTGATCTCTGATCATCAATTTGGATTCAGACCAGTTCATTCTACTCTGGACATGTTGCTTCTGCTGTCTCAACAATGGATGGACGTCCTCAATGCCAAACAGGAAATCAGAGCTGTCTCCCTTGACATATCACGTGCCTTCAATACGTTCTGGCACCCAGCTCTGCTCACCAAACTCTCCTCCTATGGTATCCATGGAAATCTCCACTCATGGCTTGCGGACTTCCTCTCTGGTCGAAGTCAACGTGTGGCCCTGAATGGATTTCTCCCATCTCCCCTTTCTGTTCTGGCTGGAGTTCCCCAAGGTAGTGTTCTGGGCCCTGTGCTATTTCTGGTCTTCATCAATGATCTCTCCGACTCTCTGGAAAATCCTCTCTATCTCTTTGCTGATGACTCCACTATCAGCCGCTCCATCGCTCATCCCTCAGATCGGCAGTCTGCACCCTCCTCGCTCTCTGCAGACCTGGACAAAATCAGACTGGTCAAACAAGTGGAACATCTATCTATAATTCCACTAATCTCTGTGTGTATGTTTGTTTGTATGTATGTATGTTTGTATGTTTGTCTGTGACCGCTGTTTCTCGACAACTACCGGTCCGATATACTTGAAACTTGCCAGGTATATTGCTGGGGACCCGAGGATGTGCCTTTTCAAGGTTTGAAATTAATCGCAGAAGTAGTTACCGAGCTATGGCGATTTAGCCGTTCGCCGTTCGCTTTGGCGTTGCGAATGGACCAAACCATTTCATGTAAATAGAGGGGGGGGATTGTCACCGTACTCGCAAGCCGTTCGCCGTTCGCTTTGGCGTTGCGAATGGACCAAACCATTTCATGTAAATAGAGGGGGGGGGATATAATTTTAGATATATATATAGTACGGGCATATATATAGTACGGGCATGCCCTAGTGTCTTTCAATCCTGACAAATCTCACACTCTTACTATGTCTCTCCGAAAAGACCCAATGAACAACCCTCCCATCTACTTTCTCTTCTATCCTCTCCAAGAAGTTCTGTCGCTCAAGCTTTTGGGTGTCACTATCTGCCATGATCATTCTTGGGAAAACCACATTTCCAAGCTGGCCTCCAAAGCCAGACGCCGACTGGGCATCCTCCGTCGTGCGAAGTCCTTCCTTGGCACACCTGAGCTCCTCACCACATACAAGGGTTTCATCCGTGCAGCTCAATGGAATACTGTTCCCTCCTTCTGGGCTGGTGCTCCTGCCTCACACCGAGCTCGGCTTCACGCTGTTGAAACCAAAGCTTTCAGAATCATTGGAATCTCCTGCGATGAAGCTAACTCCGAGGGCCTTTCACTCACTCACCGCAGGCAGGTTGGTGGTCTTTCTGTCTTCTACCGACTCCTCTCCGGCCTTGCTCCCCCAGCTCTCTCTGTGCTCTGTCCCCCCAAATATTCCTACAGGTGGCACAAGATCTGCCAGCAACCCTCTTATGGTGAAACTGCCAAAATCTAGGCTCTCTGCTCACCTTCACTCTTTCATTCCTCTTTTCTCCCACCTCTGGAACAAACTCCCCCACTCCCTTCAATCCCACTCCTCCCTCCAGGTCTTTAAAACAGCTGTTCACCACCATCTCTTGTCTTCCCCCATCCAAAACCTTGATCTTTTATACCCCCGCTAATTCACCCCAGATACACTTTTTTTTGAAATTCCAACTTATTTCCTGGAAGTCCTTGCAGTGTCTATATGTTTTATACCTCTCCCACCTCCCCCAAAGCCCTCCCCCTCCCACATTTCTCTCTTTGTCCCTGCTCCCAAATGTTGTGTTTGTGTCCTTCCCCCTCTCTCCCCATCTTGTCTACCGCTCCCCTTATTTCATGTTTTATGTGTCGGTTTGACTTTTTGTGTGATTAATGTTAGCTCTTTCACGAGCCTCGATGTTGTATACAATAAATAAATAAATAAATAAATATTGGTTCTTCATGCCTGTTTGTGGCATTTAAGACGTCACTAAAAATAGTAAGTTTCCTGTTTGGAATGATTTTAAATTTTGTTTGCCTACCAGACAGGCAGAATGAGTAAAAAAAATTGTCTCGTTCCTCTCTGCATATGTGCGATCGGGACAAATTCAGAGCCAAAGTACTGTTAAACTGCAAGTTCGTTTTCCGATTCATGTTCCAATTCGTGTTGAAAATATGACATTCAATTGAAATATATTGTTCCTCGATCATAAACTGATGTTTGTCGACAGACAGACAGTGAACCAATTGCTTAAACACGCTTTTCGATTCGTTGCGCCGGGTAAATAAACCATCGTGGGACAGATATTTTACACCGCACTTGTTTTCCTCCAATAATAAAACATTCAGCAGACACCATTGGAACATTGCAGTTACATGTTTACATAATTCATTAGAGCAAACCACAGCAGGTTCACGCATTCGGAAGCGAGAAGCAGGTATTCTATCATTAATGTACGATACAAATAATATTTTGATGTTAATGTACAGACAAGTAATCCGCTAATAGTTTGCGGTGCAAACGAAGTGTCCATTCTCTCAATTTAGATTGAGACATTGTTCAATTCTCTCAATTATTTAATGTCAAGAAGTTTTTTTATAACCCTCAGCATCCATCACAAGCTTCATCAGGGAAATTCATGATTGTAATTAATAACAAGAGAGACAGGCTTCATGACCTCTTCCTATTATCACTACACGTGATCTTAATGCCAAGCCACTCCTCTTAGCAGTATCAATATAACGGCTGCTCAAGCAGTACAAGATTGCACTCAACAAATCATACATTATATATATATTCAGAAGGTTGCGTGTTCAAATCACGTCGGGGTCACCAATGAAGGAGCTGGGGCTCCCACGTCGATCGGAAGAATGGACGCGACAAAAAGCTGGAATTCATCCGAGTTGCTTTAATCAAACCAAACACTCAGGCACTCTGAAAAGCCCGTTTATCGGGCAGCAATATATATACATATTATCCCGGAGCGTTTGCCCAGGAAAGGCGAGAGGGGGCGTGGCCCAGCGTCCTGGCTGCGGCCTGGCAAGTTGAGGGCGAGCCTGCCCGGGCGTCCTGGACGAGCCCGGCATGGTGATCGCTCCGCGTCCTTGATAGGTGCAAGGCGATTGTGAAAACCCAGCGGTAGCCGCTACAATATATATATATATATATATATATATATATATATATATATATATATATATATATATATATATATATATATATGTAGCGGTTACCGCTGGATGCACACAATCGCCTTGCACCGGCCAGAACACGGCCAGACGCGCCTCTCCCGGGCATGCCCGGACTCACTGTTCCCGGGCACGCCCGAACCTCCCGGGCACGCCCGGTCTCGTCTTTCTCGGGCATGCCCGCTCTCGCCTTTCCAGGGCTCGCCCAGAGCGTCCGGGCATGCCCGCTATCGCCTTTCCAGGGCTCGCCCAGAGCGTCCGGGCATGCCCGCTATCGCCTATCCAGGACTCGCCCAGAGCGTCCGGGCATGCCCGCTATCGCCTTTCCAGGGCTCGCCCAGAGCGTCCGGGCATGCCCGCTATCGCCTTTCCAGTGCTCGTCCAGAGCGCCCGGGCACGCCCAGCCTCGACTTGCCAGGCCGCAGCCAAACACGCCCGGGCAGGTCCAGACTCGCCTTTCCAAGGCTCGCCCTTGACACCCGGGCATGCCCGGTATAGCTTTTGCCGGGCAAACTTCCCGACATAAATGTGTATATATATATTGCTGCCCGATAAACGGGCTTGTCAGAATACCTGAGCTGTTTTGTTTCAATAAAGCAACTCGGACGAATTCCGTCTTTGGTCGCGTCAATTCTTTCGACTCGCGTTGGAGCGCAGTTCCTTCATATATATATATATATATATATATATATATATATATATACTCCCAATTTCTGTGTAGCTTTCTATGTGATTTAGTTATACATCTTTAAAATACAATTTGAATTGGAGAAGTAAAATGCAGGCATCGTAACTGTGAGTAAACCGAACCGCGATACGTATGGATGGCTGCCGTTTTCACTTATTGTGGGCGACTGATACTTTCCAAAGTTTGAAATAAATGGTATAAAGTTACGTGGGACAAGGTGTGCCTCCCCTTCTTCTTTTTTTTTTCTTTTTTTTTGTATACAAGATCGAGGCTCTTGAAAGAGCGAACATTAATCACACAAAAAGTCAAACCGACACATAAAACATATAATAAGGGGAGCGGAAGACAAGATGGGGAGAGAGGGGGAAGCACACAAACACAACATTTGATAGCAGGGACATCGAGAGATCTGTGGGAGGGAGAGGGCTTGAGGGGAGGTGGGAGAGGTATAAAACATATGGACACTGCAAGGACTTCCAGGAAAGAAGTTGGAATTTTAAAAAAAAAGTGGATTTGGGGTGAATCAGCAGGGGTCGAAAAGATCAATGTTTTAGATGGGGGAAGATAAGAGATGGTGGTGAACAGCTGTTTTAAAGACCTGGAGGGAGGAGTGGGATTGAAGGGAGTTGGGGAGTTTGTTCCAGAGGTGGGAGAAAAGAGGAATGAAAGAGTGAAGGTGAGCAGAGAGCCTAGATTTTGGCAGTTTAACCATGAGAGGGTTGCTGGCAGTTCTTGTGCAACCTGTAGGAATATTTGGGGGACAGAGCACAGAGAGAGACCTGGGTGAGCAAGGCCAGAGAGGAGTCGGTAGAAGACAGAAAGACCACCAACC
The DNA here is from genome assembly GCF_964187855.1 of Myxine glutinosa. Classification (NCBI taxonomy): domain Eukaryota; kingdom Metazoa; phylum Chordata; class Myxini; order Myxiniformes; family Myxinidae; genus Myxine; species Myxine glutinosa. The sequence goes on from NC_136268.1 coordinate 77,320,541, forward strand.
TGCCTGCGGTGAGTGAGTAAAAGGCGCTCGGAGTTAGCTTCATCGGGGGAGATTCCAATGATTCTGAAAGCTTTGGTTTCAACAGCGTGAAGCCGAGATAGGTGTGAGGAGGAGCACAGGCCTGGAGGGCAGAACAGTATTCCATTGAGCTGTGGATGAAGGCCATGTATGTGGTGAGGAGCTCAGGTGTGCCAAGGAAGGACTTCACACGACGGAGGATGCCCATTCGGCGACTGGCTTTGGAGGCCAGCTTGGAAATGTGGTTTTCCCAGGAAAGATCATGGCAGATAGTGAGACCCAAAAGTTTGAGCAACAGAACTTCTTGGAGAAGATTGTTGAGAAAGTAGATGGGAGGGTTGTCCAGTTGATCTTTACGGAGAGACAAAGTAAGAGTGTGAGATTTGTCAGGATTGAAAGACATGTTCCACTTGTTTGACCAGTCTGTGATTTTGTCCAGGTCTGCAGAGAGTGAGGAGGCTGCAGACTACCGATCTGAGGGAAGAGGAATGGAGAGGCAGAGAGTGGAGTCATCAGCAAAGAGATAGAGAGGATTTTCCAGAGAGTCGGAGAGATCATTGATGAAGACCAGAAAAAGCACAGGGCCCAGAACACTGCCTTGGGGAACTCCAGCCTGAACAGGAAGGGGAGATGAGAGAAATCCATTCAGGGCCACACGTTGACTATGACCAGAGAGGAAGTCCGCAAGCCATTCGTGTAGATTTGCATGGATACCATAGGAGGAGAGTTTGGTGAGCAGAGTTGGGTGCCAGACCGTATCGAAGGCACTTGATATGTCAAGGGAGACAGCTTTGATTTCCTGTTTGGGATTGAGGACCTCCATCCAATGTTGAGACAGCAGAAACAGCATGTCCAGAGCAGAAGGATCTGGTCTAAATCAAAATTGATGATCAGAGATCAAGCCATTGGAGAAGAGGAAGGATTTGATATCCGAAGCAATGATTGATTCCATGACTTTGCTGATAATTGGGAGCAGGCTGATTGGTCTGTAGTTGCAAGGATCTGTTTTTGCACCTTTTTTGTGTAAAGCGGTAATGTTTGCTGAATCTTGAAGGAGGAAAGTTTCTGTTGAGCAGTAGTTTCTCTTTTGTCTCTTTACAATATCAAGTAGCAAATCAGAGCAGTTAGTTACCTTGCAATAGCAAGAAAAATTACTGGAGCCAGAAAATCTATTTATTTATGAACATGAGAGCTATCCAATTATTTTCACATACTGCAAACAAGGAAGAGTTTTCACATCCTGCAAACTCAATGATTTCAGTGGAAAGAAAGCTTTCGTTTCGGTGGTGCTATTCTCTTTAGTCTTCAGAACATGGAGGTGGGTAGCATCATTTGCTACCCACCGGCAGAGCAGGATTTTAGGACCCGTGGGCTGATGCCGTCTGGTCCAGTTGCAGAATCATAGTCGAGGTTTGACAAAAACTTCTCCACCTTGTCAGGACAGAAGGACACAGAGTCCAGGGGCAGCTGGGTACGACTGGGTAAGGTTGGTACAGAGAAAGATGGGTTTGGGACACAAGATATTGAGGCAAACACAGAGTTGAGGCATTCGGCTTTGTCACGTGCAGTGTCAACTGTGCAGCCATTTGAGGTAAGGGAGGGGATGGAGGGGGAACAAACACCAGAAACGGATTTGACCAGACGCCATCAGGATTTGGAGGAAGGAGACAGGTTTGCGAGTTCAGTCTTGAGTTTGGAGAGATAGTGCTTCCTGGCACTCCTGAGGGTAGACACACACTTGTTCCGAGCTTGGTGGAAGGAAGTGAGATTGCCTTCAGTTGGATTAGCCTTCCAAGAGGCAAAGGCAAGTTGTTTCAGGTCAACTGCCTCACCACAAGATTCAGTGTACCATGGATGGGAGGAAGGGTAAGACAACTGAAGACTAGATGGGATAAATCTCTGCATGAGAGAGAGAGCAGTTTGCTTTGGAAGAATTCCCAGGAAGAATTGATGTCAGAGGCCATAGAGATCTGAGACCAGTCCAGATGATTGATGGCTGCTTGAAGACCGCGCCAGTCGGCCTGAGTGAAATGCCAGACTCGTCAATGCTGAGGAGGCTCTCTGAGAATGGCCAGAGAGATATCCACTTTAACAAGCACATGATCAGAAGAACCGATTGGAGCAGAAGAGCAGCAGACATTTGCAGGGAAGTTTGTCATAACCAAGTCTAGAAGAGAAGATACTCCATTGACTGAGATCCGGGTTGGGAAATTGACAGATTGTGTCAGTCCCAATGAGTCGCAGAAGTCCTTTGCTGAGGTGCCATGGCTGGTGAGAGAGGAACCCACACCCAGCCAGCTGGCATGATGACAGTTGAAGTCGCCACATATGAGGAAGAGAGAGTTGGGATGAGTGGATAGAAGTTGGTCCATGCTGTCAGACAGTGAAATGTAAATGGAGTCATCACTGTTTGGAGGACAGTACAGAACACATATGAACAAAAGGTAGGAGCGGAGAGGAAGCCGTAGCCAGAGGTACTCGTGGGGGTGAGGTGGAGAGAGGGCAGTGCAAGGAGAGTGAGGAAGAGAGTTTTTGATAAACATAGCAACCCCACCACCAGGACGAGGCTCAGGTCTATCATACCGGAGGAGGGAGTAACCAGGAAGAGATATTAAGGAATCAGAGACATCTTGAAGGAGGAAAGTTGCTGTTAAGCAGATCAAGTCTGGATTGTCAGAAGCAACCTGAATGGAGAGATCAATCAGGTTTGAGCGAAGGCCCCGGATGTTTGAGGTCCATAGCGTTAATGAAGAGAGAGGGGGAGCATCGGGTACAGGACAGGGGAGGGGAGGGGTAGGGTCAGATGAAGGATGAGAGGTGGAGGTAGGGAGAGCAGTTGATAGTGTGTCAGAGATTACAGAATAGTTACAAGAAAGGGAAGGATGAGGATGACGAAAGGTTTGATGGTGATGGGATGAGGCAAAGTGAGGGGTTGTTTGAGGGGGGGGGGGCAGAGGAAAGTAGAAGGTTGTGGGAGGTGGAGGTATGAGATAGAAGGGAGATGAAGTGGGGAGGAGGCGGCTTTGAGAAGGAAGGGGGGAAAGGGGAGAATTGGAGAGGGATGGTAGGGGGGGGGGGAGATTTGAAGGGGAGGCGTGGGGGGGAGTTTTGAAGGTGAGGGGGGAGTGTAGGAGGGGAGGGGCAAGGTGGGAGTTTAGGAGAGGAGGAGCAAGGGGGAGATTTGGAGGGGAGGGGCGAGGAGTGAGTTTATAAAGTGGATGATTAATAAAAGACGAACAATGATAACAAATTGGGTTTATTGTGATTTTCAAGTCAGAGATCCGTTTAAGAACGATAGAGGAGGGGTGGAATGAAAGTGAGTTTAGAACATGTAGTGAGGAAGAATTGTAAGAGATTGAATTTTTTTTTTAAGTGGATTGAGTTGAAGAGGAAATTGAAAAAAGCCTTTTAAATAGGAAGAAAAACACCATGTTGTAATATACCACTGAATAAAACACTGCAGGGGAAAGTTTAAACCATATTTAAATAATATTTAAACAGAACCGTGAAGAACAATCTTATATTCACAAAATACCAACGGGGAGAGGTCCTAGTCCTAGAGAGACAACCACGAGTCACGTGAACAGGGCAAAAGGTGGAAGGCAAGGAGATAATGGGGGCGGGGCGATGCAGCGCATGTGGACAGAAGCACACGATGAGACAACAACAGCACACGTGGAGAAAAGGAAATAAATGTTTTTTTTGGGTGGGACGGGGGGGGGGGGGGGATTTAAAACGTAAGACAAAGAGTGGAAGTTCGGGGGAGAAGGGAAAAATCTAAGAACCAAGCAAAACAGCCAAGCAAGGAACTTAAGTTAACAACCACCGATGGGGGGAGCCGCAGGCTGCAAGGCCACAAGGCCGCACACACGGAGCAAACAGAAAACGATTAACTAATTACGAGTTACAGGAAATTCAAACCAAAACTAACTAGAAACAAACAATAACGCATAGACGATAAAATAACGAATGAAAATTTGACAAACACACGAATGGAAAAATAACAACTTTTCATGCTCGGAGAGAACAAAAGTCGCCACCTCGATTGAGAAACTGGAAGCGGAAGTCAATATATTTTGACTCGATCGAGAAACCGGAAGCTTCCGAGAAACCGGAAGTTCTTGTTTTATAACCTCCTCAGTCCTGGTTATAAGTTCAGTATTCCAAACGTCTTCCTGCAAAAGCTATCTGGCTGATGATATAGCAGACAGACAAATGAAAAATGGTCAGCAAACTGAATGAATCGGCTAAGGAAGGTGTGTGTGTGTGTGTGTGTGTGTGTGTGTGTGTGTGTGTGTGTGTGTGTGTGTGTGTGTGTGTGTGTGTGTGTGTGTGTGCACACATATGTGTGTGTGTGTACATATGTGTGTGTGTGTGTGTGCGTGTGTGTGTGCGTGCACGCACACATGCACATATATGTGCGTATGTGTGCATGCGTGAAAGCTGCTATTTTTGGCTGCTTTCTCCACTCGTTGAGTTTCAGAAAATGGAACCCTGTTTGTGTGTCTTTGTGTGTGTGTGTGTTTGCGCATTTCCACAACCTTCAATCTTACGACATGTTTGGTGTTGTATATATATTTTTCCTATAATATACAATTCTACTCTAGCATTCTCAATAAATGCCATTAACCTACACAATGAAAACTGGAAGGTTTTTCATTAAAAAAAAAACTTAATGAGTATTTACATTGGCTTGCATATTCCATTTTTTCACTACAGAGATACCACAGTGTGCAGGATGCAACCAACACATCCTTGATCGCTTCATACTTAAGGTATTGGACCGTGCTTGGCACAGCAGGTGCCTCAAGTGTCGAGACTGTCAAGCGCCACTGAGTGACAAGTGCTTCAGCAGAGATGGTGGGGTCTACTGCAAGGACGACTTTTTCCGGTGAAACATTATCACTGAATATTTATACGAAAGCATGCTTCAAATAGAGTGCACTCACCTTTGAACTGTCTATCGTCGGTTTGATTCTCGACATGAGAAACGACCATCCTGGTGTTATGCATGCAAGGCATTGTATGACAAAGTCCACCATCCCCTGGATGGACGTAAAGTCAGCTGTCCCATCTACTTCCATTGCTTTGTTCGCATTAATGATCCCACAGTATATGTTGTAAGAGTAGGCCATTGTGTTCTGATATGTTGGCCAAATTCCATATTATTGGCAAAATATGAAGAATCACTGGACGAGTCACACAACCATGTGTCAGTCATTATGCAACCAGTTTACGAGAGCTACTTTACAATTGCTATTGTAACAGGGGTGGACACTTATCCAACCCAGATATTCTGGTGTTGTATTTTTAATTAACTTTCTGAAATTTGTGGAATTTGTTATTGCACTTGGAAGGTATGGGTTACAAAGTGTACATAAAGATGAAAAAAGTCAGATTTATTACAATTTAATTCCAGGCTACAAGGGAATAAAAGGTGAAAATTTTGAAAGGTCGTGTAGACTTTCTTTTTCAAATATGTTGAAAAAGTCAAAACTTTACATAGGGTGTACTTACTTTTTCACGTGACTGTATATATATATATATGTGTGTGTGTGTGTGTGTGTGTGTGTGTGTGTGTGTGTGTGTGTGTGTGTGTGTGTGTGTGTGTGTGTGTGTGTGTGTGTGTGTGTGTGTATGTATGTACAGTGCCGGAAGAAAGCATATACCCTTTTTCAAAAATATTTGCCCTTTTTTTGTTCTGCTCCATCTGCTCCATCTGCAACATCCCCCATTCTGCAATATCATATATCTATCTATAATTCCAGTAATCTCTGTCTGTCTGTCTGTACGTTTGTTTGTCTGTGACCGCTGTTTCTCGACAACCACGGGTCCGATATACTTTTAACTTGCCAGGTATATTGCTGGGGACCCGAGGATGTGCCTTTTCAAGGTTTCATATTAATCGGACAATTACTTACCGAGCTATGTCCAAAAAACGATTCAACCAATCAGAGAGCCGCGAACGATCGCGTGTGCCGGCGTTGCGAATGGACCAAACCATTCCATGTAAATAGAGGGGGGGGGGTTCTGTGGTCGTTGCGAATGGACGAAACCATTTCATGTAAATAGAGGGGGGGGGATTGTCACTGTACTCGCAAGCCGTTCGCCGTTCGCTTTGGCGTTGCGAATGGACCAAACCATTTCATGTAAATAGAGGGGGGGGATATAATTTTAGATAGATATATAGTACGGGCATATATATAGTACGGGCATGCCCTAGTATATATAAATGACCAGTAATTATAATTAATATATAATTATAATTAACTATATACCAGTAATTAATGTATGGGACACCTTATTGGCGGTTCTCCACTGATGCTATGGAGTCACATAATTACTGATATATAACCGAAAGGTTTTCAGAGTCACAAGTGCATGGGAAGCTCGCTGCGTTACCCTGATGGGCGAAATAAGGGTGAAACCAGGTCGGTAACTGTGAGGTTTTCATGCACATGTGACAGTATCTGAATTAACATCTTTATAATGACGTACTGTGACATGGCTGTCCCAGAGCTTCGCAGCCAAGGCAAACGTACGTGGCGGTGACCTCACGGCGTTCGCTCATTAACTTGGCACATTAAATTATATATACTAAAAGTCATTCTTTTGTCTTTTCTCTTTGACCTTGGTCAGTGCACATCTCAAGGTGTATATCGGTGACTGCACAGGTATCGGTGAATTTATCGACAAAAGACAAAAGAATGACTGCACAGGTGTGGTACACACCATTCCATGTGACTGTGGTGGAGAATACATAGGCGAGACCAGAAGAACCTCAGGCCAGCGCATTCATGAACACCAGAAGGCCTTTGAGTGTTATCACCCAGAAAGATCTGCTATCGCCAAGCATGGAATAAGGGCGGGCCATGTTCCCTGATGGGACAATGTGAATGTGCTGGCGGCATCTCCAAACCGTGCCAGGAGGCGAATACTGGAGGCATGGCACACTGGCCAAACGAGGGCACCGTTGACAGAGGAGACTGTGGTGTTACCACAGGCATACAGACCTCTCATTCATAAATACACCAGATAGACACCGATGCTAGGAGGAGTACAAGGACAAAGTGGGACATGGCTGACACAGGCGACAAGGATAACAAAACACAATACACCGCTCAAAAACGCACAATCGAGGATCTCGCGAGATCTTGGAGACGGCGGCAGGGATTTTCGAAGCTCCACACGGTCTCCACGTTTTTCGAAGTTAAGTCTGTTCACAATTGTATTTTGTCGAAACTGTATTTATCTTTCGGTGTGTGAAGTTATTGTGTGCAACTTTGGTTGTTTCTCGGTGTTTATCTTTCATAAATTGATCGTCTGTTTGCCGTGTCGCGAGCAAGGCCTTGTACAGTGTGCACTGTACAACCTTGAGGCTTTGTTTTTCTCTCAGTGGTCCGTCGTTTGTGATCCAATAACTTTCGTTCTCTGTATTCCCAGTCTTTTCACCCATAGCCTACTTCCTTGTGTAAATCTCAACTCAAAAAAAAAAAAAAAAAAAAAAAAAAAACATTTCCTTCTCTGTTCTCATTCGTTTATTCATTCTTATTCGTTCGTTCGTTCTTCGACCACGTGTTTCTCCCCCATTTCCCCAGATAGTTTTCACTCATTAACCTTCAATGTTTACACTTTCCCCTCAAGTTATGTATTCCGTCATATTTTATAACACCTTTTTCTTCTTCTTCTTTAAAAGGCTGCTTTCGACTTGCTCACCAAATCAATTCATCCCAAAAAAAATATCCATCTCCTATAGTGCCTTTGTTCTACATTCCCTAAACTCTCCTGCACTCCATCCTCCATCCAGCGTCCTTAAACGTATTTTTAACTCGAAGGTCACAAGAAACTCATTTTGCAATAAATGTTCGTTTCCCATAAATCGTACACTTTCAAAAATCCAATCTCACCCCTCCCCTCCAAATCTTCCCCATAACCCCTCCCCTCCAAATCTTCCCCATCACCCCTCCCCTCCAAATCTTCCCCATCACCCATCCCTTTCAAATCTCCCCCCTTGCCTCCTCCCTCCTAAACTACCCCCTCACCCCTCCCCGCCAAGACGCCCCCTCGCCCCTCCCCTCCTAGACTCCTGCCTCACCCCTCCCCTCCAAATCTCCCCCATATCCCATCCCTTTCAAATCCCTCCCCTTGTCCCTTCCCTCCCAAACTCCCCCCTCACCCCTCCCCTTCAAATCTCCCCACCCTCATTGCTTCTCAATTTCCCCCCGCTCACTCCCCCTCCTCAAAGCGTCCTCCCCGCTTCTTCCCCCTTCAAACTCTCACCTCCATCTCCCCCAACCTTCTGCCTCGCTCTTCCCCCTCCTCAAATAACACCTCATTGTGGCTCACCCAATCACCATCAAACTTTTTGTCCGCCCCATCCTTCCCTTTCTCCGAGCTATTCTGAAATCTCTGACACACCTTCAACAGCTCTCCCTACCTCTTCCACCTCTTCCACATCTTACCCTACCCCTCCTCCCCCCTGTTCTGTATCTGATGCTCCCCCTTCCTCTTCATTAACGGTATGGACCTCAAACATCCGGGGCCTTCGTTCAAACTTAACCGATCTCTCCATACAGGTTGCTTCTGTCAAACCAGACGTGATCTGCTTAGCAGAAACATTCCTCCTTTATGATGTCTCTGATTCCATAGTATCTCTCCCGGGCTACTCCCTCCTCCGGTATGATAGACCTGAGCCTCGTCCTGGAGGCGGGGTTGCTATCTTTATCAAAAACTCTCTTCCTCTCTCGCCCTGCACTGCACTCTCTCCACCTCACCCCCAGGAATACCTCTGGCTACGGCTTCCCCTTCGCTCCCACCTCTTGTTCATATGTGTGTTGTACCGTCCACCAAACAGTGATGACTCCATCTACATCTCGCTGTCTGATGATATGGACCAACTTCTATCTACTCATCCCAACTCTCTCTTCCTCATATGTGGTGATTTCAACTGTCATCATGCCAGTTGGCTGGGTGTGGGTACCTCTCTCACCAGCCATGGCTCCTCAGCAAAGGACTTCTGCGACTCACTGGGACTGACACAATCTGTCAATTTCCCGACCCGGATCTCAGTCAACGGAACATCTTCTCTTCTGGACTTGGTTATGACTAACTTCCCTGAAAATGTCTGCTGCTCTTCTTCTGCTCCAATCGGAACATCTGATCATGTCCTTGTTAAAGTGGACATCTCTCTGACCATCCTCAGGGAGCCTGCTCAGCGTCGACGAGTCTGGCATTTCACTCAGGCCAACTGGCACGGTCTTCAAGCAGCCATCAATCACCTGGACTGGTCTCCCATCTCTACCACCTCTGACATCAACTCATCCTGGGAATTCTTCCAAAGTAAATTGCTCTCTCTCATGCACAGATTTATCCCATCTCGTCTTCAGTTGTCATACCCTTCCTCCCGTCCATGGTACACGGAATCTTGTGGTGAGGCTGTTGCCCAGAAACAACTTGCCTTCGTCTCCTGGAAAGCAAATCCAACGGAAGGAAATCTCATTTCCTTCCACAAAGCCCGAAACAAGTGTGTGTCCACCCTCAGGAGAGCCAGGAAACAATATCTCTCCGTTCTCAAGACCGAACTCTCTTATCTGTCTCCCTCTGCCAAATCCTGGTGGCGTCTGGTCAAATCCGTTTCTGGTGTTTGTTTCCCCTCCATCCCCTCCCTTACCTCAAACGGCTACACAGCTGACTCCGCACGTGAAAAAGCTGAATGCCTCAACTCTGTGTTTGCCTCTAAATCTTGTGTCCCAAACCCATCCCTCTCTGTACCCACCATACCCAGTCGTACCCTGCTGCTCCTGGACTCCGTGTCCTTTCCTCCTGACAAGGTGGAAAAGTTTCTGTCAACCCTCGACTCTGATTCTGCAACTGGACCCGACGGCATCAGCCCACGGGTCCTAAAATCCTGCTCTGCTGCTCTATCTCACCCTCTCTCTGTTCTCTTCACCCTCTCTTTTGCTCAAGGTCAACTGCCATCTGCTTGGAAATCAGCCAACATCACCGCTTTGCACAAAAAAGGTGCAAAAACAGATCCTAGCAACTACAGACCAATCAGCCTTCTCCCAATTATCAGCAAAGTCATGGAATCCATCATTGCTTCTGATATGAAATCTTTCCTCTTCTCCAATGGCTTGATCTCTGATCATCAATTTGGTTTCAGACCAGGTCACTCTACTCTGGACATGCTGCTTCTGCTGTCTCAACAATGGATGGAGGTCCTCAATGCCAAACAGGAAATTAGAGCTGTCTCCCTCGACATATCACGTGCCTTCGACACGGTCTGGCACCCCGCTCTGCTCACCAAACTCTCCTCCTTTGGTATCCATGGAAATCTCCATGCATGGCTGGCGGACTTCCTCTCTAGTCGTCGTCAACGTGTGGCCCTGAATGGGTTTCTCTCATCTCCTCTTCCTGTTCAGGCTGGAGTTCCCCAAGGCAGTGTTCTGGGCCCCGTGCTTTTTCTGGTCTTCATCAATGATCTCTCTGACTCTCTCGAAAATCCTCTCTATCTCTTTGCTGATGACTCCACTCTCTGCCGCTCCATTCCTCTTCCCTCAGATCGGCAGTCTGCTGCCTCCTCACTCTCTGAAGACCTGGACAAAATCACAGACTGGTCAAACAAGTGGAACATGTCTTTCAATCCTGACAAATCTCACACTCTTACTATGTCTCTCCGAAAAGATCGACTGGACAACCCTCCCATCTACTTTCTCAACAATCCTCTCCAAGAAGTTCTGTCGCTCAAGATTTTGGGTCTCACTATCTGCCATGATCTTTCTTGGGAAAACCACATTTCAAAGCTGGCCTCCAAAGCCAGTCGCCGACTGGGCATCCTCCGTCGTGCGAAGTCCTTCCTCGGCACACCTGAGCTCCTCACCACATACAAGGCTTTCATCCGCAGCTCAATGGAATACTGTTCTCCCCTATGGGCCGGTGCTCCTGCCTCACACCTAGCTCGGCTTCACGCTGTTGAAACCAAAGCTTTCAGAATTATTGGAATCTCCCGCGATGAAGCTATCTCTGAGGGCCTTTCACTCACTCACCGCAGGCAGGTAGGTGGTCTTTCTGTCTTCTACCGACTCCTCTCCGGCCTTGCACCCCCAGCTCTCTCTGTGCTCTGTCCCCCAAATATTCCTACAGGTCGCACAAGATCTGCCAGCAACCCTCTGATGGTTAAACTGCCGAAATCTCGGCTCTCCGCTCACCTTCACTCTTTCATTCCTCTTTTCTCCCGCCTCTGGAACAAACTCCCTCACTCCCTTCAATCCCACTCCTCCCTCAAGGTCTTTAAAACAGCTGTTCACCACCATCTCTTATCTTCCCCCATCCAAAACCTTGATCTTTTCTACCCCCGCTAATTCACCCCAGATCCACCTTGTTTGAAATTCCAACTTCTTTCCTGGAAGTCCTGGCAGTGTCCATATGTTTTATACCTCTCCCACTGCCCCCTTCCCACGCCCCCCCCAAAGCCCTCGCCCTCTCTCAGATCTCTCGATGTCTCCATGTCTCTCGGTCCCTGCTCTCAAATGTTGTGTTTGTGTCCTTCCCCCTCTCTCCCCATCTTGTCTACCGCTCCCTATGTTATATGTTTTATGTGTCGGTTTGTCTTTCTGTGTGATTAATGTTCGCTCTTTCACGAGCCTCGATATTGTATACAAAAAAAAACAAAAAAAAAAAAAAAAACACACTTGCAACACAAGCCTATCATGGGTCAATCGTCACGAGGTATCACAACACAGCTTTGTGATTGGTTGATAGAATAGGCCCACCGCCTTCCCCCAGGTATATCTGGGAGAAGGTAAACAAGGGAATTACTCTTGATAAAGGCTAGTGGAGGCCCAGTGCATGCCGTGTTGCTCTCCAAAACGTTGAGTTTTTAAGACAAAACTAAAGGTTGGAGAGCAATAGAATGGAAGTATTGGATGTAATTCCCAACCGCCGTTAATTACTAGGTGTATTTATATATATATATATATATATATACATATATATATATATATATATATATATATATATATATATATATATATATATATATATATATATATATATATATATGTGCAGTGTCTGTCCTGTCCTGTGTTGTCACTGAACTACTCCCTCAAACTTTGGTGAAATTCTACCAAACTTCTGGTATTTTCATTACTAGGTGTATATATATATATATATACAGACTTGGCATTTAATATGGAATATTTTTTTTGTGGGGGTGAACTTACTTTTCAAGATGTCTTAGAACCAAAAGTTCATTGGAATTATGTTGAAATTATTCTAGATTTTGTTCATGTGACCTTTAAAAGAAACAAAAACCACATTTGACATTTCGAAGCAAATAAATTGATCCTTGAAAGTGATGTCAACTGATATCGAACTCAATTCACGGACAGTACTGTGTTAAACTTCTGTACGTTTTCCAGAAGTATTTCTTTATTTTGCACATTAGCCAAAAATTTTTTTTAACAAAAACAAAAGTTATATTACGACTGGGATTACGGACAGTAAAATTACAGTTCAGTACGTCGTGCAACCCCCACGAGCATTCAAGAGAGCACGTACATGTTGAGGAATGCTGTTCACGAGATTTGCCAAGGTTTGGACAGGAATCTCTTGACATGCAATGACAATAGTCTGCTGCAATTCACGCACAGAGGTTGGCTGCTGGTCCAAGTTGTCGATTTGACGCGTTAATTCTGCCCACAAGTTCGCAATCGGATTCATATCCGGGGACATGGCAGGCCACTCCATATGCTCTACACCACGGTCAGCAAGAAAGTGTTGGATCATGCGAGCACGATGAGGCCGTGCATTGTCATCTTGGAAGACAAAGTTTCCTCGAAAGGCTGCACGAGCAAATGGAAGCAATGTTTCTTCCAGAATGACCCTATACTTGAACTGGTTCAGGTTTCCATTCAGAACAACCAGGTCAGTTTTGCCCCCTGCATGAAAAGCAGCCCAAACGGTCACCCCACCACCTCCAGCTTGGACTCTTGGCACTATACAATCTTCGTTGTAGGCTTCATGCACTTGTCTGCGCACTCGGACATGGCCATCTTGACGATAGTCCAGAAATCGAGACTCGTCACTGAAGATCACGTGATTCCAGTGTCCTGGCTGCCAATGACGGTGCTCTCTGGCCCACTGCAATCGGCGCTGGCGGTGTTGTCTTGTCAGGCGTGGCTTTCTCAGGGGACGCCTGGCACGATAGCCTGTTTGAACCAGTCGTTGGTTGACTAGCCTTCTGGATACAGGCACATTTGTGAGTTGCTGCCACTCAGCCCTAAGCCGATTAGCTGACTTGGTACGGCCATTGCGGACTAACCGGTGCAGCTGGCGATCATCCCTCCTTGTGGTTCTGCGGGGACATCCGGGCCTCGATATTGGAGTAGGGACACCCCTCTGAGCATTTCGTTTCGGGATCTTTGACACCTGACCTTGAGTGATGCCATACTGCCGAGCAATAGCACGCTGTTTCATGCCGGAATTTCGTAAAGCCACCACTCTATGACAAACAGCATTGTCGAGTTGACGGACCATCTCCAGAGGAAGCGACAATAACTTTTGTAGACGTGCAGCAGTTGTTTTCCACTAATGCAGAATGCAACAACCCTTATATACCCGATTGTGAAGCCAATCGTCAAATGTACCTGTCCGTACATTTTGTCTTGCCACCTGTGATATAATCCTGTTATTGACTTCTTGCTGCGACAGACAATCAGTGACATGGTTCTTTTAACAAAGAAATCACCGAAGCGTAAAAGAAACTCACCAGATTGATATACTGAGTTCAGAAAGGAAACCCAAGTCAAGAAAAAAAAAATATTCCATATTAAATGCCAAGTCTGTATATATCTGTGCAATGTCTGTCCTGTCCTGTGTTGTCACTGAACTACTCCCTCAAACTTTTGTGAAATTCTACCAAACTTCTGGTATGCACCTATCTCTCCGGTGTGTATGTCCTAAGGGTATTGTTTTTGAAAAAAAATTCCAAATTGTTTTATTTTTATTTTTTGAATTTGTTTTTGAAATTTTGTTTTTCAGCCTAAGTCTTCAACTTCAATTGTCTATAAAATGTAATATCGCGTATATTACAAATACATTTGTGCAAAATAATTGTTTGAATTATGATTGGTGTAAACCATGACAAAACAGCAACTCAGGTGCAGTCATTTATCTATATACAGACTTGGCATTTAATATGGAATATTTTTTTTGTGGGGGTGAACTTACTTTTCAAGATGTCTTAGAACCAAAAGTTCATTGGAATTATGTTGAAATTATTCTAGATTTTGTTAATGTGACCTTTAAAAGAAACAAAAACTACATTTGACATTTCGAAACAAATAAATTGATCCTTGAAAGTGATGTAAACTGATATCGAACTCAATTCATGGACAGTACTGTGTTAAACTTCTGTTCGTTTTCCAGAAGTATCTATTTATTTTGCACATTAGCCAAATTTTTTTTTAACAAAAACAAAAGTTTAATTACGACTGGGATTACGGACAGTAAAATTACAGTTCAGTACGTCATGTAACCCCCACGAGCATTCAGGAGAGCACGTACACGTTGAGGCATGCTGTTCACGAGATTTGCCAAGGTTTGGACAGGAATCGCTTGCGATGCAGTGACAATAGCCTGCTGCAATTCATGCACAGAGGTCGGCTGCTGGTCCAAGTGGTCGATTTGACGCGTTAATTCTGGCCAAAATGTTCTCAATCGGATTCATATCCGGGGACATGGCAGGCCACTCCATATGCTCCACACCACGGTCAGCAAGAAAGTGTTGGATCATGCGAGCACGATGAGGCCATGCATTGTCATCTTGGAAGACAAAGTTTCCTCGAAAGGCTGCACGAGCAAATGGAAGCAATATTTCTTCCAGAATGGCCCTGTACTTGAACTGGTTCAGGTTTCCATTCAGAACAACCAGGTCAGTTTTGCCCCCTGCATGAAAAGCAGCCCAAACGGTCACCCCACCACCTCCAGCTTGGACTCTTGGCACTATACAATCTTTGTTGTAGGCTTCATGCACTTGTCTGCGCACTCGGACGCGGCCACCTTGACGATAGACCAGAAATCTAGACTCGTCACTGAAGATAATGTGATTCCAGTGTCCTGGCTGCCATTGACGGTGCTCTCTAGCCCACTACAATCGGCGCTGGCCGTGTTGTCTGGTCAGGCGTGGCTTTCTCAGGGGACGCCTGGCACGATCGCCTGCATGAACCAGTCGTTGGTTGACTCGCCTTCTGGATACAGGCACATTTGTCAGTTGCTGCCACTCAGCCCTAAGCCGATTAGCTGACTTGGTACGGCCATTGCAGACTAACCGGTGCAGCTGGCGATCATCCCTCCTTGTGGTGCTGCGGGGACGTCCTGGCCTCGGTATTGGAGTAGGGACACCCCTCTGAGCATTTCGTTTCAGGATCTTTGACACCTGACCTTGAGTGATGCCATATGGCCGAGCAATAGCACGCTCTTTCATGCCGTAATTTCGTAAAGCCACCACTCCATGACAAACAGCATTGTCGAGTTGACGGACCATCTCCAGAGGAAGCGGCAATAACTTTTGGAGACGTGCAGGAGTTGTTTTCCACTAAAACAGAATGAAACAACCCTTGTATACCCGACTGTGAAGCCAATCGTCAAATGCACCTGTCCGTACATTTTGCCACGCCACCTGTGATATAATCCTGTTGTTGACTTCTTGCTGCGACAGACAATCAGTGACATGGTTCTTTTAACAAATAAATCACCAAAGTGTAAAAGAAACTCACCAGATTGATATACTGAGTTAAGAAAGTAAACCCAAGTCAAGAAAAATATATATTCCATATTAAATGCCAAGTCTGTATCTTCATATCTGGGCATTGTCTGTGTTGTCACTGAACTACTCCCTCAAACTTTTGTTTCCGTTGTTGTGAAGTGTTTTTAATAACGTGGTGGTCGTTTTGAATCATGTGGTGGTGATGTATTTTGAATTATGTGGTGGTGAGGTGTTTTTAAATCACATGGTGGTGAGGTGTTTTAAATTACTTGGTGGCGAGGTGTTTTAAATTACGTGGCAGTGAGGTGTTTTAAATTACGTGATGGTGAGGTGTTTTGAATTACGTGGTGGTGAGGTGTTTTGAATTACTTGGTGGTGAGGTGTTTTAAATTACTTGGTGGTGAGGTGTTTTAAATTACGTGTGGGTAAGGTGTTTCAAATTACGTGATGGTGAGGTGTTTTGAATTACGTGGTGGTGAGGTGTTTTGAATTACTTGGTGGTGTGGTGTGTTAAATTATGTGGTGGTGAGGTGTAATCGTCCCAAACTTCCAGTCTGCACCGACCCCTCCCCGATGTATGTGCTGAGAGGTTCTTTTTTGAATTGGTTTTTTTTCAAGCGAAATCTTCAACCTAAATTGCTTATAAAAATGTAAAATCACAAACACTACAAATAAATTTGTGCAAAATAACTGTTTGTATTATGATTGGTGTAAATCATGACATCACAGCAACTCAGATACAGTCATTATCCTCAGCTAAAACAAGCCCGTTCCTCAGTAACGACGCGTGGTGAGGCGAGCGCAGCGAACCGAGCCAAGCTAATATATATATATATATATATATATATATATATATATATATATATATATATATTGTTGCGGATATGAGGACTGTATTTTTTTGATTGTGTTGTATTGTGGTAAATTGGTGATGAATATTGCTTGAGTCTGCGCCTCCTGGCTCCAGAGCTGTGTAAAGGTCAAAGGGCGTCCCATAATTAGTCCATAAAGCATCCACACCACAGCTAATCATAGAATACCCCTGTTCGATAGCTTATATCTTATTATGTGTTTTAGGGTAAGGCTGTGTCTCCCATTAATTGAAATACTCCATTGCACCAGTGAAAGAGATAGATTCCCTTCATTCCCACTCCCAAAACTTCATTCCCACTCCCAAAACTTCCATTCCCACTCCCAGAACTTCCATTCCATCTCCCAAAACTTCCATTCCCCCTTTTCGTCAATTGCCATTGCCAAGAACCTCCCCTCCAATTGCCGCCATTGACCACGAGGCAGGGTCGGAGAATAAAGGCGTGTCTCCACCTCGTCATAGAGGGGAGGAGTGAGTCAGCCCCACTCAACCAACCACGACCAAGGGGTTGGACTTGGAGAGGGTGTGGAGAGAAACATCGAGGAGGTTCGCGAAGGTTGAGGGGCGGGGCCTATATAACCCGCAGGCAGGGCGTTCCCAAGGCAGACAAGGGAGATGAGCTTGGACGACAGAGAGACGAGAAGAAGTCCAGGGTTGAACTGCAGCTCGAGCCACCGAAACTGCACTCACTGCAGCTCGAGCCACCGAAACTGCACTTGCTGCAGCTCGAGCCACTGAAACTGCATTTGCTGCAGCTGGAGCCACCGAAACTGCAGCCACAGCAGCGTGAGGCCTGGACGGCAGTTTGGAGCAGGGCCGCGAAGGAGCGGCGGCTGCCCACGAGTCGATCAGCTGCAGAACTAGTTGGACCTCCCTATCCCGCCAGCCATCCACCAGCCACCCACCTGCCATCCCTATCATCATTCCCCATGTAAGTGTGCTCGTAGTCTGTCTTTTGTCTTGTCCCTGGGTAGTAACAATAAGTCTGTATAAGCTAGTATTTTCACTGTGTCACCTGCGTCTCATGTGCTTGTAAATAAACGTGACTGCTGTCTTTTTGCTTATGTGTGTGAATAGTAAATAAATTTAGTAGTATTTCCAAACCTTTCTTTGCCTTCGTTTTCCTCTTTGCATTCGGTCGCTTTAGAGTTTTCCCGATTGAATAGCGGTGGCGCGATCCGGCCAAAGTTTGGGGCAAATCGGGTATTAGTCGGGGAATAACTGTTCGGTCGCGGTAATACCAACCGCTCGGTAAATAACATCTTTAACCGCGTCCGCAACAATTGGTGTCTGGGAGTGAGATACGGACCCGAAGTGTGCTTAACGCGCTCAAAATTACGAGCTGCTGGAAATTTGAGTTGTTTTACAAAAACCCGAATTTTGAAATCGCGCCATGGCTGGTCAAGGCGATCGGATGCCGGTGGGTGAGCTAGAGATAGACGGGGTGGAATCGACCCAGGACCTCGGGGAAATGTATATGGAGGATGTGGTTGAGGGGGTACCAGACGCGCAAAATGGCGCTCTCGCGCACGAGGTATCAGGCGCGCAAAATGGCGCCTTTGCACACGCGGTTACAGCGGCACCAAACCTCGCCGCGCCCGTGACCGTAGCAGCGCCGCTGGGGAATTCAGACCTTTTTATGATTCAAATGGGGGCCCTTATGGAGAGGCTAGAAGCCAAAATGGGACAAATGGGGAACCGGATGGATGCTCAGGGTGAGCGATTGGAGGGCCAAATGGGGGTAATGAGGGACGAAGTGAGGGCTGATAGTGAGCGATTGGAGGGCCAAATGGGGGTAATGAGGGACGAAGTGAGGGCTGATAGTGAGCGATTGGGGGGAGAAATGGGGGGCAGAATGGGAGAAATGGGGGGCAAAATGGGAGAAATGGGGGAACGGCTAGAAGCTAAATTTGAGGGGTTAGACAACGGGATAAAAGAGGTAAAGAATGGGTTAACGGGGGTGGAAAATAGAATGGCTGCCCAGGAGAATCAGTTAGAGGGGGTGAAAAATGGGTTAATGGGGTTAGAAAATAGGATGGAAGACAAATTGCGGGAAATAGGGGAGCAATCCGCCCGGGAAATCGAACAGATGGGGAACCAGATGGAGGAGATGAAGGAGGAGATACGACGAGGTGTAAGTGAGGAGGTCTCGGGGGTATGCGAGGAGGTAAAGCGAGGCGAAAAGCGTATCGAGAAAGAGGTGAGGAATAATACGACTAGGTTACAGGGGGGCATAGAGGGTCTGACGAAGGGAGTAGAACAGCTGACAGTGGGACAAAAGGAACTAGTGGACCAAGTGGAAAAGAACACGGCAATAATCGGGGGGTTAAAGGCGACACAAAAAGACATTTAAAATGACTTGATAGCGACACAGAGGCAATGTCAGATGGTACGTGAGGGACTGACAACGAGGTTGGACGAGGTGACAGAAGTAATGGAGACGAAGGACCGGCAGGTGAGGACGCACATAGAGACGGTCAAGGTCGCCTTAGAGGACGAACTTGAGGAGACGCACAGGGAAATAAAAGAGGTGAAGCAAAAATTAGAGGAAGTGGAAGAAGGGGTGAGTGAAATTAAGAAGAGACGAAGGGAAACTAAAAAGGAAATAAAGGAGGAGGTGATGGAATTGGTACAAGGTCTGTGCTCGAATCGTGATGAGGTGCTCACTAACCAAATAAAGAGTTTGCAGGTGGCAGAGGAGGTGCGACGACGAGGTGCCAAGGTGAGTGGCGATATACGTGGAAATGTACATGATGTGAGGGGAGCTTCAGTCAGCTTGGGGGTTGTTGTGGACCCGGGTGTTCGTGAGAGGCCATTGGTGAAGTGTGCGACAGGACTGGTGTGCGAAAAACGAGGTGTGCGAGAATGTCCGACCATGGGGTGTGTGAGGAAAAAGTGCGCGCCGAGGAAAGAGTGCGCTGTCGAGAGTGAGTTGGTTGTAGCGCGTGTGCGAGGGAGCACATGGAAGTGCGTAGTGAGGAGTGTTACAGAGGATGTAACGGAAGCATGCACGCCTGTGATGAGTGTTACAGAGGATGTAACGGGAGAGGGTGCGCAAGAGGATGCGCGAGAAAGGTGTGTAATGGACGGGTGCATGGGGAAAGAGTGCGCTGTCAAGAGTGAGGGGGAATGCACACCTGTGGTGAGTGTTACAGAGGGTGTAACGGAAGAGTGTGCGCGAGAAAGGTGTGTAACGGACAGGGGCATGAGGAAAGAGTGCGCTGTGGAGAGTAAGGGTGAGTGCGCTGTCAAGAGTGGTGGTGAAAGTAGTGAGAGTGACACGGAGCGTGAGTTGGTTGTGACAGGTGAGCGAGGATGTACACCTGGAATGGAAGGATGCACACCTGGAATGGTAGAGCGTGTATGGGAATGCGCGCTGGAATTGGTCGTGAGGCACGTGGTTGGGTGTGCGAGTGAGAGCACACCTGTGATTGTCACAGAGGAGGTGACCGAGGAGGGGGCGCGAAGAGGTGTGTTGGTGAGGTGTGCGAGCGACGAGTGCGTGCAAAGGTGTTCGGTGGTCAGGTGTGTGACCAAGTCTGTGAGTGGAATGAGTGTACCGAGGTGTGTAAGAGAAGGTACGACGAGGAGCAGGGAGACGGCTGGATGTATGAGCAAGAAAGGGGTAGCGTATGCGTGTAAGCATGCAGGTGAGGCATCGACGGTAACCGGGTTAGCGGTTAGAGCGAATTATAGCCGAATCGGGCCCTCGGTGCGTGCCGGGCTTCGCGTGCCGCGAGAACCAGCGGGGATCCGAAGCACGGCGGGTTCGAAAGGACCACCATACGTGATCCACGCTGGGCCGCGCTGGGAACGGCCGCGTCCATGCTCCTTTAGGTGGAACGGGCAGCCCGATAGGAAGGGTCATCATGGCGACCCCTTTTTGTTAAGGCGTTCCGGCAGGTCGAGATCGGGCAATTGGATGGCTCCGCGCCGAGGTGGTGCATGGGATCTCGTCCCGGGTAAACCTCCTTCCCTGCACCGAATGTCGGACGCATCCAGCCGCCGGCACCAAACAACCCGCATTCATTGCGCGGCTTTACGAAGCCGGGCTTTGGACAGGAATTGGCGCACCGAGAGGCATTAGTGAGTAGACTGTGTGACGAGAATAGTGTTTTGGCCCCGAAATTAGAAAAACAAAATTTGATGATTGACAAAGGATTGGCAGAGTGATGATTGGTAATGGTACAGTGATTGGCAGATGATTGGCAAATTTTTGATTTGTTGGATTTGGTGTGCAAAATTGATAGTGGGAACATCCCCCATGTGGAGGGATGGCAACTCTGTCATCCCTCACAGTGGGGGGGCAAAGGAGCACTAGATTATGGGGTTGATGGCAGTGAAAACTAGCCCGGGTGGGTTAGGATATATCGTGTGTAGGGATCTAGCGAAGATGACATTAGGTAACGTTAAGATTAGTTAGTGACAAGGATACCTGTAGTGGGGACGCAGGTAGATTAGAGTGGATGATAATGACGTGGTATGTGCTTAGTTTAAAAGGAAGACGGGGAGCACTAAGTTAGCAGGGCAACAGGTAGTTCAGATGATGCCGTGTGAGTGTTGGAGGTGTATTCAAGTGTATTGAGCAGTGTGTGAGGATTGAACAGGTGTGATTGCACAGGTGTGCAACTGAACAGGTGGATGGAGCAGTGTATGAGGGAGTGATAGTGATGAGTCGTGCTGACCAAATGGTCCAGGAAGAGGAGGAGGGTGCAGATGGCACCAGGTGTGAGTGCACAGGTGTGCAACAACAGGTATGGAGAATGGTTGTGTGGAATAAATAGTAGTGTGGAATATCTGGAGTATTGGAATGGATGGTCGTGGAGTGAGTATGGTGGAAACTATGGAGTGGAGTGGATGGTGCGAAGGTGTGAATGGGGGAAGAGTGGACCCCCATCATGGATACCCGGGGCGGGTAGTGTAAGTGTTAGGTAGAGGGTATAGGTAAATTGTGGTTGGATATTGGCATCTGTGGTGCGGGTGAGAGAATGGTATTTGGATGGGTGCATTAGTGTTGTGGAAATGGCTGGGCGTGTAGCCTGTTAGTGTGTGTAGTTGGTTTGGGCACTCCACCACTGTGAGGATGTCGGCCAGGTGAGGCCGCAGGTGGGCTCTGGGAGCCGGTAGTTGTGGATGGGGCCTGAGGATCCGGAGGACGGACCCGGGTAGCCCAGTGCCAGAGGGCACCAAGGGGTGACAGAGCCAGGAGGGGCCTTCCCCAGTTAGATAGGTTAGGGTGAGGAGCTAGGTAAGCTCGGGTGGCAACTGCAGTGGTGGAGGTGTGCAGCTGGGTAGACCTGCTGGGAGAGCTACACGTCGCAGCCCAGAAATTGTGCGAGGGCACCGGGAGATGAATCGGGGGAGTGAGACCCCAAATTGAGAAGCACCACAGTTTGGTCAATGGGAATTGGTTATTAGAACCCATAGTGTAAGTGGCCAATGGATTGGCAGGGCAAGACCCCGGGAAGTGTAAAGTGTGTTAATGTCATTTAGAGGATAGTTAGGATGAAGGATCTCCTCGCACCATCTGCATCCACTCACCTGAGGTGACAGGTACTCCACACCATGCCATGTTTTGATTATTTTTTATGATGCAAATGTTTGGATTGTGAGACGCATCATGACGTGGGTGTGACATTGTGCTTTGTTGTTCCATCTCTTCCTCCTTATGAGGATTGATGACGAATTGGATGATGGCAAATTTTGGATAGAGGGATTGTGGAGACGAATTTGGTGTAGAAGGGAAATATGGGGAGGACGTGACAGTAGTGACGAATTTGTAAATGTGTAGATTTTTGTACATATGGGGTAAGGGCAAGTGTAGTGTAGGTGACAGGGGGGTGACGTACGGTAGGGACGAGCTTTCTCACTTCGCCCTCCGTACGCATTTCGCCTTGCATTGCCTTATTGATGTGTACCCTTGTGACCTTACCCCTCGCTCATTTGTCTCTTTTGTCTCCCACATGACCTGTGCGCCATTGGGCGCCGAGGGGAGCGTGCGTGAGTCCTCCATTGTGCGCCCGGAATTCCCAGAACCAGCTGTCTGCATCGATGCACCACATGATGGACCACATGCCTGTGGCCGAGCACCACTTATGGACCCCAAGGGTTGGGGCATGGCCCCTCTGCTGGAACCGGCCATGAGGGCCCGAAATCTTGCTGGCGGACCTTGGCCACAGGGCACCGATGCCCCACAGGTGAACCACACGTAGTCGGCCCTGTGGGCCATAAATAAAATAAATAAAATGGACACGTTTGGGGCAAGCTTTATTGCAAATAGGCCGCCAGTAAGAAAATGAAAGAAAGACAACAACTGGAAGAAATAGTAATAGCCAGCAGAGGGAGCCGAAGAGCAAGAGACCACCTGCAGGGTTAGGGGTTGTTGATTTATTTTTATTATTGAACATGCATTGAACACTGATGAACTGTGGTGACTGCACCGATTGGTGCTTGGGGGTGTATTGGTGCGTTTTTGGGTGCTTTCATGGTGCGTCGATGCAGAGCAGACTGTCTCCCCCCAGAAAGAACAATTACAGGTCCTGGGTTGAGTTTTGTAAATAAAATAGCGTCACTGTAAATAATGCTCCCCACCGTCAGTGTGTAGTTTGAAGACCATTCCGCAATTCGGTTAACTGTGGGTGTAAGTCTGTTAGGCAGGGTGCAATGGAGCAGCGGGACACATTTAATTATGTTTTAAAACTGTCGCACTCAGGGTCAGGTTAAAAGTAGAGGGAACTACACCGACGTGTCACACTAAATAAAAGTTGTAGGCCCGGGACGTGCCTAAGAGGAGGAGAGTGCAGTGTTGCGGATATGAGGACTGTATTTTTTTGATTGTGTTGTATTGTGGTAAATTGGTGATGAATATTGCTTGAGTCTGCGCCTCCTGCCTCCGGAGCTGTGTAAAGGTCAAAGGGCGTCCCATAATTAGTCCATAAAGCATCCACACCACAGCTAATCATAGAATACCCCTGTTCGATAGCTTATATCTTATTATGTGTTTTAGGGTAAGGCTGTGTCTCCCATTAATTGAAATACTCCATTGCACCAGTGAAAGAGATAGATTCCCTTCATTCCCACTCCCAAAACTTCATTCCCACTCCCAAAACTTCCATTCCCACTCCCAAAACTTCCATTCCCACTCCCAAAACTTCCATTCCCACTCCCAAAACTTCCATTCCCCCTTTTGGTCAATTGCCATTGCCAAGAACCTCCCCTCCAATTGCCGCCATTGACCACGAGGCAGGGTCGGAGAATAAAGGCGTGTCTCCACCTCGTCATAGAGGGGAGGAGTGAGTCAGCCCCACTCAACCAACCACGACCAAGGGGTTGGACTTGGAGAGGGTGTGGAGAGAAACATCGAGGAGGTTCGCGAAGGTTGAGGGGCGGGGCCTATATAACCCGCAGGCAGGGCGTTCCCAAGGCAGACAAGGGAGATGAGCTTGGACGACAGAGAGACGAGAAGAAGTCCAGGGTTGAACTGCAGCTCGAGCCACCGAAACTGCACTCACTGCAGCTCGAGCCACCGAAACTGCACTTGCTGCAGCTCGAGCCACTGAAACTGCATTTGCTGCAGCTGGAGCCACCGAAACTGCAGCCACAGCAGCGTGAGGCCTGGACGGCAGTTTGGAGCAGGGCCGCGAAGGAGCGGTGGCTGCCCACGAGTCGATCAGCTGCAGAACTAGTTGGACCTCCCTATCCCGCCAGCCATCCACCAGCCACCCACCTGCCATCCCTATCATCATTCCCCGTGTAAGTGTGCTCGTAGTCTGTCTTTTGTCTTGTCCCTGGGTAGTAACAATAAGTCTGTATAAGCTAGTATTTTCACTGTGTCACCTGCGTCTCATGTGCTTGTAAATAAACGTGACTGCTGTCTTTTTGCTTATGTGTGTGAATAGTAAATAAATTTAGTAGTATTTCCAAACCTTTCTTTGCCTTCGTTTTCCTCTTTGCATTCGGTCGCTTTAGAGTTTTCCCGATTGAATAGCGGTGACGCAATCCGGGCAAAGTTTGGGGCAAATCGGGTATTAGTCGGGGAATAACTGTTCGGTCGCGGTAATACCAACCGCTCGGTAAATAACATCTTTAACCGCGTCCGTAACAATATATATATATATATATATATATATATATATGTATATATATATACATATATTCAAGAATCAATACTTTATTACAACATCAACTTGACAGTTGTTAGGAATTTGAGGTTGAGTGTTCTATGTGTGTATGTGTGTGTAATATATGTGTATATATATATGTACATATAGTGTGTGTGTGTGTGTGTGTGTGTGTGTGTGTGTGTGTGTGTGTGTGTGTGTGTGTGTGTGTGTGTGTGTGTGTGTGTGTGTGTGTGTGTGGCTTGTGTGTGTGTGTGGGCTTTTCTCTGATTTCTTTACAATTCCATACACCTTGGCCAATCTCCACCAAATTCTGCATACGTGTTGGGAGTACCCACAGCCAGGCCATTGGCACAAAATCCCCCCTTCAACCCTTCCCCCCTCCCTTCCCAGAAAAACCACTGTCTGTATGTACAGACTTGGCATTTAATATGGAATTTTTTTTTTGTGGGGGTGAACTTACTTTTCAAGATGTCTTAGAACCAAAAGTTCATTGGAATTATGTTGAAATTATTCTAGATTTTGTTAATGTGACCTTTAAAAGAAACAAAAACCACATTTGACATTTCGAAACAAATAAATTGATCCTTGAAAGTGATGTAAACTGATATCGAACTCAATTCATGGACAGTACTGTGTTAAACTTCTGTACGTTTTCCAGAAGTATCTCTTTATTTTGCACATTAGTCAAAAATTGTTTTAACAAAAACAAAAGTTAAATTACGACTGGGATTACGGACAGTAAAATTACAGTTCAGTACTTCGTGTAACCCCCACGAGCATTCAGGAGAGCACGTACACGTTTTTTTTTTGTTTTTTTTTTGTATACAAGATCGAGGCTCGTGAAAGAGCGAACATTAATCACACAGAAAGACAAACCGACACATAAAACATATAACATCGGGAGCGGTAGACAAGATGGGGAGAGAGGAGGAAGGACACAAACACAACATTATTTTGAGAGCAGGGACCGAGAGACATGGAGACATCGAGAGATCTTTGAGAGGGAGAGGGCATTGGGGGGGGGGCATGGGAAGGGGGGTGGGGGGGTGGGAGAGGTATAAAACATATGGACGCTGCCAGGACTTCCAGGAAAGAAGTTGGAATTTCAAACAAGGTGGATCTGGGGTGAATTAGCGGGGGTAGAAAAGATCAAGGTTTTGGATGGGGGAAGATAAGAGATGGTGGTGAACAGCTGTTTTAAAGACCTGGAGGGACGAGTGGGATTGAAGGGAGTGAGGGAGTTTGTTCCAGAGGCGGGAGAAAAGAGGAATGAAAGAGTTATGATATCGAATCATATGATATGAAAACTGATATCGAACTCAATTCATGGACAGTACTGTGTTAAACTTCTGTACGTTTTCCAGAAGTATCTCTTTATTTTGCACATTAACCAAAAAATTTTTAAACAAAAACAAAAGTTAAATTATGACTGGGATTACGGACAGTAAAATTACAATTCAGTACTTCGTGTAACCCCCACGAGCATTCAGGAGAGCACGTACACGTTGAGACATGCTGTTCACGAGATTTGCCAAGGTTTGGACAGGAATCGCTTGCCATGCAGTGACAATAGCCTGCTGCAATTCATGCACAGAGGTCGGCTGCTGGTCCAAGTGGTCGATTTGACGCGTTAATTCCGCCCACAAGTTCTCGATCGGATTCATATCCGGGGACATGGCAGGCCACTCCATATGCTCTACACCACAGTCAGCAAGAAAGTGTTGGATCATGCGAGCACGATGAGGCCGTGCATTGTCATCTTGGAAGACAAAGTTTCCTCGAATGGCTGCACGAGCAAATGGAAGCAATGTTTCTTCCAGAATGGCCCTGTACTTGAACTGGTTCAGGTTTCCATTCAGAACAACCAGGTCAGTTTTGCCCCCTGCATGAAAAGCAGCCCAAACGGTCACCCCACCACCTCCAGCTTGGACTCTTGGCACTATACAATCTTTGTTGTAGGCTTCATGCACTTGTCTGCGCACTCAGACGCGGCCATCTTGACGATAGACCAGAAATCTAGACTCGTCACTGAAGATCACGTGATTCCAGTGTCCTGGCTGCCATTGACGGTGCTCTCTGGCCCACTGCAATCGACGCTGGCGGTGTTGTCTGGTCAGGCGTGGCTTTCTCAGGGGATGCCTGGCACGATAGCCTGCTTGAACCAGTCGTTGGTTGACTGGCCTTCTGGATACAGGCACATTTGTCAGTTGCTGCCACTCAGCCCTAAGCCGATTAGCTGACTTGGTACGGCCATTGCGGACTAACCGGTGCAGCTGGCGATCATCCCTCCTTGTGGTTCTGCGTGGACGTCCTGGCCTCGGTATTGCAGTAGGGACACCCCTCTGAGCATTTCATTTCAGAATCTATGACACCTGACCTTGAGTGATGCCAAACTGCCGAGCAATAGCACGCTG
Organism: Myxine glutinosa; assembly: GCF_964187855.1. Taxonomy (NCBI): domain Eukaryota; kingdom Metazoa; phylum Chordata; class Myxini; order Myxiniformes; family Myxinidae; genus Myxine; species Myxine glutinosa. The sequence goes on from NC_136268.1 coordinate 77,347,733, forward strand.
TTTCATGCCGTAATTTCGTAAAGCCACCACTCCATGACAAATAGCATTGTCGAGTTGACGGACCATCTCCAGAGGAAGCGGCAATAACTTTTGGAGACGTGCAGCAGTTGTTTTCCACTAATACAGAACGCAACAACCCTTGTATACCCGACTGTGAAGCCAATCATCAAATGCACCTGTCCGTACATTTTGCCGTGCCACCCGTGTTATAATCCTGTTGTTGACTTCTTGCTGCGACGGACAATCAGTTACATGGTTCTTTTAACAAATAAATCACCAAAGTGTAAAAGAAACTCACCAGATTGATATACTGAGTTAAGAAAGTAAACCCAAGTCAAGAAAAAAAAAGATATTCTATATTAAATGCCAAGTCTGTATGTGTGTGTATGTGTGAAAATCATCGGAAAATAAACAACATGAGCCAGGAGAATCTGACCTCAAACAAGGAAATGAGACCATTTGGTCCAACATTGCCATGGTGCATTCCCGGGTGAATTTTCGCTGCAGCTTCAAACATCAATCCTCCTGATGTTTTTCGAAAGTCTAACACTTAGATTCTCAATAACTTGAGCTTTATCGAGTGACCCAACGTTTGTGTGTGTGTGTGTGTGTGTGTGTGTGTGTGTGTGTGTGTGTTTCTCTTTTCTCACAAAAAAAATTAAGGAACAAAAGTTCCATGGATTCTATTGTTTTTTTGGTAAGTCCAAAAATATTCATTTCCTGGATAAACCAACAAGTTTAGTTGAAATAACATTGTTGTTTTGAATGAGCGTGCAACCACACCAGTTTATAAATGATCACAGACACGTTTGTCTTGGTAGAAATGGCTTCAATCACATATGTGACCACCATTGACCCCAATTTAAACCCGTAAATGGCTTGTCATTGACCATATCAGATGATCCATCTCTCCTTGTGGGATGTTGCAGCATTATTCACACAGGGCCACTCCCATTTGATAAAGAGACTGCGGGAGAACTTGGCGACGACAAGCACGCCTCCCTGGGTGTACCAATCGTGTTCAATCGATTGAGTCCGGAGATCATGCAGGCCAGTCTATGTGAGTGATGTTGTGGTCCTGAAGTGCAGCGTTGACTCCATTTTCACAGTTTGGAACAGGCGTTGTCGTCCACATAAAATAATTTGGAACTTGTCGTTAATCCAGAGGGAAGAGAAACCCCACCACGATCTCATTCCTGTATCTGACAATCACCCCTCAGGATGAAGACAAGATCAGTTGCTCTGATCCTACAGATCCATCTGTTTGAGGTTTCTGGAGGAGCATTGTTGTGGCTTCATATCACTGGCAAGAAGCCTCTTCCGAACCGTCTCGGTTGAAAGTTGATTGCTTTTGCAGGAGATCATGACATTGAAAAAGCAGTTTCTTCCAGCTTGGGTGACAGTTTATAGCTTGGTCTAGATTCAAACCCAGGCCAGATGGTATATTGATGAATGTGCGTACCTCCAGGCCATCCTGGATTGCCAACTTATATCAGAGAATATTGACATAGGTCATGTGTCGACCTGTACACGGTTTCTGTGGGAGATGTGAATATCAGCGTAAATTCTTCCCAGGATTTCTCGTGTCAGATGAGGATAACTGTTACATTACATGTTGCTCCTCCAATTTCCTGATTGGGGTTCTTTCCTCAATAACCATGGTTTGCAAATACATTGCAGAAATTTCTCAGCAGTGAAACCATTGTTTATTTTGCGGTTGAAAAGCTGTTTCTTCGTTTTATTATAAGGAGTAATAGCTTTCAAAAGTCTCATATAGCTGGTTTTAAAGAGAATGTTATTTGTACACTACATCAAGTGAGCCCATTGTACCATAGCTTGTCTGGATGACAAAGTACCGAGATGGGTTGTGGGACCCTTTCTAATTTGCCACAAAAGCACAGGGTGAGATGGAATGGCCAGGTGTATGGTTTATATGATAATTATTCAGAATGATAAAACAGCTTTCAGATTGTTCAGTCTGTTTGAATCTTGGAGCTGGGATGTTGACTGTCCTTTAAATTCATTAAAAATTCAGGGTTTTTGCAAATCATACGAAATAGTTATTTTATTATTGTCAAAGGCTTGTGTGTGTGTGTGTGTGTGTGTGTGTGTGTGTGTGTGTGTGTATGTGAGTGTGTGTGTATGTGTGTGTGTGTATGTGGGTGTGTGTGTCTTGGTGTGTGTGTGTGGGTGTGTGTGTGGGTCTCGGTGTGTGTTTGTGTATGTGTGTGTTTATGTGTCTGCGTGTAGTATGTATATGTCACATATAATCTTACTATAATTCACCAAATGTCCGTCTGTCCGTTCGAAGGTACCGCAAAAACGGCTGAACCGATCGCAACGATATTTTGGGTGGGTAATCCTGGGACCCCATGGAGTAAAATAGGCTATATTGTTTTTCCAATTTTCCAGTTTTTCCAAACATGATGGAATAATATTTACCGATATGAACATTGATGTGGCTTTCATTGAAATTCGACAAATACTGTTTAGATTTTTATGAGAATTACAAACCTGCCGCGAATGCGGAAGTGGACAGATTACGGCAATGCGCGGGTTTGATAATATCCCAATACAACCGTCATTCAATTGTAATGTTTGATCGTTAATCGTTAAACGTTAATCGTGTTGATCGTTTTGTTAAAGTATCAATGGATGATTGGAATTGAGTGAATACAAGTACGATTTTGAATTCGTAATTGTATTCACCCATATAATTGTATTGGGAACTGAGTACCCTCATCCCTCTATACAAGGGGAAGGTGACCCCCTGGACTGTGGCTCGTATCGAGCGATAAAGTTATTGGAGCATGGAATGGAGGTATTGGAAAGGGTGTTGGAGAGGAGGATAAGGAAGAGAGTGAAGATTGACGAACTGCAGTTTGGATTTATGCCAGGAAGAGGAATGACAGACGCACTTTTTATTGTGAGGCAGTTGCAGGAGAAGTACATGGAGAAGAGGAAGAAGTTGTTTCTTGGGTTTGTTGATCTGGAGAAAGCATTTGATAGGGTTCCACGTGAAGTAGTGACATGGGCATTGAGGAAGTTAGGACTGAAGGAATGGTTGATCAGAGTAGTGATGGCAATGTACAAAAGAGCACGCACAGCTGTAAGGACGAAGGACGGGAACAGTGGTGAGTTTGAGGTGAAGGTGGGAGTGCATCAGGGATTGGTACTAAGTCCACAACTATTTGTAGCTGTGATGGAGGTGCTGACTCGGAATGTAAAGGAGGGTTTACCGTGGGAGTTGTTGTATGCAGATGATCTGGTGTTGATTGCAGAAAGTATGGATGGACTGAAGGAGAAGATGAACAGGTGGAAGGAATGTATGGCGACAAAAGGTCTGAAGGTGAATATCGGAAAAACGAAGGTGATGGCAAGTGGTAAAGCATGTGGTGAGGTGGAAAGAACTGGGAAGTGGCCGTGTGCTGTGTGCAGGAAGGGTGTCGGAGTGAATTCCATTAAATGTACAATGTGCGCTGAGTGGGTTCATCTAAAATGTAGTGGCTTGAGAGGGTCATTAACCAGTGTGGCAGCTACATTCAAGTGTAAGATGTGCACAGAGGGAGCTGCAGATGGAGGAAATGTTGAGTTGGATCTTGGAGATGGCGTGAAGCTGGAAGGTGTGAAAACATTTTGTTACCTAGGAGACATGCTGAATGGAGAAGGTGGATCAGACTCGGCAACGGTTGCTGGAGTGAGATGTGCATGGAAGAAGTTTCGGGAACTGAGTGGCGTGCTGACGAGGAGGGGAGTGTCGTTGTAGTTGAAGGGAAAGGTGTATGCTGCATGTGTGAGAAGTATTATGATTTATGGGAGCGAGACATGGGTAATGAACGAAGAGTAGCAACGAAGGCTGGAAAGGGTGGAAATGCGAATGGTTTGGTGGATGTGTGGAGTATCGTTGAGAGAGAGGAAGACAAATGATGAATTGCGAAAGATGATGGGAATAGAGCCTGTGATGGATGCTGTGAAGAGAAACAGTTTGAGATGGTTTGGTCATGTGCTGAGGAAGGATGAAACTGACTGGTTGAGAAGAGTGATGGAAATGAACGTAGAAGGAAGTAGAGGATGGGGAAGACCGAGATACACATGGCTAAAGATGGTCGAAGAAGAAATGCCAGCAAGGGGGTTAACAAGGAGAGATGAAGAAAATAGGGCAAATGGAGAAGATTGTCATGGGGACCGCAAGGCTAACCTCCGCTCTTGCAGGAAAAATGGCCTTAAAATGCCTGTTGTATTCACCCAACCGTACGGAACTTCACATCAGGATTTAAATATTTGTTTATGTCACGAATGTTGTTAAAAGTTTATTATATTAATGTGTATTTGTGATTGGAGTTATGCTGTTTGGAATGAAAAAAGAGATATCGAGTTGAAGTGAATGACGAAATGCAGTGATGTCTTCTGGTACTGTGGCCGAATAGCTCTACCTTTGACTCATCTGTCCAGAGCACATTGTTCCAGAAGTGCTGGTCTTTGCCTATGTGTTCATTGGCAAACTTTAGTCTTGCCCAAACTTTAGTGTCTTGTTCTAAATGTGAAATTCGCGGATCGCCATATGCAGATTCGCCATTGACTGGGAATGGAACACACTTACGTGTTTGTTTGTGAACAGGTACATTTTTCACGGAAGTCCTTCACGAACTTGCTGTCCATGTCTGACGTGCGACTGACGGTGCTGCAGTAATGTGGAATTTATTGGTTTCATGCTTCAGCATTCTCCGTTTCTGCATTGTCTGTTTGCTTATGGCCTCCCACCCGTGCATAGCACGGGTACCTCACTAGTAATGTATAGTTACGTATAATATGTAAAATCACTTAAAATGTTTATAAACAGTGTGTGTGTGTGCAGGTGTGTATATAATATATATATATATATATTGTTGCGGATTCGGGGGTCGGCTCTCCCCTTATCAGGGGGTGGTTAATCCCCTTTAATCCCCTTGTCTTTTAAGCTGGCCGTCCCCCAATCCTGGAAATTATGACGCTCCTCCCGGTCGGTCTTGGGTAGGGTGATTGGTCAATTTGGCGTCCCAAATACCTAATTACCAATCCCGACCGTGAGCAGGGAAATAACTCCCGCTCGAACCACGGATAAGATGGAATATTGCCGAGCGGTTAGCAATCCGCGATCCGAGCCGTTAACAATAAAACTAAACCCGATCCTGAGCGATTCCGAAATCGTGCCACAGGTACTCAATTGGAAGGGGCCCCCCGGGCCCTCTCCCTTCCACACATCTCCCTGCTCTCGGATGTTGTGTTTGTGTGCTTCCCCTTTTCTCCCCATCTTGTCTTCCGCTCCCTCTTTTTGTGTATTTTGTTTGTCTGGTCGATTTGTTTGTGAAGTAAATGTTAGCTCTTTCACGAGCCTCGATTCAGTATACAAAAAAAAAAAAAAAAAAAAAAAAGACGGAGTCGATCGGATGAGAGGAAAACTGAGTAGGAAGAACAAATATTATTTATTAATTACACTAAAAGAGGAAACGAAAGGAAAAGCATGTACAAGTAGAGGAAGTAAAAGGACACAGGGCAAGCTTACACAGTCTTATATAACACTCCCAAGACAATACGAACAGACTTACATGAAAGGGTAGTGGTGGGAAGGAAGAGAAGGTTCATGCAGATGGCAGGGAAGGAAGGTCCGGCAGATGGCACAGGCGTCGAGGTCCCGCTCCAGGTGCACACTCCACTCCGGTCCATGTTTTGGGTTCGCGGCGAATCCCGGCAAGCAGCGCGATTATTATCGTCGTGGTAGCGGACCAACCCTCTCTCTCTCTCTCTCTCTCTCTCTCTCTTTGCTCTTGCTCATCTGCTCTTACCATCCACTGGGCTCATCTGGCTCTCTCGTTCTCCCGGGCACATCTCTTGATGTTCGACTCCTTCTCTCTCCCTGGCTCATCTCTCGAAGAATTCCCTGGCGGTGCTTATATCGGGCTTTTACGTATCAAGCCGCCGCTTTTAGGACACACCCACCGGTGAGCTCGCCTTGGCCCTGATTGGTCGCGAGGGCTCCCAGACTCCGTCCCTTGATGGTGCGTTGATGGGCCACACCTTCATTCCTGGCGCTCCTCCCCCTTCTTCTCCAACTCGGCCGCGTGGCTTATGGCGGCTTGCGGGATAGAAAACCACTCGCACCGCTTTTGAAAGGAACTTTGGGGCCTACTCTTATTTAATTAATACAACGCAGATTCAACTATTGGAAACAGAACCTTACCTAAAACATAGACTAAGGAAATAACTATAGAGTTCCTAAGGTGACCTACATGTTGCAATATGGCCTAACTAGGGTGCGACCTTTACAAAGGGGGATATTTACAAGGCTTATTATTATTTACAAAGTGAAGGTTCTAAAAACCGTAACACAGCACCCTCCCTTTCTCCAGGCCCGGTCCGGGCCGTTTCACAAGGGATATCTTTTACCACTATATGTGACACTTAGGTGTGGTTACCCTCTACTTTTAACTTCACCCTGAGTGCGACATGTTTAAAACTAGATATGTCCCGCCTGCTGCATTGCATTCTACCTAACAGATTCACACCCACAGAATAACCGAATTGTGGAATTAATTTTCAAACAACACATTGATGGTGGGGAGCATGTTATTTACAAAGACTACTATTTGGTATTTACAGAACTACACCCAGGACCTGTCTTTTTGGGAAACAAAAGCAGATGTTTTGATGAGAGGAAAATCATGCCATGCACTGCACTGTACCGATACCACCAGCACCAATCAACAAAATAAGCACCAATAAGCACCAAAGCACGAAAAGCACCACTATGCACAAAAAGCAACACTGTGCACGAAAAGCACCATCCAGTGCACAGTCATCACATTTTTTAAAACGAATAAAACGATGTCTTCTGATGTCTTCTCTGCTGGGCCAATGCTTCTGGGTATTTTCTTGCTTGCTGCCTATTTAAAAATAAAAGGGCACAAAACGCGTCCACTTCTATTTTAATTATGGCCAGCAGGGGCCAACTAAGGGTGGTCCACCTGCATGGCTTAGGTGCCACCTCAACCGTGGTCCGCAAGCAAGCTTCCACTGGCCACAATGGCCGGTCCCCAGCAGAGGTGCCAGGCCCCAAAACGTGGGGTCCATGAGTGGTGCTCGGCCACAAAAACGTGTGGTCCATAAAGTGGTGCTCGGCCACAAAAACGTGTGGTCCATAAAGTGGTGTACTGGTCCAGGCAGGCCAGCAGCGAGGGTGCGGGCGCACAACTGTGACACCTGCACACTTTCCCCTCAGCACACAAAGACCACGGTCTATGAGTGGGGAAGGAAGACAAAGCAGGGTTTATGGGGTGCAAGGGCGCAAGAGTACACATCAACACAAGGCAATGCAGAGTGAGGTTCCCTGGAGAGCGAGCGGAGAAAGCTCGTCCCTAGCGTACGTTCCCTCCCTGTCACCTAACCTACCCTTGCCCCTACCCCGTATTTACACAATTTACAAATCCGTCGCTAACGTCCTGTCTTCCCCATTTCTCTCCTAATGCCAAATTCATGATCAATCCCAATTTCTTATCAATCCCTCCTAAGGAGGAAGAGATGGAATACAAACACAATGTCACCCCCACGTCATGATGCATCTTACAACCAACTAAACATTTGCTAAAAAAAAAAAACATAGTGTGGAGTCTTGTCACCTTAGTGAGTGGATGCGGATGGTGCGAAGAGACTTTCAATCCCAACTACCTTCTAACTGACTTTAACACACTTTACACTACCCGGGGTCTTCCCTGCAAAACCATTGGCCATCCTTACTCGATGTGGTTCTAAAAACCAATTCCCATTGACCAAACTGTGGTGCTCACCAATTTGGGGTCTCACTCCCCCGATTCCTCGCCCTGTGCCCTCGCACAATCTCAGGGCTGGGTCGTGTGGCTCTCCCAGCAGGTCCGATCACCTGCACACCTCCGCCACTGTAGTTGCCTCCTGAGCTTACCTGCTCCTCACCCTAACCTACCTGGGGAAGGCCCTCTGGCGCTCTCACCCCCTACCGCCCTCTCTGGCGTTGGGCTACCCGGGTCCGTCCTCCGGATCCTCAGGCCCCATTGAACACTACTGGCTCCCAGAGCCTACCTGCAGCCTCACCTGGCCAACAGACTAACAGTGGTGGAGTGCCCATTTAATCACACACACTAACAGGCCACACGCCCAGCCAATTTACTCTACCAATGCACCCATCCGCACCACAGATGTCAATATCCAACCACAATTTGCCTACTCCCTCTACCTACTTTTAAACTACCCTCCCCGGGTACTCGTGAAGGGGTCCATCCTTCCCTCATCCACTCCTTCGCACCATACACTCCACTCCACGTATTTCACAATACTCACTCCACACCATTCATTCCATACACCTGTACTTCACTTGCACATCATGCAAGTCAATCACTCAACACACACACACATCTCTCTCGAGCATTGCCTCATTTGCTCAGCACTACCAGGAACTTCCATTCGCAATTCCTCATTTCCTCACCAGCACTACAAGGAATCTCATTCATTTTCTCATTTAAACTATACCACAAACACACTGCATCATCTGGCTTTCTATTTCCCCTCTAAAACCCGTGCTCCCCATCATCCCTTTATACTACTGCACATCCCACGTCATTATCAACCAACTACCCTGACTACGGCCCCACTACTTCTACAAATGTCGCTACTTAAATCTCAAGTCACCTATGGTCATTTCTAGATCCCTATAAATTATCCTAACCCTCCCGGGCTAGCTCTCGCCGCCAAACCCCATAAAACTATAGCTCCTCTGCCCAAAGATGGATGTGAGGGATGGTACAGCTACCATCCCTCTACATCACTATCGCCATCACTACCGCTAATCCAGTCCACTGTACTATAAGCCTCTCGGGGAAATACATTTTTTACAGCTCGGTTTCAAAAAGCCGAGCAATGCATGCGATGGTCTGTCTCCTGTAGGTTGGGTCCGTCCGGCATTTACGATTCTGGGGAGGAGGTTTTGTCAGCCCAAGACTCCAGGCACCATCCCTACGTGCAGGGCCTAGCGCTCCCAAGCAAGATTGCCCAGCCTTGCCCGGCCGGAGCGCCGCCACCACAAGGGGGCGCTGCTCCGAACCCTTCTCATTCCCCTCGAACCAGGCCGATCGCCTTGCCTGGCAAAACGTGGCACCGACCGTGCAGGGCGGAGCCTGGCCCGAATGGTGCATGGCGCTCCTTGCAGGAGCGATGCGGTTGTTGTGAAAAACCATTCAGGTCCGCACAACTTAAGTCCAACGGTTTGGTTTAATTGCATTTAGATCATCACATCATTCCTGTAAGTAGAAATACACAATAAGCATACGATGCGACATCTCATAAAGCCATTCATCTATCTATAATTCCAGCAATCTCTGTGTGTCTGTGTGTCTGTGTGTCTGTGTGTCTGTGTGTCTGTGTGTCTGTGTGTCTGTGTGTCTGTGTGTCTGTGACCGCTGTTTCTCGACAACCACGGGTCCGATATACTTGAAACTTGCCAGGTATATTGCTGGGGACCCGAGGATGTGCCTTTTCAAGGTTTCATATTAATCGGACAATTACTTACCGAGCTATGTCCAAAAAACGCTTCAACCAATCAGAGAGCAGCGAGCTATCACGTGTGCCGAACGTGGCGATCAGACTCTGCCTCGGACGGCACATTTGACAGCGTATTCATTTATTTCACGTTGGAAAACTATGTTGCCGTTAAACTATGTTTTAAAACGAATTCAAACTGCGATTAAATTAAAACGATTCATCCTAACTGCGATTTGCGAACTTCCGGACAGTGACGACTTATCTTCCGGCAGCCAATCACAGAACGCTCTGTTGCGTAGGCGTGGCCGATGTGAGACGAGCGGAGCTGAGCGCGTTACGAGCTGACCGCCATTACGGTACGTAATTCGATTTCTTATGCGCATTATTTCTCCCAATTCAGTCAGAGCGAAGGGCGGAAGCGAAGAGCGTTGTTTTTTTTGTTTACGGGCGTACGGGCGGGGTAGAGCGTACGGGTAGCGTTTTTTTTTTTTTTTGCCCACGGAACGGGCACCCACGTACGGGCAATGCCCTAGTATCAGTCAATGCAAGCAAGCTAGATATTCTATAAAGGCGTACCATTAACGAGGCTACCGATGTAACATGTCACAAGGGAGAAGTCTCGGAGCACTGACACAGCAACGGGTCTTATAGTCACGCCCCTAGCGGTGACAACAATGACAGCGAGCAGCGAGCATCCCCACCCGGGTTCAGTACGGATACGATTTCACTACATTCACCCCCCCCGTCAGAATTATACGGCCGCGTGGCTAAAAGCGAGTGAGCGTCAGCATGAATAGGGTGCGGAGTATCAGTCGGCCCAACCGTATCGGGCCGGGCGGCGAATTTCTCTGCCAGCACGCGTTCGAAATTCCCCGGGTACGGCATCTCGTAACCCTGTATCCCCAGTGTCAGAGGCGTCAACAGGGTCGGGTGATGAAGGGGGTAACGCCAAGTCGTCGGACCCGGGCAGTCTCGACGGGGGGAGGGTCGGTGGACTGTCGGCGATGGGAGCGTCGGGAGAGGCCATAGTCTCATAGATGGGTTCGACCGGTTCGTCCGATTCCCTACTAAGGTCGTCGACCCCGCAAGGGGCAAGATGACGAACGGAGACAGTAGTCTCACGACCATCAGACGTCATCACACGAGCATGCTCAGGATTAGCCTGGAGAATCTGCACTTTGTCCACAAGGGGGTCGTACTTGCTCGCGCGAACCGCCCGTTTAAGGTAGGCCGGCTCGGGCCCAGCGAGCCAACTGGGCAAAGACCGTATACACCCCGAGCTCCTGGGGTGGTGGAAAAGTCGCTCGTGGGGAGTTTGGTTAGTTGCCGTACTCAGGAGTGCCCGGATTGAGTTCAACGCCGCAGGTAGCGACCAAGCCCATTTGTCGAGGCCCCGGCCGTGGGTCCGGAGATGGAGCATGACGGCCCTCCAGATAATCCCGTTGAAGCGTTCGATCTGCCCATTAGCCTGGGGTCTGTACGGCGTGGTGTAACTAGACGCAATGTTGTTTTGGAGCAGATAGCCGCGCACCTCCTGAGACAAGAAGACTGCACCCCGGTCGGTATGGACATAGGCCGGGTAACCGAACATTGAGAACAAGTTCTGTAAGCATCGCATCACCGTGGCAGCAGTCATGTCCACGCACATATAAGCAAAGGGGAATCGTGAGTACTCATCAACGATAGTGAGCAGATAGCGAGAGCCGCTCGACACCGGCAAAGGGCCCTTGAAATCCATCGCCAAGCGTTCCCACGGGCATGTAGCCTTCACCAGAGTCCCCATAGGGGGGTTATAGAAACGCGGTTTGATTTCCGCGCAGATAGCGCAGTCGCGACAGATACGGCGGATATCGTCAATCGAGTAAGGGAGATTCCCACTCCGCACGAAATGAGCGAAACGCGTTACGCCGGGATGGCCCGCAGTGGCATGCAGCACCCGTAGGCCCTCCAACGAGGTGATACCAGCACATGTAGTCGGGCGTGATAAGGCATCGGCGGCCTGGTTATCCTTCCCTGGGCGATATTTGATGGTGTAACAGAAGTCGGCGAGTTCGATACGCCAGCGAGTGATTTTCTCGTTCTTAATGCGCTGGGCGTGTAAGGTGTCGTACATGAACGCAACGCTTTGCTGGTCCGTGATGATTTGGAAGCTCCGCCCGAGTAGGTACGGGCGCCATCGCCGAATAGACTCGACGATCGCATACGCTTCCTTTTCAACGGACGAGTGCCTCCGCTCAGTGGAGGTAAGAGTCCGTGAAAAGAAAGCCACGGGACGTCCCCCTTGGGAGAGGGTCGCCGCGATGGCCTGATCCGAGGCGTCACTTTCGAGGACGAACGAGCCGCTCTCGTCGATGGTCGCTACGGCGGCTCGGGCGATGTCGGTCTTAAGACCTTCAAAGGCCGTCAATGCGGCCGAACTCAGGGGAAAAGTGTCGCAGGCCACAAGGGGGCGAAGTTTCGCGGAGAAATTTTGCACCCATTTGGAGTAATGGGCGAACAGCCCAAGGTCGCGTTTCAGGGACGCCCGATCGCAGGGAGGGGCCATGTCGAGCAAAGGTCGCAGACGCTCCTTATCCGGAGAGACAGAGCCATGGGTCACGGTGTACCCCAGAAGATCTATGGTGCGTAGGGAGTATTGGCACTTATCCTCGTTCATAGTTAAGTGATACCGTTGCGCGACCTCAAGGAAGCGCTTCAGATTAGCATCATGGTGCTCTTGGTCATATCCACAAACCGTAAGGTTATCGAGGTAGACGAAAACATCGGTTAAGTGCTCCCGCGCAACGAGGTCATCCATGGCCCTCTGGAAACAAGCGACCCCGTTCGTTACCCCAAAAGGCAATCGTGTAAATTGGTACAACCGCTGCCCCGACTCGAAAGCGGTATAGATACGATCCGCCCTAGAGATAGGGATCTGGTGGTACGCACTATGGAGATCGAGAGTACTATAGACCGAATACTGGGACACCTGTTGCACTAGCGCGTCCATCCCCGGAAGGGGGTAGGCATCCAGCTGTGTAAAGCGGTTAATCGTTTGGGAATAGTCGATTAACATGCGTTTGCGATGGGCCTCGCTGCGCACCACTAAGACCTGGGCGCGCCAAGGCGACCTACTAGGTTCTATGATGCCGTCTTTCAAGAGCTGAGCCGTTTCGTCCGCAATGAATTGCATGTCCGCGTGAGAGTAGCGTCGCGATTTTACCGCGACAGGGGTACAGTCGGAGGTTAGATTGGGGAACAGCGAAAGCGGCCGGACGTCCATTTGCGCTAGGGCGCACACCGTTAGCGCGTCGTCCGCCCCCACAACAAGAGTGTCAGGCCCACCGAACTCCATTACCAGACGTCCATGCAGCTTAAGAAAATCGTGTCCTAGCAGAATATCAGCACATAATGCGGGTAAAACCATAAGGTGTACATCAGGGAAAACCCGTCCCTTTAGCACGAGTTTCAATCGGCATTCCCCTTTTGTGCTGAGCCGAAGTCCCTGGGAAGCCATGAAGATCCGTCTCGTAGACCGCCCGATCCGCCATCCATGCCTGAGCACAAGTCGCTGGTCGATAAAACTATCCGTAGATCCGGTATCCACCAAGGCCTGAACACAATGGCCCTCAACCATAAGGGGAATAAGGGCTTGAGCTAGGCCAGACGAGGCAGCTGGGAGCGGGACTGAGCCCCCCGAATGGGTCGGACCAGCCTCGCGGGTGGATCCTACACCAGCAGCAGTTTTGCGATCGTGGCCGGAGTCTGCGTTGACCATGGGGAATCCATTATCGTCATCAGAGGGCTTTCCCCAGCATTCCGGTGTTTCGCGATTCAAAATCCGACGAGAAAAGGCCTCCGTAGTATTTGTCATCGCCTTTTGACACTCCTGGCAGATAAAGGCTTCCGTAGTATCCGAAATCGCCTTTTGACATTTTTGGTCGCTTTGACAAAAGGCTTCCGTAGTATTCGAAATCGCCTTTTTACGTTTTTGGTCGCTTTGACAAAAGGCTTCCGTAGTATTCGAAAGCTGCCTTAACTCTTTTGACGTGGCGGGGGCCGCCGTTAGCTCGTGGACGACTCGAGGAGTACGAGGGGCTTGGCAAAGTGTCAAAGCCCCTTGCGTGGCCTGAGGTTTGGCCAAGGACACGGCCTTTGTCCCCGATGGAGAAGGAGACGGTGGTGGCTGTCCGGTGGCGCCAGTCAAGGCCGTCTGAGCGCCCCGTGGGCCGCAGAGAGGGGCCCTCCCCTTCGAAGTCGGGGAAGGCGCTGGGCTCGTGGGCTCTGCTATGAGCCCGTTCAAGGTTGCTGCGCCCGCGCGTCCGCGGCTGCGCGAGTCGAAGGGCCGCGAGCCGCGTGCCGTTTTCTTGCACACTTTCGCGTAATGTCCCTTTAGCGAGCACAAATGGCAAATAGCGTCACGTGCCGGACACACGACTCGGGCATGACGAGGCCCTCCACAAAAAAAACATGCGGCCCCGCGCAAGGCCTTGGGTCTGCTGGTCGAGACGGCAGCTGTCAGGGCAGGGTCATCCTCCGGAGCATCCCGGAGTTCAGCAGGCGGATCCACGTCCTCGTCAGTAGCACTCTCCGGCCGGGCGTGTAGTGAGGTACCCGCCAGAAGGCGCGTGCGATCATAGGCGTTCGATTGCATCCGCGCTTCAGTATACGCTGTCGCTTGCTCAACCGCCGTAGCGAAGGTCAGGTCGGTCTTCTCCAAGAGTTTGAGTCGTAGTTCCTGGGAGGAGACCCCTGCTATGAAGGCATCTAAAAGACGATCATCTTTAGCCTGCTCGGGAGTCCGTGGCTCCCTGACGCTGTCCAGCAAAAGCTGCCGGAGCTCTTGGGCGTAATGGTCCATAGCCTCGTTGGGCTGCTGCCGTCGCGTTTGCAGCAAATAACGCGCATACACAGGGCTTTTTTCTTTTATGTAAAGCCGCTTGAGCTCCGCGATGGTAAGATCATACGTCGTGCATTGAGCGATCGCGTGGTAGACCCGGTAGTCGATTTTCGAGTGTAATATCGCCAGCTTCGCGGCAGGCGTCGGAGCGGTCTCAGGCTCATCAAAGAGATGCTCCAGTTGTCGGAGCCAGTGCTTGAGTTGCAAGCCTCCGTCCGTAGCTTGTGGGTCGGCGCTGAAAATGGACACCGTCAGCGCCTTGTTGCCAGCCATGTCAGCAGATCTTAAATGCAATTAAGTGTTGTGAAAAACCATTCATGTCCGCACAACTTAAGTCCAACGGTTTGGTTTAATTGCATTTAGATCATCACATCATTCCTGTAAGTAGAAATACACAATAAGCATACGATGCGACATCTCATAAAGCCATTCATATCAGTCAATGCAAGCAAGCTAGATATTCTATAAAGGCGTACCATTAACGAGGCTACCAATGTAACATGTCACAAGGGAGAAGTCTCGGAGCACTGACACAGCAACGGGTCTTATAGTCACGCCCCTAGCGGTGACAACAATGACAGCGAGCAGCGAGCATCCCCACCCGGGTTCAGTACGGATACGATTTCACTACAGCGGTAATGATCCCCACCGGTCCCCGCAGCACACAAAGCGCACCGTGCCCAGAGAGCTCGCGTCGGCTCTAAGTCAGCCTGAACGCTGTCCCGGTCAACGTCGATGCTCCACTCGCATTCTTCCACCATGCGTTCCGTTCCTTACCCGCACATCCAGGCGTCTCCATAGACTTCATGCATTCCATGCATTCCTCTCGCGCACATTCTTGCGCATCCATTCTACTCGCACACTCCATCATCACACACTCCTCTGTTCCACACCTTTCTCACGCACACCCTGGCGCACACTCTCCCGGTATGTACTCAGTACCACTCACGGGTGTGCACTCTGTTGCACACCCACTCAGCGCACACTTACCCATGGGTGTGCAATCCCCTGTCGCACACCCAATCACGTGCTCCACAACCAACTCAGGTGTGCATCCTCGCACATGCTCCTCAAGCAACTCACACTCCGTGTCACTCTCACCCAACCCACTTTCAAACTCTGTATAACACTCACTCCTCTGCGCACACCTTTTTCTTACACGCATGCCATTTCCACTCACGCAGCGCACAAAGGACCTTCCACGAACGCCCGGGTGCCGTCTGGATCCCAAGCGCGCGAACAATCCTTTCACGCCAAACACTTTTCCGCAAAATCTTTTAACACCATATACAGCCTGACTCACCTTAGCACTTCCTCTTCTTCGCTCCACCACCTGCAAACTTTCCATCTGGTTATGCAGCACGACATCACGATGTGAACACGGACTTTGAGTGCATTCCATTTCTCCCTCCAATTCATGCTCTACCTCTGCCGTCTCTCCAATTTCCGCTATTGCTTCGGTTATTTCTTTTTCTTTAATTTCAATGTCTTTTCCCTCGACGACCGCTGGCGCTAATAAAATCAAATTTTCTAATTCTGCGGTCGTCGGCTTCCCCATACCCCGGGTCGCGATTTATATACCCGCCCACGTGACTTTGCCCTGCTCAGGCTCGCTTTCCCTGTGCTTCTCAAGCGTTACCGCGTTACCTCGTCGCGTACCCGTGCGCTCCTCCCACACAACTCACGGTCTCTCTCCCTCTCCAATGCTTTTATTTTATACGTGGCCTTGTCCCTCGCTAACCCCTCATTAATTTCTCGGGCTTGGCCACCCATGTCCTCCAATTGGCCCCCTAATTTGTTTTCTAATCCTCCCAATTTGACTTCTAACCCTCCAAATTTACTTTCTAACCCCCCAATTTGATTTCCCATATCATTTCTCAACCCCCCAATTTGGTCTCCCATATCATTTCTCAACCCCCCAATTTGACTTCCCAATTCATTTTTTAATCTATTTTCCATTCCCTCAATTTGGTTTCCCAACCCCATTTGTATGGCTGCCTGCAGCTGCGCAATGAGGGCCTGCATGTCCATCCCTCCCACCTGCGCCGCGGGCACGGCCCTCGTCGCCATGTGCGAGGTGCCGCCATTTTGCCGCCTGCAACCCCTACTGCTGCATCCTCATTAATTTCCTCCTCCATCTCTCCCACTTCTTCCTTGGGGTCCTGGGTTAACTCTACCACTTCCTCTACCTCTTCATTTCCCCCACCGGCATCCGATCGCCTTGACTATCCATGGCACGATACAATTTGGATCTTAAATAAAATTTCGGCCGCTCGTAATTTTGACCAAATTAATTTTTTTAGATATATAAAATTTGGTTCGGGTCCAATCCCACTCCCAGACACGAATTGTTGCGGATTCGGGGGTCGGCTCTCCCCTTATCAAGGGCGGGGTTAATCCCCTTGTCCGTGACTGACCGACCCGAGTCCTTAGAAGTTATAATGCTCCTTCCGGTCGGTATTAGCTAGGGTCATTGGTCAATGAAGTCCCAAATACCTACTTACTAACCCGACCGTAAAGCAGGGAAATAACTCCTGCTCGAACCACGGACGTGATGGTAAATGCCGAGCGGTTAGCAATCCGCGGTCCGAGCCGTTAACAAATGACTAAACCCAATTCTGAGCGGTTTCCAAATCGTGCCACAGGTCCTCAATTGAGAAAAGACTAAAACGATCGGATAAGAGGAAACCAGAGTAAGGGAAGAACAAAGAGTGGGTTCATTAATTATTTACAAGCAAAAGAAGAGTAAACGAAGGGGAATATACAAGAAGAAGAAGCAGGACACAGGGCAGGCTTACCTATACAGTCTTAACTTAACGACTCCAGGACAAACAGACATACTCACACGGGATGGTAGCTGGTAGGGGAGGAAGGTCCAAGCAGATGTCCAGGCTCCTCGTCCTGTCCCGACTCGTGCCATGGTGGTGATGGAAGTGGGCCGGCAGCGCGTCGTTGTCGTTGACCGCGAGCGGACCTTACAGATCTCGGGGGAACTGGGATGCGGCGTACGTAATACGTATTTTGTGCCAACGTTCTCTCTCTCCCGATCAATGTTCTTATCAAAGGCAGTTCGTATCAAAGGCAGTTCGTATCAAAGGGCAGTTCATATCAAAGGCAGTTCGTATCAAACGAGCTCCCTCACGCAGTTCCTCAAGTCCTCAAGTCCATGGTAATCGAGCTCTCTCCGCGCAGTCCTATACAATAAGCAGTCCGTGGCGCAGTCCTTCAAAGGGCTTGGCGCGTGCGCTTATATAATGCGCTCAAAGATCAATGCGTGCTTCATCAAACCACGCCCGCCAGTGAGCTCACCTCAGCCCTGGTTGGTTGGCGAGGGCTCACCGGCTCCGCCCTTGATGGTGAGTTGACGTGGCCACACCTCGTTCTTGTGTCCCGCCCCCTTTTTCCTTGGCCTGAGACCGCATGTTCAATGGCGTTTGGAGCGAGCGCTAAGGCGACGAAGGCTCAATGCAGCGAACGCTGCTAATCAAACCACGTGACAATTTGGGGAGAGACAAGCCCCGACTGTAGGGGCGCATTATGGCGTAGCTTGGAGAGAGCGGCTGCAAAATGAACGGAAGGGCCTATTCTTATTTAATTGATGGAACGTAGATTCAACTATTGGGAACATGGCCTTATCTGACACATAATAAGGAAATAACTAAACTTCCTATGGTGGCCTACGTGTTGCATGTGGACTAACTAAGGGTGCAACCTTTAACCTTTTAAATGATGGAATATTTACAAGAATTATTTACAAAGTGAGGGTTCTAAAAACCGCAACAATATATATATATATATATATATATATATATATATATATATATATATATATATATATATATATATATATATATATATATATACCTATATATATATATACATATATATACATATATATATATATATATATATATATATATATGTATATATACACACACACTTGTGTGGAACAGGCTCAGCTCGCTGTGCTCGCCTCACCACGCGTCGCAACAGAGGAACGGGCTTGTTTTAATTGAGAATAATGACTATCTGAGTTCTGTGATGTAATGATTTACACCAATCATAATACAAACGTCTATTTTGTACAAATTTATTTGTAATATTACGTTGTTATAAGCAATTTAAGTGGAAGATTTAGGATTGAAGAAATAAAATAAATTGAAGAAATCATAAAGGAACCCTTGAGCACATACACACAGGAGGGGTAGGTGCAGACTCGAAGTGCGGAACGATTTCACAAAAGTTTGAGCGAGTAGTTCAGTGACGTGATGGGACATAACTGACACTGCGCAGATACTGTATATATACCATATCTTAATTACTTGACGTCACCACCACGTAATTCAAAACACCTCACCACCACACACACACCACGTAATTCAAAACACCTCACCACCACGTTATTGTCCCCCATCGCACCGCGGAGCGAAAGGGGGACTATGGTTTTCCGCTCCGTCCGTGCGTGCGTGCGAGCGTGCGTAGGCGAAGGACCGAATTCTAATTTGGTGTGTGGGTGCAACCCACGTCAAAATCCAAGATGGCCACCGCCATGTATGTCTGAACCTTGTGAGTGGAATATCTTGAAAAATAAGCGAAGTACCAACGTCTAATCTGGTGTGTGGGTGTATCTCGGCATAAGGAAGAACGCTATTGAAAATCGGGTCGCCACGTCAAAATCCAAGATGGCCGCCACAATGTATATGTCTGAACCTTGTGAGCGAAATATCTTGAAAAATAAACGAACTACTAACTTCTAATCTTGTGTGTGGGTGTATCTAGGCATAAGGAAGAACGCTATTGAAAATTGGGTCACCACGTCAAAATCCAATATGGCCACCTTGCGTCTTCCACTTTGTCAACTCGTATCACTTCACCGACGGGGGACCTAGGCGTAACACTTGTTAATGTTATTTCACTTGCACGTAATTGCCAACTCCTGCAGTGCAATTCAAAACACCTCATCACACGTCACTATAGAGAGAGGCATGTTTTATCTGAGGATAACGACTGTATGTGAGTTGCTGTGTTGTCATGCAAACATTTCTACAAACATTTCATAATACATAATTAATAATACAAAGTCCTTGTCATAATACAAACATTTCTTTTGCACAAATGTATTTATAATTTTCGTGATATTACATTTTTATAAACAGTTGAAGATTTAAGTTGAAAAAAAATTTCTAAAAATTTCTTTCGCACAGGAGAGGTCGGTGCATACCAGAAGTTTGGTATGATTTCACAAAAGATTTGAGGGAGTAGTTCAGTGACAAGACAGCACAGGGCAGACACTGCACATACAGTAAGGATATATATATATATATATATATATATATATATATATATATATATATATATATATATATATATATATATATATTGTTACTGGTCGCGGTTTAGATGTTACTTTGCCGAGCGAAGGCTCCGCGACCGAACAGTTATTCCCCGATTAGAACCCGATTCCACCCAAACGTTGGCCGGATGGCACCGCAGCTATTCAATAGGGAAAAGACAAAGGCGACACGGATGTGAAGAAGAAGAAGAAGAAGACAAAAAGGTTGGAAATACTACTAAATTTATTCCTACTATTTACATGCTCAAAGTAACCAAGGAGAAGGAAAGATAATAAAATAATATACAGAAGAATCAGAGACACAGTGCAATTATTAACTTATACAAGCTTAATTAATACCCAGGGACAAGACACACAGAACAAACTCACGTACACAAGAAGGGTGGAGGAAAGGAATGAATGCTGGAAGGAGGAATGGGAAGGTTCAGCTGTGGCAGATGGTTCGGGCTTGATCCCGCACGGGACGTCGGCTGGACCTCGACGGCCACCGATGCCACCGCTATCTGGTCCCCGCGGGGTAACGGGTTGAAGCTGCCTGGTGGAGTCAACACTGCTTGTGGAGCCAAAGCTGCTTCTCTGGCTCACCTCAGGGCGCGTCTGCCGTCTCTGGCGCAACTGCTGGTAATTGACCTGGAACCTTCTCTCTCTTGGCCCTGGTGTCTCCTCACCATCGACAACTCAACGTCAACCAACGCAACCACTGACCACTCGACGCCACCACTTCTCACCACCGCAACCAACGCAACCCCTGACCCTCCTCTGACGACCAACTCACGACTCACTCACTTGCTTCTTGCGTGCGCGCCTTTTATAGCGCCTCCAGCGATCAAGCCGCCGGCCTTCCTGACACGCCCATCGGTGTGCTCACCTCGGCCCTGGTTGGTCACGCGACCCTCCCGCTCCGCCCTTGATGACGACGGGCGGGCACGCCCCTCTTCCCCTCTATGACGAGGTGGAGACACGCCTTTCTTCTCCGACCCTGCCTCGTGGTCAATGGCGGTTATTGGAGGGGAGGTAATTGGCAATCGAGGGTTGGCAATCACGAGAGGGGATGTAAAAGGAAATGGAGATTTTGGGGATGGGAATGAAAGGGGATCTATTCTCTTTCACTGGTGCAATGGAGTACTTCAATTAATGGGAGACACAGCCTTACCCTAAAACACAGAATAAGAGATAACTATCAAACAGGGGTATTCTATTATTTGGCTGACGTGTATGCTTGTGGACTAATTATGGGATGCCCTTTCACCTTTACACAGCTCCGGAGGTAGGGGGGCGCAGAATAAACAATAATAATAATAATACAGCACACAATCACAAAAAATACAGTCCTCATCTCCGCAACAATATATATATATATATATATATGTGGCGGACACGGAAGCGAACTGGCGTGGTGACATCATTCCGCGCACCAAGTGGGCGGCGGCCACGCCGAGGGGTAGGCGTGGCCTCAGAATATATACCGGGCGCGCAGCCCAGAGCGCGCCAGTGCTACAGTGACCTCTTGTCAATAAAGACTCTTTTGTTTTACCCGCATTGTCCGCTTCCTTCTTGGTAAGCAAGGAGCGCGCGTAGCACCACGCTTTAATTGGTGACCCTCCGACGTTCTGGTCAGCCGTCGCTGACCACCTAACATGGCAACCAACACGGTAGCAATGAAGCTCCCCGAGTTCTGGGAAGCTCAGGCGGAGATCTGGTTCCTGCAGGCCGAAGCCCAGTTCAGGCTTCGAGGCATCACGGCGGGTGAGACACGTTACTGCCACGTGGTCGCCTCCCTCGGGGCCAGCACGGCCGCCTGCGTTGTGTCGGTCCTGAGGACCCCACCGGCCGACGACAGGTACGAGGCGATCAAGAGTCTCCTCCTCGCCACGTTCGTCCTTAAGGTGGACGCACGGGCCGATCGCCTTTTGGACCTCCCCGACCTCGGGGACATGCGACCGTCGGTCCGTATGGATCATATGCTGGCGCTCATGGGCGACGAAACTCCGAACGCCCTATCATGGGCGTTATTTCGACGCCAGCTGCCGGCACGGTCCCGCCTCGTGTTGGCCAGTTCCGCCTTAATGGAACCCCGGGCACTCGCTGCCGAGGCCGACAAGTACTACGTGGCTTTGGACACGCAGGCGAGTCTTGGCGCGGTCGCCGCGGCTCCTGAGGCTTTCCCTGATGCACCGCACCTCGTGTCCACCGCCACGCCCCACCCACCACCGCCGCCGCCGCAAAGAAAACCGCGGCCTCCGCCGCCGCAGCCGCCCACCTGGTGTTTCTTCCACGCCAAGTTCGGCCACGAGCCTCGGCAGTGTCGCCCGCCGTGCTCATTCGGCAGGTCGGGAAACGGGCGAGCCGACGCTCGGTGGCGGCTTTGAGCGTCGGCAATTCAAACAGCCTCCTGTACATAATGGACACCTTGTCCGGGCGCCGTTACCTGTGCGACACGGGAGCGCAGGTGAGTGTCGTTCCTGCCGGTACGTCCGACAAGCAAACCGCGGGCCGAGGTCCCGCGCTGCTTGCGGCCAATTGTACGTCTATACGCACGTATGGAAAATGCTGTCTCTCTCTGCGGTTCGGGGGGCAGGTTTTCCGTTGGTCGTTTGTTATGGCCGACGTGCCCATGGCACTGCTCGGCGCGGACTTCTTATGTGCTAATGGATTACTGGTGGATGTAAAGCGCAGAAGGCTTGTCCAGGCTGAGACGTTCAGCTCGCTCGCGTGCACGCTGCCCAGCTCGTTGAGCAGCTCACAGAGCGGCTCATCGAGCGGCTCGCCGAGTGGCTTGCTGAGCGGTTTGGTTCCGTCCAGGTTCATCTGTACGCTTCCGGCAGCGGACGAATTCACCCGCCTCCTCGCGGGTTTCCCGGCCCTCACGCGGCCCACTTTCTCGGCGGGGGCCGTCAAACACGGGGTGGAACACCACATCCCCACCGCCGGGCCACCGGTCTACGCCCGGGCACGCCGCCTCGAGCCGACGAAGCTCGCCGTAGCTAAAGCGGAGTTCGCTACGCTGGAGCGGCTCGGCATCGTGCGGCGCTCCGAGAGCGCGTGGGCGTCCCCGCTCCACATCGTGCCCAAGCCTGGCGGGGGATGGCGACCGTGCGGGGACTACCGGCGCCTCAACGACGCCACCACCCCCGACCGCTACCCCATCCCCCACATCCAGGACTTCTCCGCCCGGTTTGCGGGGATGTCCTTCTTTTCAAAGGTGGACCTCGTACGCGGCTACCATCAGGTCCCTGTCAGGCCGGAGGACATCCCGAAGACGGCTGTCATCACGCCATTCAGGCTTTTCGAATTTCTTCGGATGCCCTTCGGTTTGAAAAATGCAGCTCAGGCATTCCAGCGCCTAATGGACAGCGTCTTGCGCGGCTTGGATTTTTTGTACGTCTACCTGGACGACATCCTCGTCGCCAGCGCATCCCGCGAAGAGCACCTTCATCACCTCCGCACGCTCTTCGAATGCCTGGGCCAGCATGGCCTCATCGTGAACCCTGCCAAGTGCCGGTTCGGCGTCACCGGCATCGACTTTTTGGGGCACCGCGTCACCAGGCACGGGGCCATCCCCCTACCGGCCAAGGTGGAGGCGGTGAAGGGGTTTCCGTGCCCCCGCACGATCAAGGGGCTCCAGGAGTTCCTGGGCATGGTAAACTTTTACCATCGATTCCTGCCCCGCATCGCCCAGCTCCTGCGCTCCTTACATGAGGCCCTTCGAGGGAAGCCGGGAAAAGGTGACGTTACCTGGACCGAGCAGATGGACGCGGCGTTCTCGGGCGCGAAGCTCGCCTTGGCCAACGCCACCATGCTCGCGCACCCCGGCGCCCGATGCACCGATCGCCCTCACCTCCGACGCCTCGCTCGAACTACGCGGTGGGCGCGGTGTACGAGCAATGGGTGCGTGGTGCCTGGCAACCGCTGGCGTTCTTCAGCCGGCAGCTTCGCCCGCCCGAACGCCGTTACAGTACCTTCGACCTCGAGTTGCTTGGGCTTCACCTGGCGGTCAGGCACTTCCGCCATCTGCTCAAGGGCCATGCGTTCACGGCCTTCGTCGACCACAAGCCGTTGGTTTTCGCGATGGGCAAGGTCGCCGAGCCATGGTCGGTCCGGCAACAGCATCACGTCGCGGCCGTGTCCGAGTACACGACGGACATCCGGCACGTCGCGGGAAAGGACAACCCGGTGGCCGATTGCCTTTCCCGGGCCGTCGCCCACGCAGTCCACCTTGGCATCGACTATGTCCGGATGGCGGCGGACCAGGCCGCCGACCCCGGGGTCCAGGCCCTGCGGACCGCCGTCACGGGCCTCTGCATCACTGAGGTGCCCTTCGACGGCGCGGGCACGGCCCTCGTTTGCGACGTCTCCCTCGGGCGGCCTCGCCCCATTTTGCCCACAGGCTGGCAGCGCCAGGTTTTTGACGCCATCCACGGCCTGTCCCACCCGGGCACGAAGGCCTCCCAGAGGTTGGTCGCCGACAAGTTTGTCTGGCATGGCCTCCGGAAGGCCGTCCGCGCCTGGACCAGGATGTGCCTCGTGTGCCAGCGCGCAAAGGTGCACCGACACACCCAGGCCCCCTTGGCCCCATTTACGGTGCCGGAACGTCGGTTCGACCACGTTCACGTGGACCTGGTGGGACCTCTGCCCCCCTCGCGGGGTTTCACCCATGTCCTCACCATGGTGGACCGCACCACCCGGTGGCCGGAGGCCGTGCCTTTGGCGGCGACGACGGCGGCGGACGTCGCACAGGTGTTCATCGCCACCTGGGTCGCCCGGTTCGGCGCCCCCTCGGACATCTCGTCCGACCGCGGCCCCCAGTTCACCTCGGAGCTCTGGGGGGTGGTCGCGCGGGGGCTCGGGGTCCAGCGGCACCGAACCACGGCCTACCACCCCCAGGCCAACGGCCTGTGCGAGTGCTTCCAACGCTCCTTGAAGGCCGCGCTCCGGGCCACCCTCCGCGACGGCGGCTGGGTCGACAGGCTCCCCTGGGTCCTGCTGGGCCTCCGGACGGCGCCCAAGGATGACCTGCGCGCCTCCACGGCAGAGCTGGTTTTTGGACAACCGCTGCGGGTGCCGGGCGAGTTCCTCCCCGACCCCAAGGCACCATGGTCCGTGGCGCAGGAGCGTTCCACGCTGCAGGAGACCGCCCGGAGGTTTGCCCCGGTGCCGACGGCGCACCACGGGCACCCTCCTACACACGTCGCCCCGGAGGTCCGCACCGCGGAGTACGTGTTCGTCCGGCACGAAGCCCACCGGACACCACTGCGGCCCCCGTACGACGGGCCTTTCCGCGTGCTGGAGACCGGGGTGAAACATTTCACCCTGGACATCGGCGGCTCTCCTGACCGGGTCTCCATAGACCGCCTCAAGCCGGCCCACCTCGACGTGGTCCACCCACCGCCGGTGGCTCGGCCCCCGTGTCGGGGCCGCCCCCCTGCGGGCGGACCCCGGCACCGCCCAGCACCGCCGGCACGCCGCCCCCCGGTCCGGCACCCATCCCGGGTACAGCCGGTGGCATCCCAGCTGGCATCCCTGCACCCCGGACGCCGCCGGTCGCCAGAGGGCGCTTCGGCCGCGTCATCCGTTTGCCCCGCAAACTGGCCCTCCAGGTGCGCGGGAATTCTGGGGGGGCGCGTGTGGCGGACACGGAAGCCCACTGGCGTGGTGACATCATTCCGTGCACCAAGTGGGCGGCGGCCACGCCGAGGGGTAGGCGTGGCCTCAGGATATACACCGGGCACGCAGCCCGGAGCGCGCCAGTGCTACAGTGACCTCTTGTCAATAAAGACTCTTTTGTTTTACCGCGTTGTCCGCTTCCTTCTTGGTAAGCAAGGAGCGCGCGTAGCACCGCGCTCGTGAAAGAGCTAACATTAATCACACAAAAAGTCAAACCGACACATAAAACAAGAAATAACGGGAGCGCTTCACAAGATGGGGAGAGAGGGGGAAGGACACAAACACAACATTTGAGAGCAGGGACTAAGAGAGAAATGTGGGAGGGGGAGGGCTTTGGGGGAGGTGGGAGAGGTACAAAACATATGGACACTGCAAGGACTTCCAGGAAATAAGTTGGAATTTCAAAAAAAAGTGCATCTGGGGTGAATTAGCGGGGTTAGAAAAGATCAAGGTTTTGGATGGGGGAAGACAAAAGATGGTGGTGAACAGCTGTTTTAAAGACCTGGAGGGAGGAGTGGGATTGAAGGGAGTGGGGGAGTTTGTTCCAGAGGCGGGAGAAAAGAGGAATGAAAGAGTGAAGGTGAGCAGAGAGCCTAGATTTTGGCAGTTTAACCATAAGAGGGTTGCTGGCAGATCTTGTGCGACCTGTAGGAATATTTGGGGGACAGAGCACAGAGAGAGCTGGGGGAGCAAGGCCGGAGAAGAGTCGGTAGAAGACAGAATCTCCACCAACCTGCCTGCGATGAGTGAGTGAAAGGCCCTCGGAGTTAGCTTCATCGCAGGAGATTCCAATGATTCTGAAAGCTTTGGTTTCAACAGCGTGACGCCGGGCTAGGTGTGAGGCAGGAGCACCGGCCCAGAGGGGGGAACAGTATTCCATTGAGCTGCAGATGAAAGCCTTGTATGTGGTGAGGAGCTCAGGTGTGCCAAGGAAGGACTTCGCACGACGGAGGATGCCCAGACGGCGACGTGCTTTGGAGGTTCGCTTGGAAATGTGGTTTTCCCAAGAAAGATCATGGCAGATAGTGAGACCCAAAAGCTTGAGCAACAGAACTTCTTGAAGAGGATTGTTGAGAAAGTGGACGGGAGGGTTTACCAGTCGGTCTTTTCGGAGAGACATAGTAATAGTGTGAGATTTGTCAGGATTGAAAGAC
Source organism: Myxine glutinosa (assembly GCF_964187855.1). Classification (NCBI taxonomy): domain Eukaryota; kingdom Metazoa; phylum Chordata; class Myxini; order Myxiniformes; family Myxinidae; genus Myxine; species Myxine glutinosa. The sequence continues at coordinate 77,374,326 of NC_136268.1, forward strand.
ATGTTCCACTTGTTTGACCAGTCTGTGATATTGTCCAGGTCTGCAGAGAGTGAGGAGGCTGCAGACTGCCGATCTGAGGGATGAGGAATGGAGCGGCAAAGAGTGGAGTCATCAGCAAAGAGATAGAGAGGATTTTCCAGAGAGTCGGAGAGATCATTAATGAAGACCAGAAATAGCACAGGGCTCAGAACACTACCTTGGGGAACTCCAGCCAGAACAGGAAGGGGAGATGAGAGAAATCCATTCAGGGCCACACGTTGACTACGACCAGAGAGGAAGTACAAAAGCCATGCGAGGAGATTTCCATGGATACCATAGGAGGAGAGTTTGGTGAGCAGAGCTGGGTGCCAGACCGTATCGAAGGCACGTGATATGTCAAGAGAGACAGCTCTGATTTCCTGTTTGGCATTGAGGACCTCCATCCATTGTTGAGACAGCAGAAACAACATGTCCAGAGTAGAATGACCTGGTCTGAATCCAAATTGATGATCGGAGATCAAGCCATTGGAGAAGAGGAAGGATTTGATATCCGAAGCAGTGATGGATTCCATGACTTTGCTGATAATTGGGAGTGGGCTGATTGGTCTGTAGTTGCAAGGATCTGTTTTTGCACATTTTTTGTGTGAAGCGGTAATGTTTGCTGATTTCCAAAATGCTGGCAGATGTCCTTGAGCAAAAGAGAGGGTGAAAGGAACAGAGAGAGGGTGAGATAGAGCGACATAGCAGGATTTTAGGACCCGTGGGTTGATGCCGTCTAGTCCAGTTGCAGAATCAGAGTCGAGGTTTGACAAAAACTTCTCCACCTTGTCAGGAGAGAAGGAAACAGAGTCCAGGAGCAGTTTGGTTCGACTGCATAAGGTAGGAACAGAGAGAGATGGGTTTGGGACACAAGATTTTGAGGCAAACACAGAGTTGAGGCATTCGGCTTTGTCACGTGCGGTGTCAACTGTGTAGCCACTTGAGGTAAGAGAGGGGATGGAAGGGGAACAAACACGAGAAACGGCTTTGACCAGACGCCACCAGGATTTGGAGGAAGGAGTCAGGTTTGAGAGTTCATTCTTGAGTGTGGAGAGATAGTGCTTCCTGGCACTCCTGAGGGTAGACACACTTGTTCCGAGCTTGGTGGAAGGAACTGAGATTGCCTTCAGTTGGGTTTGCCTTCCAAGAGGCAAAGGCAAGTTGTTTCAAGGCAACTGCCTCACCACAAGACTCAGTGTACCATGGATGGGAGGAAGGGTAAGACAACTGAAGACGAGATGGGATAAATCTGTGCATGAGAGAGAGCAGTTTGCTTTGTAAGAATTCCCAGGAAGAATTAATGTCAGAGGCAGTGGAGATAGGAGACCAGTCCAGATGATTGATGGCTGCTTGCAGACCGTGCCAGTCAGCCTGAGTGAAATGCCAGACTCGTCGGCGCGGAGGAGGCTCTCAGAGAATGGCCAGAGAGATGTCCACTTTAACAAGCAAAACCTTTACATTACTTGTTCATTTTATCTTCGTTTTTAATTATAATACTTTCTCAATGGCAATTGAGATGAGCAGAACATGCATTGGTACATGAAATGAAGGTATTGGTGTACATTTGAAATGTTATATTACCTTGCATCATTGTGATTCGGCTTGTTTGGCATTTCCATTTGAGCACATCGTTCATTCTACTTTGATCCCAGGTTTTTTTGTTTGTATGTTTTTTGGTTATCACCCACAGTAATCTAAGCACCTTGTAGAGAAGCTTGTACATATGTTACTACAGTACATGGATATTCGGATATCGTGGACATATCATTACCTTTATGAGATTTTGATGGAGAATCCCAGAATCTTGACCAAATATGGCAACTCATATTTCAATGCAGTATGTGATGTTGAATTTTTGATTTTCTGTTTATATATTTGTCCAACGAGTGATGCATGTACAATATGATCTCTTGGAGTGTTAGACACACTACTGAGTGAGATAACTTTGTTTTAAAATTCAACAGTTTTCTCTTATAACATAATCATTATTAGGTTTCCTCTTCATGCAATGTAGTTTATATATATCTATATATATATATATATATATATATATATATATATATATATATATATATATATTATCCATTATTGTACACCGCTCCTTTCCTATTCCATCTCCAGGCGCTGCATGACGTCAGTGCTGGGCACCGAAGGGGGCCCAGCAATGACGCGCGCTGAAAGGGAGTACTCAGTTTTCACCCCAGTTGTTTTCTTGTGTTCTTGTTTGTTTGTTTGTCCCGGCGATATCTCAGCCATCCTTTGAGCTCGGAAGCTGAAATTTAGGCACAAAAGTGAGCATGTGCTTTGGCAATCTTTTGGTATTTTTTTTTTGTATTTTTAAGGTATTATTTGGTCACAAAAAAGTATTTTTTGTTTTTTGATTAATCAATTAATTTATTATTTACTTAATTATTAATTAAGTACTTATTTATTTTCTTTCTCATCTGGGCAATGTCTCAGGCACTTTTTTTTTAGCTAGGAAGCTGATATTTGGACATGGCAATGACAAAGTGATGTGGCTATGAAGGATATTTTTGATTTATCGATTAATCAATTATTTATTTATTTTTTTGATCAATTACTTATTTAATTAATTTTAGAAAAATGACAGCTTTGGATGAAACACTGGTGGCTTTGGTATGCTATTATCCAATTGATTAAGAAATGATTTTATGATTATTGTTCATTGATTTTATTTATGCAATTAATCAATCAATTATTGTACACCTCTCCCTCCTAATACCATGTCTCTGTGCTGCACGGCGGTATCGCCGGGTGCCTGAGGTGCCCCAGCGATACCTCGCTGGAAGAAGATGTTATTTATTTATTTGGCATGGGGCGGTGGACTTTGATTGTATCTGTACTTGTTTTTATTTTTATTCAAATCATTATTTTTATTTGACATAATTATTTTATACATTGAATCATGAAGTATAAGTCTACATACATATGTAGACTCAATTACATCATTACTTACAAAATGGTATTTGGTGAAGACGCTCACTGAATTGACAGTACATATTTGAATGCAGTTGAGTTTTGGTCGAAAATTTGCTTATTTGGAGCAAAAAACAGAGAAAGAAGCATCATTTCATTTTTTCCGAGTTGCCGTCGTTTGGTACTCGCTTATTGGTATATTGGTAGGTATTTCCATGCCTAATATTGCACAGGCCCTCATAATCTTTTTGGACTTCGTGCTTGTGGGAGGAGGTAAAAGGGCAAATTAATTTACAATTAAGAGCAGGTCATGTGACTTTCATTCTGGTGCAAGAACACAATCAATTAACAAGCCTTTGTTTTCTTAGCGAAAGATGAACGACCTATCTGTCCTTCGAACACATACCGTTTCACACCTGCATACGAAGCACGCTGCCTTTTTTCAATTGCATTCTGAGCACATAATGCTGAAGTCGAGGTAACGAGGTTAAAATGGCGGATGTTTAAGTATTCTGTCGTCTCCAATTAAACCATTAAAGTGAGGATAGAAGTGGAATGTCAAAATATGGCAACTTGTGGTGTATGTCTTATAAAATCATAGAAGCTCTGCCTCTTCAGGAATACCTACACCACATTTGATCAATTATTAAGTCAAGAAAATAAGTCAAGCTACCAATTTCATGAATCTTGAACATGCAACACCAGAAAAGGTGGAGAATTACAAATCGTGGTGGCCTACTGCTGAGGATGCCGGACTGGCATCTCAGGGGTTGAGGGCACTATTTCATCTGAAGGTAGCAGTTCCAATTGTTGGGGAGATTTCAAGCTTCTGGAAGCCAAGATAATTATTCCAAAAAAATTATTTAATTAGCAGTGAAGATCTTCAGTTAGGTAGCTTAGTTATTATAATCAGCTTGCTTCACCTGTCCACATCTACACTAAACAGATTGGTGGCAATCCACACTTTGACATTGACTATTTCTACCCTCAAGGCAAATTGGGATGGGGGTATATTGTATAATGCCACACATGAAATGATAGTGCTGGTCAAAATGACCTTGACAATTGAAATACACAAAGGCATAAAAATATAACACCAGAGGTCTTGAAGTATGGACATCATGATAATAACAGCAGTTACTCCAGATATATGCACAAGTTATTTGTCCAGGAAGTTCAAATAGCTTTCTGGAAGGTCTGTTTCTTGAGTATCTCGTAGATTAGAATTGTACTCTCCCTATCCCTTCTCCAATCCTAACAGGAGGTTTGGCACCAAATGTTCTGCATGTCAGCAGGGCATCCCACCCTCCCAGGTGGTACGGCGTGCGCAAGATTTTGTTTACCACCTGCCATGCTTCGCGTGCATTGTGTGCCAAAGACAGCTCTCAACGGGAGATGAGTTTTATCTCCTGGAGGATGGACGTCTGGTCTGCAAAGAAGACTATGAGGATGCAAAGCGCCGAGGTAAGACACCTTGCACAATGGCATTTTCCAGGGGATTTTATCTTATCATCCATGTTTGTGACTACAGCAAGTTGAGCATTTCAATTTCGAAATTTTAATGGAGAATAGGACAGGCCAGTTGGTGGCATACTTGCCAATGAGCTCTCCAGTCTGTCTTTGATCCACTATGGTGTCAGACCTGACTAAAAGCTGCCATTCTGTTGCAGTGCCAGCAGGTGGTGCTGAATCTCTAAACGCAGCTTGCCCATCTGATATTAGGTTTTGCACATGAAATATATCCCACATTTTCTTTTGAAAACGGTACGCACTGTATTCTTCTCTTACCTTGGTCAAATTTCCAGCCATTGAAAGGCTGCATGACTGTAGTGGAAGGTAAATCTGCACACGGTACTTAAGGAGTTCGGAATTAATCATTATAGTTGATTGAGTCTAACTTTGAGATGACTTGTGTCAGTCCCAAACAAATTTTTTAGGTATTGTCACACGTCATTGTAACAGTGAATAAAGCATTGGGTAGAAGTGGCTTTAAAGTCTGGAGCCAAATAAATCTTAGATCGTTTTTAGGGGTAACTACTACCAGAATCAGTGGTGCAATGGTTAGAGCGTCCGCTCCGAGTTTGGGAGGTCGGCGGTTCAAACCACAGCCGTAGTCATAAAAAAGACTTTAGAAATGGTACGTGCTGCTTCCTTGCTTGACGTTCAGCATTTAAAACGATAGAGCATGGACAATCCCCATTGGTTGGCATCCATGGGGAGTATGAAATTCCTCCTGAGGAAATGTCTGGCTGAGTGCTGGGAGAAAAGCGGTGCCATTATTATGACGTCACTGGTACCCAGAGTATCCCGGGAAGTGGCGCTAGTGACGGCACTTCCTCCAAGCTCAGTGGCTGTGTTAAGTGTTTATTTCGTCAGTATGTCGGTGTGTGTGTATGTGTATGTGGGAGTGAGTGGCAGCTCCATTACAAACCTTAGACCATAGATCTTTGAACACACATATATATATATATATATATATTGACACCTAATACACCAGTGCAAATGAAGAGCCAGAGTTTGTAATTGTGTCACATGGCTCCCAAATATAATTGTCATGTGGTTCATGAATACTTACCAAGTAGTTGGTGGACAGTGAATTGTCCAAAGAAAATTTGAATATCTATATTGCCACATGTCACTAAAAGGAATCGCATCTGATTTTATTTATCACATAGGAGTGACATTTTTACCTCTGCCACTGGAGGTGGATGGAGGTTATCTATTCTCCCCTGTTTGTCTGTCTGTGAGCAGTATATCTCAAAAGGTTATGGACAGATTTGGACAAAACTTGGTGGATACGTTGAGTGTGTGACAAGGATGAATTGATTAGATTTTGGTGAATATCTGGATACTGGAATTTTAAAGGAATTCGTCACCATTGAGTGATAGGACCAAAAATAATATATAGCATGATATTTCAAAACGTTGTGAACGGATTATGACAAAACAAGATGGATGAGTTGGGTTGGAGACAACAACAAACCGATTCGATTTTGGTTAAGATCTGGATCCCTATCCGACCTGTCAGTGGGATACAAATCGCAAACCGTTCAGCCTGGCAAAGGTACGCGCTCTACCGAGAGTCATTCTAGTTTACAATGAAATGATGTCATGCACGAGAAAATGATACCTGAGAAAGAAAGGAGAAAGGAGAACAATATCTGAGATATCACAGAACAATATCTCAATCCACCTGAGAAAGGAGAACAATATGACACAAAGCTTACATATACTAGGGGCTGGTATTGGATGCTGGATCCTATGAATTGATGGCAAATTGGCCAGGCTTGACTTGAGGATACGCATATTGACGAATAGGCCTACTTGGTCAACATGCCATTATTTTCAAGAATGAAAGCATTCTCATTTAAAACGTATTTGTCGATACATTTTCAAATGCAGCAATGACAAGTACAGTTTATTTTAGAAGATTATTTTAAAAATTTTGAAAAAATAACATTTATCGTAGATTTACCACCATGGACAGCCAGGCATGCGCTAAGTTGAACCTTTTCTTTATCAGGTCTTTATGAGGGGATTATTACAATTTTCAAATGATTGAATCCATTTACCCTTGTACTTGGAGAAACTGGTACCGTGAAATGGGGTGAATCGGGACAGCAAGGTGAATAGGGACACAAACTGAAAAAAAGTTCGGCAACTTTTTTCGCTGAAAATTGATAACCAAACTGATTTGTTGATATTTGGGTTGAAAGTGTTCTCTTGTTTTTTTAAAAAGCAACTTATAGTCCCTATTAACCCCATATTAGTGTAGCAGCATAGCAAACCTGTTGTGCATTTTGTGATACAAGCACCAAATTTGGTACACTAGTAGACTATCATATTATGAAAAGATCTGGATATTGGGCCATCTCAGATTCAGAGATTTGATTTTTGCAAGATTTCGATTCGATTGGGATCGAAGAGAACACCTTCTTCGTCTTCTGTACAGTGAAGTTGCCAGCCCTGAATTCTCTGGCTACATCTGGGTGCTTCATTGGGAGTGCAACCGTGTCCCTCAGGTGAACAGGGACCCACCTGGCATAGTGTGTGTGGTCTAAGGCATGGAACCATGGGACCAGTTCCGTCAGGGCATCAAGGTACGTCGTGAATGAAGCCTGCCGCAGAGAACGCACGTAGACCAATACCAACATCTCTAGTTCCAGCACAGTTGCCCAGTACTGAAAGTTGGGAATGTCTTCTCCTCTCTGGTGACACCAGTCTTCGAACTCAGGCAGGTCTTCTGCATCATCAGCATATGTCATACAGTGGCGTTCATACGCACGGTGTTGCAGGATGTGCAGTGCCGCTGCAGTGATTTGATGAGCTCTTCTTGTGCGGGTGACGTGGGCAGCTCGTAGGAAGGAGTCGGCCGTCCCTGGCGTTGCAATCTCAGCTTGCAAAATCTGCAAATCTTGCAAAAATCAAATCTCTGAATCTGAGATGGCCCAATATCCAGATCTTTTCATAATATGATAGTCTACTAGTGTGCCAAATTTGGTGCTTGTATCACAAAATGCACAATTCTTTTGAATATTTGGGCTAAGCCGCCCCACTATATATGGGTTAAATAGGAATAAATAGGATTTTATGGCTGTCCCTATTCACCCCGTTTTACGGGTGAATAGGGACAGTCACTAATACAAAAAAATAATAATCAAGAAACAATCCTGAGTTTCCACCTTATTGCTAAATTGATAGCTCAGATGGATGCACATAATATGCACCCATAATATACTCAGAGGCAAAAGTTAGTGTGACGTGGAATTTTTTCATTGGTAATCTTGTGAATGAATTTTTGGATTTGAACCAGAGAAAGAGTGTGTTAAAATGGTCGTAGAAACGCAACCAAGCAGTTGTTGTTCGAATTGCACGAAATTTGCAAGAAGCATGACATATTCGAGAAAAATGGCCAGCAATGTTCACTTTAAAAGGCCAGACAACCAGACGCTTATCATTTCCACTCAATGCAGTCTTAAGAAGTGCAGAAGTCAGAAAAACACCTCGATTCATCGTTCTGGAACAAGTTCGACATGCCACGCCTCGGGGAAATGGTTCTTAATCAGAACAATGTTAATGTGTTACCCCGGATCCTGGATCCTGGACCCTGGATGTTACCCTGCAAGATCCCCTGATTTGTCACCCATTGAACACGTCTGGGATGAAATGGAGCGACGTTTACGACGTCATCTGAATCCTCCAACAATGCTGCAGGAACTCCACCAAATCCTTCCTCGGATATGGAATGATCTTCCCAAGGACTTTCATCGACGTTTAGTGGCCTCAATGAGGCGAAGGTGCCAGGCCTGCACCAATGCACAAGGTGGACACACTCGCTACTGACCGTGTGAACTTGCTTGTGGATGTTGTGTTGTGGCTCATTTGCATATGCCAGGTGCGCTGTTCTTATGGACTGTTGATCGTTTCCATACCTTGAAACATTTGTCTTTCCATGTAATAACATTTCATTCGCGGCAGTAAAAGTTTAACACTGATTCTATTTGTTGTTTGTGTGTCACAATAACTTTTGCCTTTGAGTATATAAACCACGGTGCCAATGAAAAAGAAAATGGGATAAAAAGTTTCTCCAAATTGTCCCGATTTCTTGATTTTTTTTTTTGTATTAGGGACTGTCCCTATTCACCCGTAAAACGGGGTGAATAGGGACAGCCATAAAAATCCTATTTATTCATATTTAACCCATATATGGGGTTAATAGGGACTATAAGTTGCTTTTTTAAAAAACAAGAGAACACTTTCAACCCAAATATCAACAAATCAGTTTGGTTATCAATTTCAGCGAAAAAAGTTGCCGAACTTTTTTTCAGTTTGTGTCCCTATTCACCTTGCTGTCCCGATTCACCCCATTTCACGGTCCTGGAATATAACAACCTTCCTCCATTTCAGCCCTACGACAAATACCAATTTCCATTGGCACCGACCACAACATGATGCTTTATGTAATAATTGTAATAGTTAATGTTAATAACATAGCATTGAATTCATGCCAAACTATGATTAACCTAGTGCGAGATCCACTGAGAGATTTTGACTTTCCCAATAAAATATGCAATCCACAAAAATCGCCATTACTGCTTGGTTCCCACTTTTCCATCTTTATATTTTCCAAGCAGTGGATGTATATGAAAAGAGGTTCCTGAATTCTTATCAAATCAAATTGTGCATGTACAATAACTACATATGATATCGTATAATTATTGGAGTTAAAGCGTTTAGTGGAAGAGGCTCAGATTGGATTACTCATGTGGTTCAGCCCCAGTTCAAGAAGTTATGTTACTTGATAAAAAATAATGAAGTCATCATGGTCACCCCTATTATATATTATATTAACAACAAGAATGACTGCACTGTGGTCACAAACTGCGACAAAACATTTTTTTTTTTGCCTCCTCTGTCCATTTTTGCCTCCTCGGACATTCGGGGTACGGGATATCCATTAAGCAGGAGTCAAGTGAATTATCTTTAGAAATCCTGTCGATACATTCTTATTGTATCGGTCGATACAAAATCCCACCTCAGATGTTTTGGAAATGTACATTTAATGCACACTTAAAAGATTAACTTGATACCTCTCATTCATGTCACCTTCCGCTACGGTTATATCAGAACGAGCCGATTCATCACACGGTCACGGATTGTTTAACCCCAATATGGGGCCGTTCAAAAATTACATATAGCTATTTTTGATGAAATCTGACACCCCAATCCCATACAATGCCCCATAATGCTAGACCAGGGGTGGGGAACCTTTTTCCTGTCGAGGGCCATTTCGATTTTTAGAACATCCTTCGAGGGCCATGCTAAATTATTGAATACATATATCGGACTCACCTAATGCGATGGCTGGAACTGTTTCTCTTTGGCGAGGCGTTTGGTGTCCGGTGGTAGTGATGATGATGCTACTCGCAGCTGGTTTTGCAGGTTTGGGTCAGTCAGTCTTGAGCGAAACCGAGTCTTTGCAAGAGTCAGTTTTGAAAAGAACTGCTCACAGCTGTAGGTCGTCCCAAACAGTGATGCAAACTTCAGTGCATGTCTCCTCAGAATGGGAAAATCCTCAGCACGTACATACAGTTTGTAGAACTCGAGCAAAGGGAGGACAAATCTCACACTCTTACTACGTCTCTCCGAAAAGATCGACTGGACAACCCTCCCATCTACTTTCTCAACAATCCTCTCCAAGAAGTTCTGTCGCTCAAGCTTTTGGGTCTCACTATCTGCCATGATCTTTCTTGGGAAAACCACATTTCCAAGCTGGCCTCCAAAGCCAGTCGCCGACTGGGCATCCTCCGTCGTGCGAAGTCCTTCCTCGGCACACCTGAGCTCCTCACCACATACAAGGCTTTCATCCGCAGCTCAATGGAATACTGTTCTCCCCTATGGGCCGGTGCTCCTGCCTCACACCCAGCTCGGCTTCACGCTGTTGAAACCAAAGCTTTCAGAATTATTGGAATCTCCCGTGATGAAGCTATCTCTGAGGGCCTTTCACTCACTCACCGCAGGCAGGTAGGTGGTCTTTCTGTCTTCTTCCGACTCCTCTCCGGCCTTGCACCCCCAGCTCTCTCTGTGCTCTGTCCCCCAAATATTCCTACAGGTCGCACAAGATCTGCCAGCAACCCTCTGATGGTTAAACTGCCGAAATCTCGGCTCTCTGCTCACCTTCACTCTTTCATTCCTCTTTTCCCCTGCCTCTGGAACAAACTCCCACACTCCCTTCAATCCCAGTCCTCCCTCCAGGTCTTTAAAACAGCTGTTCACCACCATCTCTTATCTTCCCCCATCCAAAACCTTGATCTTTCCTACCCCCGCTAATTCACCCCAGATCCACCTTGTTTGAAATTCCAACTTCTTTCCTGGAAGTCCTGGCAGTGTCCATATGTTTTATACCTCTCCCACCCCCCTTCCCATGCCCCCCCCCCCAACGCCCTTTCCCTCTCACAGATCTCTCGATGTCTCCATGTCTCTCGGTCCCTGCTCTCAAATGTTGTGTTTGTGTCCTTCCCCCTCTCCCCATCTTGTCTACTGCTCCCGATGTTATATGTTTTATGTGTCGGTTTGTATTTCTGTGTGATTAATGTTCGCTCTTTCACGAGCCTCGATCTTGTATACCAAAAAAAAAACAACAACAAAAAAAAAAAACATTTTTATAGATAGATGAATTGCCTCGCGGGCCGGACCAAACGGTCTCGCGGGCCGTATACGGCCCGGAGGCCGGAGGTTCCCCACCCCAGTGCTAGACCATACACCCCCGAAGATATTACGTAACACTTGAAAATGCCCCTCCCCCTTCCAATCATCAATCGACCCAAACGGGGTCTCTCTGCCAGATTTGTGAACCGTGGATAAGAACAGATTTGTCCCAGACTTGTGGACTCTAAACCAGAGACCAACTCGTGAACCGTAGACTGACAGACTAATTGATGGCTGATCACCGCCTTTTATCTGTTTGGAGAGGGGAGGTGCTAAGCGGGAGTCGGGGTTCATGCTCCGCCTCTTTCAGGTTGTAGGCCAGGGTCGGTATTCATATAACTTCTTAATTTAAGACTACTTAACTGCTAAGTATCCCACTTTGCTGAGTGGGGTTGTTATCTTGAAATTCATAAACACTCTTAAGTACCCTGCTTAGCTGAGTGCCCCCGCATAAAGTTATGAAGATTGTCTCAAGTGGTTTCCGAGGCTCGATGTCACATTTCATTGCCGTTTATGTTCATTTTCTGTGGTTTGGCGACAGACCAACGGCAGTTATTACTGAGTTCCAAGGCCAAGTCTGTGAAATTAGCAATATCGTAAAAATCTGCAACTATATCCTGTATATTTGCCGGGGATGGAAATTTCACAGCTCTCCCCATCAATGGAAGCAATGCATTGTTTACCTGTGAAATGATATGGCATAAGCTTGGTTGAGATATATGAACTGTATCTCCTGTCACCTGTTGGAATGATCCGGTCGCATAAAAGTGTAAGGCTGCGAGTAGTTTCAGTTCAGTTGGAAGAGCATGGGTACGAAATGTCCTTGGTTCGAGGTCAATGCGAATAATATCAGCAAGATCCAGTATTGTTTGTCGATCCAAATGATAAAGCTGAAGGTCATTGTAGATTTCCAATGAGTGAACTCTGTCACGAAAAACACGTTCGCGGCGCATTGCCCGCCTTCGGTCTATATCAAACTGCACTGCTAACATCAGAGCTGCCATATCCCTTGAGCGAACCGAAACGAATGACAGAATATTCAATCTGGTAACCACCCACCCTAAAGTTAACACTGCCTCGGAGGTGTCTTAAATTTAGGGGCCGATTTAAGTGAGTTCCATGAAATAAGTAGCATATTGAATTCCACTTGTTCGGTCCGCTTAAGTTAAGATGGTACTTAGTGGCCCACTTTGACTTAAGTAGCTTTATGAATACCTGCCTAGGGGCAAAGTTCATGCACCGTCCTGTTTGGCCCTGTTGCTGCGCTCACATTGGCCTCAGTGATCTTTGTGCTTGTCCACGGCTCGGAACTCCTCACTTAACATGGGAGGGACATATTTTACTGCGTGTTTGTGGTGTGAACGTGCGCTAGGAACCAAAAGGGTATGGCATGCAAGCGGAGGGTCATGGCTGTCTGGAGGAAGTTACAGGGAAGTTGGCGCACCTCTGCGCTTCTCATTGTCCCCAGTCGCACCGCGGAGCGAAAGGTGGACTATGGTTTTCCCCTCCGTCCGTGTGTGCGTGCGTCCGTGCGTGTGAACGTGCGTGCGTGTGTCCGTGCATGCATGCATAAGCGAAGGACCGAATTCTAATTTGTTGTGTGGGTGCAACCCACGTCAAAATCCAAGATGGCCGCCGCCATGTATGTCTGATGCCATGTATGTCTGAACCTTGTGAGCGGAATATCTTGAAAAATAAGTGAAGTACCATCTTCTAATCTGGTGTGTGGGTGTATCTAGGCATAAGGAAGAAGGCTATTGAAAATTGGGTCGCCACGTCAAAATCCAAGATGGCCGCCGCCATGTATGTCTGCACCTTGTGAGCGGAATATCTTGAAAAATAAGCGAAGTACCAACTTCTAATCTGGTGTGTGGGTGTATCCAGGTATAAGGAAGAAAGCTATTGAAAATTGGGTCGCCACATCAAAATCCAAGATGGCCGCCACCATATACATGTCTGAACTTTGTGAGCGGAATATCTTGAAAAATAAGCGAACTACTAACTTCTAATCTGATGTGTGGGTGTATCAACGCATAAGAGAGAACGCTATTGAAAATTGGGTCGCCACGTCAAATCCAAGATGGCCGCCTTGCGTCTTCAACTTTGTCAACTCACATCACTTCAATGACGGGGACCGAGGCGTAACGCTTGTTACCTTTGTTTTTGATTTGTTTACTTTGTTTATTTACATTAACTTTACTTTGTTTGAAGATGGTGGTACAAAGTGGTGTCATCCCCAGCACCGCCATCACACCGCATGGCTGTTGTCGACAGTTTTGAAGGTAAAGGCATGGTCGTGGACATTTGCAGTGATTTTGTATTGGAGGTCTTGAATCTGTGGGATGGTGGTTAATAGTTGGGACCTAGCGAGGGTGGTTGAGCGTGGTGGTTAATAAGGTGCGATGTGGGTTGCTGTTTCTTCTTGTGGGGGAAGGTAGTTATTGTATGGTGGTGTGGAGATGGTTGTGAGGTTGATAGTGGTTAGTGATGGTCGACGTGGTTGCCGATAGTGGTGGTAATCTTTGGGAATTGGAGCGGGAATTTGAGTGCCATTTTGACAAAAATATGCAAATGAACTGCTCTGTATCAAAGGATGCTGACTCAGTGGGTTTAGCGCTTTTTGAAGAGATGAAGAAAGAGAGAAAATCCCTAGTTAATCCCACAAAACGATTATTGCCCCATGAACTCACTACACAGAAGGTAGGACTATCTGAACATTTAATAAGGACATAACTAACTCGGGAACCTGTATTGTACATCACTCCTTTCCTATTCATCCCCAGGCACTACATGATGGGCACTGAAAGGGAGTACTCAGTTTTCACTCTGGTTTCTTTGTTTGTTTGTTTTCTTGTTACCTCCGCCAGCAAAGGTGGATGGAGTTCGTTTTCACCCCTGTCTGTTTGTCTGTCCTTTTGTCTGTGAACAAAATATCTCAAAAGGTTGTGCATGGATTCAGATGAAATTTTGCAGAGATGTAGCGTATGTGACAAGAACAAAATGATTAGATTTTGGTGAAGATCCGGATTCGGATCCGGCTACTAGAATTTTTAAAGCGTTTCTTCACCATTGGGAGATAGGGCCAAAACCGATACATAGCAGGATATCTCAAAACGTTGTGGACGGATTTGGACAAAACTTAGTGGACCGATTGGGTGTCTGACAAGGACGATTCGATTCGATTTTGGTGAAGATCTAAATATGGATTCGGATATGAGAATTATTTAATTTTTTTAAGTGATTCTTCACCACTGAGTGATGGGGCTAAAACCAACATATAGCAGGACTATCTCAAAAAGTTATGGATGGATTTGGGCGAAACCTGTTGGACGGGTTGTGTGTGTAGCAAGGAAGAATCGATTCAATTTTGGTGAAGATCCGGTTTCGGATCCGGCCACGAGAATTTTTCAAGTGATTCTTCACCATTGAGTGATGTGGCCAAGCAGGTGGAGGTATGGTCTCCACTGAATGCCGTTCTAGTTTGTTACTTGCCGGAAAAGATTCCGGCAAGTATGTTGATCTGTTCGTTTGTTACTTGCCGGAAAAGATTCCGGCAAGTATGTTGAGCTGTTCGTTACTTGCCGGAAAAATTTTCCGGCAAGTATATTGATCTGTTCGTTTGTTTGTCTGTCTGTTTGTCTGTCTGTTTGTCTGTTTGCAGCACTGCGTCTACACCGTTGCACGGAGAATCGCCAAACTTTGCACACATAATGGTCTTGCCCTCTAATATACTGTGCCTCAATGATGACGTCATCGGTGACGTGGTTCGGCCGCCATCTTGGAAAAACCGAATAAATTTGCACCTCTATATCTCCGAAAGTACTGAACAGAAAAAATTGAGACATGGCTCATTGGAAAGAACTCTCCATGCGGAATAAAATATGTAAATGATGACGTCATCAGTTACGTGGTTCGGTCGCCATCTTGGAAAAACGGCAAAAAGGTTGCGCCACTATATCTCCAAAAGTGCTGAACAGAAAAAATTGAGACATGGCTCATTGGAAAGAACTCTCCATGGGGAATAAAATATGTAAATGATGACGTCATCAGTCACGTGGTTCGGTCGCCATCTTGGAAAAACGGCAAAACGTTGCGCCACTATATCTCCAAAAGTGCTGAACAGAAAAAATTGAGACATGGCTCATTGGAACGAACTCTCCATGGGGAATAAAATATGTTAATGATGCCGTCATATGTCACGTGGTCGGCCGCCATCTTGGAAAAACGGCAAAACTTTGCACCACTATATCTCCAAAAGTGCTGAACAGAAATAATTGAGACATGGCTCATTGTAAAGAACTCTCCATGGGGAATAAAATATGTTAATGATGACGTCATCAGTCACGTGGTCGGCCGCCATCTTGGAAAAACGGCAAAACTTTGCACCACAAAATCTCCAAAAGTGCTGAACAGAAAAAATTGAGACATGGCTCATTGTAAAGAACTCTCCATGGGGAATAAAATATGTTAATGATGACGCCATCGGTCACGTGGTTCGGCCGCCATCTTGGAAAAATGGGAAAACTTTGCACCACTATATCTCCAAAAGTGCAGAATGGAAAAAATTGAGACATGGCTCATTGTAAAGAACTCTCAATGGGGAATAAAATATGTTAATGATGACGTCATATGTCACGTGGTTCGGCCGCCATCTTGGAAAAACCGAAAAATTGTGCACCTCCATATCTCTGAAAGTGCTGAATAGAAAAAATTGAGACATGGCTCATTGTAAAGAACTCTCCATGGGGAATAAAATATGTTAATGATGACATCATAGGTCACGTGGTTCGGCTGCCATCTTGGAAAAACCGAAAAACGTAGCACCTCCATATCTCCAAAAGTGCTGAATAGAAAAAGTTGAGACATGGCTCTTTGTAAAGAACTCTCCATGGGGAATAATATATGTTAATGATGACGTCATCTATCACGTGCTTCGGACGCCATATTTGTCTTAAATGGCCGATAAAAGAGTACATTCCGGCAAGTCCTCGGTCTCTGACCGATTTTTCATTACTTGCCGGAAAAATTTTCCGGCAAGTATATTGATCTGTTCGTTTGTTTGTTACTTGCCGGAAAAATTTTCCGGCAAGTATATTGATCTGTTCGTTACTTGCCGGAAAAATTTTCCAGCAAGTATGTTGATCTGTTCGTTACTTGCCGGAAAAATTTTCCGGCAAGTATGTTGATCTGTTCGTTTGTTTGTCTGTCTGTCTGTTTGTCTGTCTGTTTGTCTGTCTGTTTGTCTGTTTGCAGCACTGCGTCTACACCGTTGCACGGAGAATCGCCAAACTTTGCACACATAATGGTCTTGCCCTCTAATATACTGTGCCTCAATGATGACGTCATCAGTGACGTGGTTCGGCCGCCATCTTGGATAAACCGAATAAATTTGCACCTCTATATCTCCGAAAGTACTGAACAGAAAAAATTGAGACATGGCTCATTGTAAAGAACTCTCCATGGGGAATAAAATATGTTAATGATGACGTCATATGTCACGTGGTCGGCCGCCATCTTGGAAAAACGGCAAAAATTTGCACCACTATATCTCCAAAAGTGCTGAACAGAAAAAATTGAGACATGGCTCATTGTAAAGAACTCTCCATGGGGAATAAAATATGTTAATGATGACGTCATCGTTCACGTGTTTCGGCCGCCATATTTGTCCTAAATGGCCGATAAAAAGTAAATTCCGGCAAGTCCTCGGTCTCTGACCGATTTTTCATTTGTCTGTTTGTCTGTCTGTTTGTCTGTCTGTCTGTTTGCAGCACTGCGTCTACACCGTTGCACGGAGAATCGCCAAACTTCGCACACATATTCGTCTTGCCCTGGAATAGACTGTGCCCAATTTATGACGTCATCGGTCACGTGTTTCGGCCGCCATCTTGGAAAAACCGAAAAACTTTGCACCTCCACATCTCCGAAAGTGCTGAATAGAAAAAATTCAGACATGGCTCATTGTCAAGAACTCTCCATGTGGAATAAAATATGTTAATGATGACGTCATCGGTCACGTGGTTCGGCCGCCATCTTGGAAAAACCGAAAACTTTGCACCTCAACATCTCCGAAAGTGCTGAATTGAAAAAATTGAGACATGGCTCATTGTAAAGAACTCTCCATGGGGAATAAAATATGTTAATGATGACGTCATATGTCATGTGGTCGGCCGCCATCTTGGAAAAACGGCAAAACCTTTCTCCACTATATCTCCAAAAGTGCTGAATAGAAAAAATTGAGACATGGCTCATTGGAAAGAACTCTCCATGGGGAATAAAATATGTTAATGATGACGTCATCGGTCACGTGGTTCGGCCGCCATCTTGGAAAAACTTTGCACCTCGATATCTCCGAAAGTGCTGAACAGAAAAAATTGAGACATGGCTCATTGTAAAGAACTCTCCATGGGGAATAAAATGTTAATGATGATGTCATCGGCCATGTGGTTCGGCCGCCATATTTGTCCTAAATGGCCGATAAAGTAAATTCCGGCAAGTCCTCGGTCTCTGACCGATTTTTCATTTGTCTGTCTGTCTGTTTGTCTGTCTGTTTGTCTGTCTGTTTGTCTGTTTGCAGCACTGCGTCTACACCGTTGCACGGAGAATCGCCAAACTTTGCACGCATATTGGTCTTGCCCTGGAATAGACTGTGCCCAATTGATGACGTCATCGGTGACGTGGTTCGGCCGCCATCTTGGAAAAACCGAAAAACTTTGCACTTCTATATCTCCAAAAGTACTGAACAGAAAAAATTGAGACATGGCTCATTGTAAAGAACTCTCCATGGGGAATAAAATATGTTAATGATGACATCATCAGTCACGTGGTCGGCCGCCATCTTGGAAAAACGGCAAAACTTTGCACCACGAAATCTCCAAAAGTGCTGAACAGAAAAAATTGAGACATGGCTCATTGTAAAGAACTCTCCATGGGGATTAAAATATGTTAATGATGACGTCATCAGTCACGTGGTCGGCCGCCATCTTGGAAAAACGGCAAAACTTTGCACCACGAAATCTCCAAAAGTGCTGAACAGAAAAAATTGAGACATGGCTCATTGTAAAGAACTCTCCATGGGGAATAAAATATGTTAATGATGACGTCATCGGTCACGTGGTTCGGCCGCAATGTTTGTCCTAAATGGCCGATAAAAAAGTACATTCCGGCAAGTCCTCGGTCTCTGACCGATTTGTCTTTCTGTTTGTTACTTGCCGGAAAAGATTCCGGCAAGTATGTTGATCTGTTCGTTTGTTTGTTACTTGCCGGAAAAGATTCCAGCAAGTATGTTGATCTGTTCGTTTGTTTGTCTTTCTGTTTGTTACTTGCCGGAAAAAATTCCGGCAAGTATGTTGATCTGTTCGTTTGTTTGTCTGTCTGTCTGTCTGTCTGTCTGTTTGTCTGTCTGTCTGTCTGTTTGCAGCACTGCGTCTACACCGTTGCACGTAGAATCGCCAAACTTTGCACACATATTGGTCTTGCCCTGGAATAGACTGTGCCCAATTGATGACGTCATCGGTCACGTGGTTCGGCCGCCATCTTGGAAAAACCGAAAAACCTTGCACCTCCATATCTCCGAAAGTACTGAACAGGAAAAATTGAGACATGGCTCATTGTAAAGAACTCTCCATGGGGAATACAATATGTTAATGATGACGTCATCAGTCACGTGGTTCGGCCGCCATCTTGGAAAAACCGAAAAAATTTGCACCGCTACATCTCCGAAAGAACTGAACAGAAAAAATTGAGACATGGCTCATTGTAAAGAACTCTATGGGGAATAAAATATGTTAATGATGACGTCATCAGTCACGTGGTCGGCCGCCATCTTGGAAAAACGGCAAAACTTTGCACCACTATATCTCCAAAAGTGCTGAACAGAAAAAATTGAGACATGGCTCATTGTAAAGAACTCTCCATGGGGAATAAAATATGTTAATGATGATGTCATATGTCACGTGGTCGGCCGCCATCTTGGAAAAACGGCAAAACTTTGCACCACTATATCTCCAAAAGTGCTGAACAGACAAAATTGAGACATGGCTCATTGGAAAGAACTCTCCATGGGGAATAAAATATGTTAATGATGTCATATGTCACGTGGTCGGCCGCCATCTTGGAAAAACGGCAAAACTTTGCACCACTATATCTCCAAAAGTGCTGAACAGAAAAAA
Organism: Myxine glutinosa; assembly: GCF_964187855.1. NCBI lineage: Eukaryota > Metazoa > Chordata > Myxini > Myxiniformes > Myxinidae > Myxine > Myxine glutinosa. Next base: position 77,393,657 of record NC_136268.1, read on the forward strand.
TTGAGACATGGCTCATTGGAAAGAACTCTCCAGGGGGAATAAAATATGTTAATGATGACGTCATCAGTCACGTCGTTCTGCTGCCATCTTGGAAAATTCGAAAAACTTTGCACCTCCATATCTCCGAAGGTGCTGAATAGAAAAAATTGAGACATGGCTCATTGGAAAGAACTCTCCATGGGGAATAAAATATGTTAATTATGACGTCATCGGTCACGTGGTTCGGCCGCCATCTTGGAAAATCCGAAAAACGTTGCACCTCTATCTCCAAAAGTTCTGAACAAAAAATTGAGACATGGCTCATTGTAAAGAACTCTCCATGGGGAGTAAAATATGTTAATGATGACGTCATATGTCACGTGGTGGGCCGCCATCTTGGAAAAACGGCAAAATTTTGCACCACTATATCTCCAAATGTGCTGAACAGAAAAAATTGAGACATGGCTCATTGTAAAGAACTCTCCATGGGGAATAAAATATGTTAATAATGACGTCATAGGTCACGTGGTTCGGCCGCCATCTTGGAAAAACCGTAAAACCTAGCACCTCCATATCTCTGAAAGTGCTGAATAGAAAAAATTGAGACATGACTCATTGTAAAGAACTCTCCATGGGGAATAAAATATGTTAATAATGACGTCATAGGTCACGTGGTTCGGCCGCCATCTTGGAAAAACCGTAAAACCTCGCACCTCCATATCTGTGAAAGTGCTGAATAGAAAAAATTGAGACATGACTCATTGTAAAGAACTCCATGGGGAATAAAATATGTTAATAATGACGTCATCGGTCACGTGGTTTAGCCGCCATCTTGGAAAAACCTAGCACCTCCAGATCTCCAAAAGTGCTGAATAGAAAAAATTGAGACATGGCTCATTGTAAAGAACTCTCCATGGGGAATAAAATATGTTAATGATGACGTCATATGTCACGTGGTTCGGCCGCCATCTTGGAAAAACCGAAAAACCTAGCACCTCCATATCTCCGAAAGTGCTGAATAGAAAAAATTGAGACATGGCTCATTGTCAAGAACTCTCCATGTGGAATAAAATATGTTAATGATGACGTCATCGGTCACGTGGTGCGGCCGCCATCTTGGAAAAACGGGAAAAAAATTCACCTCCATATCTCCGAAAGTGCTGAATAGAAAAAATTGAGACATGGCTCATTGGAAAGAACTCTCCAGGGGGAATAAAATATGTTAATGATGACGTCATCGGTCACGTGGTTCGGCCGCCATCTTGGAAAATCCGAAAAACGTTGCACCTCTATCTCCAAAAGTGCTGAACAGAAAAAATTGAGACATGGCTCATTGGAAAGAACTCTCCAGGGGGAATAAAATATGTTAATGATGTCGTCATCGGTCACGTGGTTCGGCCGCCATCTTGGAAAATCCGAAAAACGTTGCACCTCTATCTCCAAAAGTGCTGAACAGAAAAAATTGAGACATGGCTCATTGTAAAGAACTCTCCGTGGGGAATAAAATATGTTAATGATGATGTCATCGGTCAGGTGGTTCAGCCGCCATATTTGTCCTAAATGGCCGATAAAAAAGTAAATTCCGGCAAGTCCTCGGTCTCTGACCGATTTTTCATTTGTTTGTTTGTTTGTTTGTTTGTTTGTTTGTCCGGGCGATATCTCAGCCATCCTTTGAGCTAGGAAGCTGAAATTTGGACAGGACAATGAACAAGTGACTTGGCTGTAAATGGTATTTTTGATTTATTGATTAATTAATTAATCAATTAATCTATTAATTATTTAATTATTCGATTAACTACTTTATTAATTAATCTTCAAAAAGTTACGGATTCGGATGAAACGGTGGTGGTTTAGTTATGCTATTAGCCAATTGATTAAGAAAATAATTATTTTACGATTATCATTTATTTATTTAATGACACAATTAATCAATCAATTAATTGTACATCTCTCCCTCCCAATACTGTCTCTAGGTGCTGCATGGCGGCATTGCAGGGCACGTTGGGCACCCCGGAAATGTCGCACACTGGAGGATATGTTATTTATTTGGCATTGGGGCGGTGCACTTTGAATGTAACTGTACTTGTTTTGGATGGTGTTGCTTTGGAGAGTGCTGGTTCGCAGAACCACAACAGTATATGCTCCCTCACAAGGAACTTCGACACATGAGACCATCAAAGCCAGCACAATGGTTGCCAACCCATTGTTGTTTGCCCGTGCTCTATCCTACTTACATGCTGAGTATCAAGAAATGAAGCAGCACGTACCATTTTAAAAGTATTGGGTATATGACACAGTCGGGTTTCAAGCGCTGACCTCCCAAACTCACCATGGACACTCTAACAATTAAGTCTGGTTAAATACTCAGATAAGTCCAAGCCACACTTATAATCTCTTTACTTTTCAATATACTGTAATGTATAAGTTTTTTTTCCCCGTTTGCCGTACTTTTTGAATTCTCCAATCAACCATGGAAGATAGATTTTTAGGTGTGTGTGTGTGTGTGTGTGTGTGTGTGTGTGTGTGTGTGTGTGTGTGTGTGTGTGTGCGTGTCCGTGTCCATTTGAGCTTTTGGCTTCAAATTGTAAACAAAGTCTTATTGTGAGAATATGGAAAAGACAAATTAATAATTTGCTTGTTGAAGTTGAAGCTTGACCATGGAAATCTTCAGAAGGGCCGAACACATTTGAAAAATACAATTACATTGTGAACAGAAGTCCAGGCTATCCGTGTATCACTTGATGGCATATATCACCACACCAGCTTGAGATCTCACACATCTATTGGTTATAACACCAAACTCAAGCTTTACCGATGGATGTCAGAGACTACAGCATCTCTGAATAACAATGGCATTGTTGATTTAGCTCTTCAACTCATCTCGAGGTCATTCAAACGTCTCCGAGACAAGCTTGACGGGTGACTTTGGTACGGTAACCTGAGATATTGAATTAAAAGAGACAAATACGTCAATTTAATTTATTTTCACACTGATGTCCTCTACAGATTTCAGATTCTAGATTGTCACGCACTTATCCATGATAATGGTGGAAACAGCACTAAAAAATATTTCGACATTCCTTCTCCGCTTTCAAAACTGTTACAAACGCAAGTCTTCTTATGTTCTAATTCATTTGATGGCATAAATAATAGATATACAGTTGTTTTTGCTCCCAGAATTTTTTTCAGTTACGAAGACACCTTTTTTGTTTGGAGGATCAACTGCCCCACAACCCCCCACATCCACTTGCCCCAAAACCTTCTGCCATGTCCATGTTGCTGCCTCCTCTAGGGATTTGGCGAGTGTATGATTTTGATTCCTTCTTATGATTTGAACATCCAAAGTTGGTTATTTCAACATTAGCTTGTACAGACAGAAAAAATGGTTCGCCTTGTGGATACCGACGACCTTCGGCCACCTGAGTGGTCCAGTCTGCTATATCTGCTAACTGGTTGTCTCTGAACTATCCAGTTTTGGTTAATTTCTCAACTCATTATAAACTAGAACAGCAGTCGGTAGAGCACGTGCCTCTGCAGGCTGAACAGTTTACATTTTGTACTCCCATTCCTGTATTCCCATCCATCTCAATGCTCCCATCACCATCTCTCACTCAGGACAGTGTTGTAGGCCTTCTCCTGGTCCACAAATCCCAATGCTATTTCAACCTCCGCCTGATTATATCCTATAAAAAATGGTTTTAAGAAAGAGGGAGAGAAGTCTGTGTGAGAAACGAAAGAAAAACATAGTTTACCACGTCATTATCAAATATGGACTGAGGGCCCATCTGAGAATATTATTTGATTTTGAGGTTCGATGTACAGAATGTGAACGTCACGGACAATCTGTAGACCTTTAAGGGGGACCGATGAAAAAGTTGGCAGAAACAACAGCCAGAGATGATCTCTGGGAGCAAATATATATATTTGTTAATTTATAATTATATGTTGAATAATCAGTGCCAACTTTTACTCCACTGTTTTTATAAGTTCACTAATTGTTAGGTTTACTTCTAAATTTTAGGTTTACTAATGCGCTTGCCTCTGGGCTCGTGCCCCTGCCTCACACCTTGCTTAGCTTGACACCATGGAAACCAAGGCCTTCAAAATCATTGGAATCTCCCGCAATGAAACTCAGTCTCAATCAATCTCAATCTCAGACTCAATCACAGACAGGCCGGTGGTCTCTCTGTGTTTTACACCTACTTTCTGGTCTTGCACCCTCTACCCATTCCATGCCTGCTCCCGCCCTCTCTCCCACCACACCCCAGGGTTTCCGCAGGGCACACAAGTTCCACCATCAGGACGCCATCAGGCTCATCAATCTTGTGCTATAATTGCCAACCTATGGTTGTTTGCCCATGCTCTGTCTTTTTAACATGCTGAGTGTCAAGCAAGTAAGCAGCACATATTTTAGGACAATATTTTAAAGTACATACTTGGTATGGCTCAGCTGAGGCTTGAACCACCGGCCTCCCAGATACAAAGTGGAGGCTCTCACCATTATATCATGGAGTCTGGTTTACTTAATATATATATAAAACTAGCAGAAGTACCCAGCGTTGCCGGGTGGGGGAGGGGAGGAGGAAGGGGAGGGGAGGGGAGGAGAGGGGGGGAGGGGTAGGGGGAGGGATGGGAGGGGGAGGGGGAGGGGGTGGGAGGGGGGAGGGGGGGAGGGGGAGGGGGTAGGGGGAGGGGAGGGGGAGGGGGAGGGGGAAGGGATAGGGGGGAAGGGGGAGGGGGAAGGGGTAGGGCGGAAGGGGAAGGGGTAGGGGGGAGGGGAAGGGGGAGGGGGAAAAGGGAGGTGGAGGGGGAAAAGGGAGGGGGAGGGGAGAAGGGGAGGCGGTAGGGGGAAGGGAGGGGAGGACGGAGGGGGGAAGGGGGAGGGAAGGGGAAGGCCAGTCAACAATGACGTTGCAGTTCTCATGGTCGGAGAGCAGCACAACAATCGCGACATCGTCCTGCATCTTCCTAACAGCACGAAGCGGATTTTGGAGACTCACCGATCCTGTGACGCCCTCCAGTACCGGCGTTGCCGGGCGGGGGAAGGGAGACCCGTACATTCCCAACCCGTACATTCGCCCTCTCGACTCAAGCTCACTCAGACAAAAGCCTCGCACAAATTACACCGTGAAGGCCCAATGGCCATGTCTATGCCACAAGTCAAGTACGTGAGCGAGTCGGGCGCACTGAATTGAAAATATATAGAACGTCGGTTACGGAAGGGTTGTGGAAAGCCGTTCCACAGCTGTTTCAAAGACATTTAATTCATATCGCACAAAATCGACAAAAATCGACACAAAACACGATCGCATAAAAGGTGAAAAAACGCAATTGCTTTTCGCTCTGAATTACGTGCAAACGTGTGACGGAAATCACCATCGCCCAGCATCGAGTGCCAACCAAGATGGCGCCTGGTAGCTGCATCTCCACCTATGTGGTGTGAATGGCAATGGTCATTCGATATATTTTCAGTTCAGTGGTCTGGCGGCGGGGATGGAACATCAAGTGATCGCTCTGAGCGAATCAGTCTGGCGGCGGGGATGGAACATCACGTGATCGCTCTGAGCGAATCAGTGAGCTACTCTGGCACCGGCTGAGATTCCATGTATAATGTTGCTCGCTGAAATGCGCTGAGGTAAATATGAATAAAAAATATGGATCTCGTCAAATATTTTGAGGTAGGCCATGTTCGTCCCAGGCTCAATGGCCATGTCTATGCCAAATATCAAGCATGTGAGCCTCTCCGTTTAGGAGTCTATCGGTAACATTACACACACACACACACACACACACACACACAAACTGTGTTTTATATATATATAAATACATATATTTTGATAAAAAATAAATGCGAAAGCAAAAATAATAATGATACTAAATAATAATTATTTGACTAAAAGTCATAAAATAATAAAGATAACCACAATACTATTGATGGAAATAGAAAACAAATAATTGTTAAAGCAATAATTATCAATATATACAGTCACGTGAAAAAGTAAGTACACCCCATGTAAAGTTTTGACTTTTTCAACATATTTCAACACACAGCTATTTGATCTTCATTTCAACAATATTGATAGATAAAGGTGATATAATACAACAAATATCATGAAACATTTACATTTTGTAGTCCATTGTATAATTTAAATCAACATAAATGCAAATTTCGCATGTGGAAAAAGTAAGTACACCCTTGGCTCTAATAGGTGGTATTGCCCCCTTTGGCAGAAACAACCTCAAGTAGGCGTTTCTTATAACTGTCTAACAGTCTCTGACATCGACTGGGATAAATTTTTGCCCACTCCTCCATGGAGAATTCTTTCAGCTGTGCGGTGTTTGAGGGGTTTCTTGCATGCACAGCTCGTTTCAAATCCCCCCATAACATCTCGATGGGATTTAGATCCAGGCTTTGACTTGGCCATTCCAGAACCCTCCATTTTTTTCTTTTCAGCCATTCCTTGGTGGATTTACTGCTATGTTTAGGGTCATTCTCATGTTGCAAGGTCCACCTTCGGTTGAGCTTCAACTTTACGACAGATGGCCTCACATTATCTGCAAGCACCCCTCTGGTACAATGAAGAATTCATCGTGGATTCTATGATGGTGAGCTGCCCAGGCCCTGATGCAGCAAAGCTGCCCCAAACCATAATATTTCCACCACCATGCTTTACAGTTGTTATCAGGTTCTTGTGGTCAAATGCTGTGTTTGGTTTTCACCAAGCATGTCTTCTGGTACTGTGGCCAAATAGCTCTACCTTTGACTCATCTGTCCAGAGCACATTGTTCCAGAAGTGCTGGTCATTGCCTAGGTGTTCATAGGCAAACTTTAGTCTTGCCCTCATGTTCTTTCTGGACAGCAAAGGTTTTCCTCCTGGCACACCTCCCATGTAGATCAAATTTGTGCAGCCTCTTTCTAATGGTAGACTCGTGCACTTTGACATCAACAGTGGCAAGAACTACCTGTAGGTCCCGTGATGACATTCTGGGGTTCAGAGACTTCTTTCAGCATCTTGCGGTCTGCTCTCGTGCTTAACTTGCTGGGGCGGCCTGGCCTGAACAAGTTGGCAGTTGTTTGGAATCTTCTCCACTTGTAGATGATCTTCCGGACAGTCGAATGATTGATTTCAAATTGTTTGGAGATCTTTTTAAATCCCTTTCCAGACTCGTATGCATCTATAACTTTCTTTCTGAAGGCCTCAGAGAGCTCTTTCAACCTAGGCATGGTGATGCCGCACACTTCAACAACAAAGAGCAAACCAAACTAAATGTCTGAGGTTTAATTAAGACAGGTTCCTCCAAGATCCTCTATGACAATGTTCTAATCATTTGCACTTGAGCTGGTGCACCTGATTCTAATTTTAGGTATTTGAAGTAGTGATAAATGTAGGGGTGTACTTACTTTTTCCACATGCAAAATTTGCATAAATGTTTATTTAAATTATACAATGGACTACAAAATGTAAATGTTTCATGATATTTGTTATATTATATCACCTTTATCTATCAATATTGTTGAAATGAACATCAAATAGCTGTATGTTGAAATATGTTGAAAAAGTCAAAACATTACATGGGGTGTACTTACTTTTTCATGTGACTGTGTGTATATATATATATGTATATGTAAATTCTGTGGGCTGTGGGCAAGATTCTGTGGGCTTTCATGTGTCTTTCACTGAGGAGAGGCTTCTGTCTGGCCACTCTGCCATAAAGCCCAGATCGGTGGAGTGCTGCAGTGATGGTTGTCCTTCTGGAAGTTTCTCCCATCTCCACACAGGATCTCTGGAGCTCAGCCAGAGTGACCATCGGGTTCTTTGTCACCTCTCTTACCAAGGCCCTTCTCCCCCGATTGCTCAGTTTGGCTGGGCGGCAAGCTCGAGGAAGAGTCCTGGTTGTTCCAAACTTCTTCCATTTAAGAATTATGGAGGCCACTGTGCTCTTGGGAACCTTCAATGCAGTAGAATTTTTTTTGTGGGCTTCCCTAGATCTGTGCCTCGACACAATCCTGTCTCTGAGCTCTGCAGGCAGTTCCTTCGACCTCATGGCTTGGCTTTTGCTCTGATATGCATTGTCAGCTGTGAGACCGTATATAGACAGGTGTGTGCCTTTCCAAATCATGTCCAATCAATTGAATTTACCACAGGTGGTCTCCAATCAAGGTGTAGAAACATCTCAAAGATGATCAAGATAAATGGGAGGCACCTGAGCTAAATTTCAAGTGTCATAGCAAAGAGTCTGAATACTTAAGTAAATGTGATATTTCAGTTTTTTCTTTTTCATAAATTTGCAAAACTTTCTAAATTCCTGTTTTCTCTTTGTCATTATGGGGTATTGAGTGTAGATTGATGAGGGAAAAAATTAATTTAAACGATTTCATCATAAGGCTGCAACATTACAAAATGTGAAAAAAGTGAAGGAGTCTGAATACCTTCTGAATGCACTGTAAATGTCCTTGTCCTACAGGTGATATACACATATACATGTATACACATATATATATATATATATACACAGACTTGGCATTTAATATGCAATATTTTTTTGTGGGGGTGAACTTACTTTTCACGATGACTTAGAACCAAAAGTTCATTGGAATTATGTTGAAATTATTCTAGATTTTGTTAATGTGACCTTTAAAAGAAACAAAAACCACATTTGACATTTCGAAGCAAGTAAATTGATCCTTGAAAGTGATGTAAACTGATATGGAACTCAATTCATGGACAGTACTGTGTTAAACCTCTGTGCGTTTTCCAGAAGTATCTCTTTATTTTGCACATTAGCCAAAAAATTTTTTAACAAAAACAAAAGTTAAATTACGACTGGGATTACGTACAGTAAAATTACAGTTCAGTACTTCGTGTAACGCCCACGAGCATTCAGGAGAGCACATACACATTGAGGCATGCTGTTCACGAGATTTGCCAAGGTTTGCACAGGAATCGCTTGCCATTCAGTTACAATAGCCTGCTGCAATTCACGCACAGAGGCAGGCTGCTGGTCCAAGTTGTCGATTTGACGCGTTAATTCTGCCCACAAGTTCTCCATCAGATTCATATCCAGGGACATGGCAGGCCACTCCATATGCTCTACACCACAGTCAGCAAGAAAGTGTTGGATCATGCGAGCACGATGAGGCCGTACATTGTCATCTTGGAAGTCAAAGTTTCCTCGATAGGCTGCACAAACAAATGGAAGCAATGTTTCTTTAAGAATGGCCCTGTGCTTGAACTGGTTCAGGTTTCCATTCAGAACAACCAGGTCAGTTTTGCCCCCTGCATGAAAAGCAACCGAAACGGTCACCCCACCACCTCCAGCATGGACTCTTGGCACTATACAATCTTCGTTGTAGGCTTCATGCACTTGTCTGCACACTCGGACGCGGCCATATTGACGATAGACCAGAAATCTAGACTTGTCACTGAAGATCACGTGATTCCAGTGTCCTGGCTGCCATTGACGGTGCTCTCTGGCCCACAGCAATCGACGCTGGCGGTGTTGTCTGGTCAGACGTGGCTTTCTCAGGGGACGCCTGGCACGATAGCCTGCTTGAACCAGTCGTTGGTTGACTAGCCTTCTGGATACAGGCACATTTGTCAGTTGCTGCCACTCAGCCCAAAGCCGATTAGCTGACTTGGTACGGCCATTGCGGTCTAACCGGTGCAGCTGGCGATCATCCCTCCTTGTGGTTCTGCAGGGACGTCCTGACCTCGGTATTGGAGTAGGGACACCCCTCTGAGCATTTTGTTTCAGGATCTTTGACACCTGACCTTGAGTGATGCGATGCCATACTGCTGAGCAATAGCACGCTGTTTCATGCCGGAATTTCGTAAAGCCACTACTAAATGACAAACAGCATTGTCGAGTTGACGGACCATCTCCAGGGGAAGCGGCAATAACTTTTGTAGAAGTGCAGCAGTTGTTTTCCACTAATACAGAACGCAACAACCCTTATATACCCGATTGTGAAGCCAATCGTCAAATGTACTTGTCCGTACATTTTGTCACGCCACCTGTGATATAATCCTGTTATTGACTTCTTGCTGGGACAAACAATCAGTGACATGGTTGTTTTAACAAAGAAATAACCGAAGCGTAAAAGAAACTCACCAGATTGATATACCGAGTTCAGAAAGTAAACCCAAGTCAAGAAAAAAAAAAAATGTCATATTAAATGCCAAGTCTGTATATATATATATGTATATATATATATATATATATATATATATATATATATATATATATGTATATACAGTATATATATATATATGTATATATATATATCTATATATATAAAGTAGAGTTGGCCTCTATCTATGATCTCTAAGATCTCGAGAACCCGTGGACGGATTTGCGAGCGGAAAGTACTGTTCGACTCGGGATGGTCCCAGGAATGTCACGGAGACATAAACATTTAAAAAATTTCGGGTTTTAAAATTAGCGTATTATTAGCACTAGCAGAAGAGAGAGGGATTCGAAGGGAGGGAGCGCAGCGCTTCTAGCGCTTCTGACTACAGCACACCTTCTATATATATAAAGTAAGTAGAGTTGGTCCTGATCTATGTATCTATGATCTCTAAGATCTCGAGAACCCGTGGACGGATTTGCGAGCGGAAAGTACTGTTCGACTCGGGATGGTCCCAGGAATGTCACGGAGACATAAACATTTAAAAATTTCGGGTTTTAAAATTAGCGTATTATTAGCACTAGCAGAAGAGAGAGGGATTCGAAGGGAGGGAGCGCAGCGCTTCTAGCGCTTCTGACTACAGCACACCTTAAAATTAAAAAAACTTCGGGTTTTAAAATTAGTGTGTTACGCGTAATTAGCGCTAGCAGAAGAGGGAGGGAATCTAAGGGAGGGAGCGCAGTGCTCCCTCCAGCGCTTCTGTTAGCGTAATTAGCGTATTTCGGAACGTTAATTTTTCAACTTCATTATTCGGAATCAGTACGTCCCAGAGAACCTTCGTAACGTTAATTTTTCAACTTCATCCGATTGACATGGGACCAACGGCATGTGACAAAGAGTGAAACATACAGGCTACATTTATTTGACGACAATGAGTTCCGACTTCCGACCTCGGTGGGATGACAGGCTGAGTCAACCCCCCTGGTGTGAAGGGGGGAGGAGGAGGGGAGGGGGAAGAGAAGGGGAGGGGAACGAGGGGGAAGGGGATGGGAGGGGGGAGGGGGGAGGGGGGAAGGGGGGAGGGGGGAGGGGGAAGGGGGAGGGGGGGGAGGGGAAAGGGGGGGAGGGGAAAGGGGGGGAGGGGGAGGGGAGGGGCCCTTCTTCCCCTGGGCACCCCCCGCACCCTTCCCTCCCCCCTTCCCCTCCCCCCCTCCCCCCCTTCCCCCTCCCCCCCCCATTCCCCTCCCCTCCTCTTCCCCCTCCCCTCCTCCTCCCCCGCTTCCCCCTCCCCCCTCCCCCCCGTTCCCCCTCCCCTCCTCTTCCCCCTCCCCTCCTCCTCCCACTCCCGTGCAAAGCCGGGTACCTCTGCTAGTGCATATATATGGGTAGGGGATCACGTTTATGACGTTTCATGTTGATCGGATAAGGTTCGTTTTTCTATCCAAGACGGCTGCCAAACCACGTGACCTACAACATCATCATTTTCAAAACTATATGCAGAAATGGTGTTAGATATTATATTTGTAAAATTTCGCATCGATACGATAAGCAGTTTCAGAGATATAATTATTTAATATTTTCCTTCAATCCAAAATGGCTGCCACACTATGTGACCAATGATGTTTTGGTGATCATCTTTTAATCGCCATGCCTCGTCAATGACACACGTAAAGTTTCAAGTCAATCGATTTGGAGGTTTGGGAGAAGATGTTTTGTTTGGGTTTTAGGTTAAATCCAATATGGCTGCTAAAATATGTGACCTATGATGTCATAAATTTAATATTTCAATACAAATGGGTCATAGATCATGTGCATGCAGTTTCAGATTTTTACGATAAGGAATTTGATTAAAACATTTTGGCTGGTATACCACTTCACCTATGATGTCCTCATTACAATGTTTTTTCCCCCATTGGTAGTACTTGACAATGTGGCAAGTTTCAAAAAATTTACATTCAGCGGTTTCCTAGAAATAATTTTTTAATTATTCGCGCTTAATCCAAGATGGCTGCCATACCACGTGACCTACGACGTCACAATTATCATAAAAAACATTCTGCACGGGTGTCACTCCTACCCTGGAAGTTTCATTTCAATTGGACATGTGGTTGCTGAGAAAAACGAGGTTTAGCCCGTACGGACGGACGGACGGACGGAAGGACAACCCAAAAACATAATGCCGGAGGCATAAAAAAAAAATACACTTAAAATAACGAATGACCAAACCACTGAGTGTGAAGAAGAGTGCAGGACAAATGAGGCACCATGGGCAGAAAAACAAAAACTTTAAGGCATGGATTGGAGTTATTCTACTATACAAGAGAGATGTTGGTCTGTGTGTCTGTCTGTCTGTGTGTCGCCATTTTTCCTCAGAGATGGCTGAACGGATCTTCGTCAAACTTTCAGAGGTTCATCAGTGAGTGCCTGGGAGTATTTTAGGCAAAAAAACAAAAAACAAAAAAAATTCAAATTGAATTTTTTTTCCGTTTTTTTGGAGGGTTTTTTTTTGTTTTGTTTTTTAATCGCTCGATAGTGCCTACGCCTTTTAAAATGAATGACAGTTATATACAAGTACACATTCGCATAAATAAACACAAAACAATCACCAGACATTTGAATACAAATAAATCAAACAATTCAGGAAGTGCACGAAGTTGGTAGTACGGCTTCTTCTTCTTCCTGAACGGCATCACACTTAACTCAGAAACGTGAGCCACATTCACCCACCAGCATATATATGAACCCCCTTCCTCTCCTGCCTCTCCCCCTCTCCCCTCCCCTTCCATCCTCCCCGTCTCCTATCTCCCTCCATCCCCCCTCCCTCCCCCTTCCCCCCCCCTTCCCCTCCCGCTCCAACCCCTCCTCCTCTGTCCCTCCCCCACTCCCCCGCCCGGCAACGCCGGGTACTTCTGCTAGTATATATATATATGTAATTTTAAAGCAAAAGCTTTAACACTTAGGTGGAATTTGTTGAGAAAGACATTAACTGGACCTATTGGCCGATATATATTCCAAGTTGCAGCTAGTTTAAATGTACAGCCCTTGAGATATGAGTGCCAACACATTTTGGGCGGATGGTCGAACAGACACCAACGTGAATTTGAGGGTTTTCTTAATAAAACTCAAGAATGCAGAAACAGACGTTGCTGAAACTTAGAACATGTTACTTCAACGTACAAAGGATTTGCTTCTGAAATTTGCAGCAAATTTCGTCCAGTAGAAGCCGAGAAACGTATTTTCAGTCCCCATGTTGAAGTTGAAGTCCCATGAGTTCAGTTCCCGGTGTGTACCTCGGTTTATATTAGGTACACCGTTTCCCTGCGCATCGTAAGAGGCGACTAAGGGTTGGTGTCAGGAAGGGCATCCGGCCATAAAAACATTGCCTCAAAAAGGGAACCATGATTGTCATGGGGCCCGCAAGGCTAACCACCACTCTAGCGGGGAAAATGGCCTTAAAAACTATCATTCATTCATTCATTCATGTTGAAGCTGCATACAGAGAAACGATCCCTTTTATAAAGAGAGGGGTGCTTTGCGCCTCCATTTGATACTAACAACGATAAAGGAAAAGTTTCCAACAGTTTAACATGAGAAAGTAAACAGAAGGCTCAGAGTGCAGACGAATGGCTGAATGGATCATAAGATATAGAAAAGGCATCTCAATGAATGAAATTCCGTTCGGAAGCTTTTCAAGAAGACAGATGAGATGTGTAGCAAATTCGTGGAATCGGAATGTATCGTTAAAATTAAAAATGGAAGAACACTGGAAAACGAAGCAAAATACAGGATATGAAAAGTGAAAGGAACACTTTGAGGATTTGTAGAACACCCAAAATCCTATAAGTGTTGAGAAGAACTTGAGAGAATTGCAGAGTGGAATTGACAGGGAAGAAATGGATGAGTTAATGAATCAAGACATCCATGTGTCATAAAAGAGCCGAAAAATGAATAAAGCACCAGGAGAGGATGACATCACAGCTGCAACTAGAACAACACTCAGTAGAGTGCATACCTCTGCCAGGCTGAATAGTTTACGTTTTGCATCCCACTGAGAGGCCATATCTGGATTCGGACCTTAATCAAAATCTAATCGGCTTGTTCTTGTCACATATCCAACCTGTCCACCAAGTTTCATCCAAATTCGTCCATAACTCTTTTAGATATCGTGCTATATGTTATCGTTTTTGGTCCTGTCTCTTAATGGTGAAGAATCACCTAAAATTTCCAGTATTCAGCTCCAGGTCTTCACCAAAATCTAATCAATTTGTCATTGTCATGCACCCAACTTTGCCACCAAATTTTGTCTGAATCTGTTCCTAATCGTTTGAGATATCCTGGACACAGACAGACCTACAGACAGACAAAGAATGCCATCCTTGTTAATTATGTATTGATTACTTTTTTATTGTAATTAATTAAATAGTTTTTGTCACTCTGTGCGTGCTCCGTCCTGACGCTCGCCATTTCGGTTTTATTGAGTTTCGGAAAGGAATGATTTGTTTCATACTTGTGCATGCGTGGTGTGTCTGTTAATTAGGAGGGAAGGGGCCCGAAAGGGTTGTGGGCCTATGGCCCAGTTTGGCCCACGGACTGTTCAATCCAACCCTGCAACTATCGAAGTTTATTGAGTATCCCTGGAAAGTTTTTTTTTAAATGTAAATATCAATACAATAATTAAAGAGATATGTGGAGAGAGCATTGGCAGAAGAACAAGAAGATGTTCGTCCAGAAAGAAGTACTATTGACTAACTGTTCATTAACATACTGTCATCGGAAAAGTTGTTTTGCAAAACAACTGCTTCTTTTCCCACAACTCCGTTGATTTGGAACACTCCTTTGAGAGATTTAACAAAACAGACTAAAATAAATCTATATGAGAAACGAGGAAACGATAAGAGGGTGTATACTGCAAATTGGTTGGTGCAGGAAGAGCTCCAGTTGAACAAACTCAGTGGTACAAAACGATAGTAGGTGTAAGACAGGGATTGAACTGATGTTAACCTGATTCTAGAATCTATAAAGACAAAAAAAGCTTCTGAATCAGTAATTGCAAGAGTTTGCATCGCTGGTCAGATAATCCATAATGTAAGCTTTAGAAACACCAGAACAATTAAGAGATCACAGACCAAGTCTATAACAGTAGCAGAAGATTTGGACCAAATATCCAATAAACAATGACAATAGGGAAACCTTGAGAGATTGAAAATCAAGCTTGAGAAATCATAACAAGTAAAAGTTTTTTGTACTTAGGAGGGACATTCACTGAGAAGGGTTCATGAAAATCAGACATAAAGCGAAGAATTTGGTGGGCCAGCCCCAGCACCATTCAGTAATTTGAGTATTACCTGGAAAGTAAACACGATCGCAGTCCAACCAACATGAGGTACTAGTGATTCTAGTCCTATTATATGGATTTGGGTGATGGACCATCAGAAATTATGATGAAAGAATGACAGTGGTAGCAAAAACTGAATTGGCTCAGGAGCATCTTGGGGGCATTAAAAGCTCAATAATGGAGAGTGAGACGATTAGAGAGAAGGGTAGCACAAAGGGAAACTTGAATGTAGAATACACAAAATTTAACAGTTTTTGTCATGTAAAAAAATGGTTTAACATAATTCCCCCAAAAATGGCATTTGCATTTATGTTAAAGGAGAAGTAGAGGCCATCCACACAAAAGCTGAATGAATTTGATTAAAGAGGACACAGAAATATATCTCAGAATCCAGGAAGTAATTGCTATGACAGTCACTGAAAATTTTGGAATCATTTTGGCCAACCTTGAACAATGAAAGAGATAATCTACCATATGTGACATGGGATTCATTTAAGAAAGATACAGGGTGACGGTTGATACTTGCTGTATTCGAATATGCAGGTAATAAAGAACTCCAACATATACAGAAATACTATTCAGCAGAGATACATTGAATGAATGAATGAATGATAGTTTTTAAGGCCATTGTTCCCCGCTAGAGCGGGGGTTAACCTTGCGGGCCCCATGACAATCATGGTTCCCTGTTTGAGGCAATGTTTTTATGGCCGGATGCCCTTCCTGACGCCAACCCTTAGTCGCCTCCTACGATGCGCAGGGATACCGTGTACCTATTCTAAACCGGGGTACACACCGGGAGATACATTGCAGAGA
>NC_136268.1:77410112-77420112 GCF_964187855.1 Myxine glutinosa
GAATCAAGACATCCAATGTGTCATAAAAGAGCCGAAAAATGAATAAAGCACCAGGACGAGGATGACATCACAGCTGCAACTAGAACAACACTCAGTAGAGTGCATACCTCTGCCAGGCTGAATAGTTTACGTTTTGCATCCCACTGAGAGGCCATATCTGGATTCGGACCTTAATCAAAATCTAATCGGCTTGTTCTTGTCACATATCCAACCTGTCCACCAAGTTTCATCCAAATTCGTCCATAACTCTTTTAGATATCGTGCTATATGTTATCGTTTTTGGTCCTGTCTCTTAATGGTGAAGAATCACCTAAAATTTCCAGTATTCAGCTACAGATCTTCACCAAAATCTAATCAATTTGTCATTGTCATGCACCCAACTTTGCCACCAAATTTTGTCTGAATCTGTTCCTAATCGTTTGAGAGGCAGGCTCAATTCATGGACAGTACAAGGATATCCTGGACACAGACAGACCTACAGACAGACAAACAATGCCATCCTTGTTAATTATGTATTGATTACTTTTTTATTGTAATTAATTAAATAGTTTTTGTCACTCTGTGCGTGCTCCGTCCTGACGCTCGCCATTTCGGTTTTATTGAGTTTCGGAAAGGAATGATTCGTTTCATACTTGTGCATGCGTGGTGTGTCTGTTAATTAGGAGGGAAGGGGCCCAAAAGGGTTGTGGGCCTATGGCCCAGTTTGGCCCATGGACTGTTCAATCCAACCCTGCAACTATCGAAGTTTATTGAGTATCCCTGGAAAGTTTTTTTTTTAATGTAAATATCAATACAATAATTAAAGAGATATGTGGAGAGAGCATTGGCAGAAGAACAAGAAGATGTTCGTCCAGAAAGAAGTACTATTGACTAACTGTTCATTAACATACTGTCATCGGAAAAGTTGTTTTGCAAAACAACTGCTTCTTTTCCCACAACTCCGTTGATTTGGAACACTCCTTGAGAGATTTAACAAAACAGACTAAAATAAATCTATATGAGAAACGAAGGGGAAACGATAAGAGGGTGTATACTGCAAATTGGTTGGTGCAGGAAGAGCTCCAGTTGAACAAACTCAGTGGTACAAAACGATAGTAGGTGTAAGACAGGGATTGAACTGATGTTAACCTGATTCTAGAATCTATAAAGACAAAAAAAGCTTCTGAATCAGTAATTGCAAGAGTTTGCATCGCTGGTCAGATAATCCATAATGTAAGCTTTAGAAACACCAGAACAATTAAGAGATCACAGACCAAGTCTATAACAGTAGCAGAAGATTTGGACCAAATATCCAATAAACAATGACAATAGGGAAACCTTGAGAGATTGAAAACCAAGCTTGAGAAATCATAACAAGGTAAAAGTTTTTTGTACTTAGGAGGGACATTCACTGAGAAGGGTTCATGAAAATCAGACATAAAGCGAAGAATTTGGTGGGCCAGCCCCCAGCACCATTCAGTAATTTGAGTATTACCTGGAAAGTAAACACGATCGCAGTCCAACCAACATGAGGTACTAGTGATTCTAGTCCTATTATATGGATTTGGGTGATGGACCATCAGAAATTATGATGAAAGAATGACAGTGGTAGCAAAAACTGAATTGGCTCAGGAGCATCTTGGGGGCATTAAAAGCTCAATAATGGAGAGTGAGACGATTAGAGAGAAGGGTAGCACAAAGGGAAACTTGAATGTAGAATACACAAAATTTAACAGTTTTTGTCATGTAAAAAAATGGTTTAACATAATTCCCCCCAAAATGGCATTTGCATTTATGTTAAAGGAGAAGTAGAGGCCATCCACACAAAAGCTGAATGAATTTGATTAAAGAGGACACAGAAATATATCTCAGAATCCAGGAAGTAATTGCTATGACAGTCACTGAAAATTTTGGAATCATTTTGGCCAACCTTGAACAATGAAAGAGATAATCTACCATATGTGACATGGGATTCATTTAAGAAAGATACAGGGTGACGGTTGATACTTGCTGTATTCGAATATGCAGGTAATAAAGAACTCCAACATATACAGAAATACTATTCAGCAGAGATACATTGAATGAATGAATGAATGATAGTTTTTAAGGCCATTGTTCCCCGCTAGAGCGGGGGTTAACCTTGCGGGCCCCATGACAATCATGGTTCCCTGTTTGAGGCAATGTTTTTATGGCCGGATGCCCTTCCTGACGCCAACCCTTAGTCGCCTCCTACGATGCGCAGGGATACCGTGTACCTATTCTAAACCGGGGTACACACCAGGAGATACATTGCAGAGATACATTGCGGGTAGCAAATTAAATACCTCAAGCAATTGATGGAATGATACTGTAAGACACAACCAGATTGGTTCAATAATACCAACGACGAGAATAATCATAAAGCATCTCGGCATTCCTCAAGGAACTTACACTTGTCTGACCATAGTAGAGAGCGTTCTTCTGACGGAGACCATGTCCGCACATCACGAGAGATGAAATGGCGGCAGCTTTCTGAACATGCCGGATGTGACATGTGGGAGGTGACTGCGTCAGTCTTAAGCCAGATGTGAAACATGAGAGGCCCGCAGATTAATCACTTACACACGGGAGGCTCGCAAATTAATCACTTAAACATATAAAATACAATGTCAGTTTGTCTGTTTGTACAAATGTCTAATGTCTGCCCCCCTTAATGAGGACGATTTGAGTCGGGTTTTAAAGGCCAATCTTATTCCATGAATGTGTGTTCACTACGGCCTATTTTTGAGGATAAAGCAAACTCGAAAAACATTTTCCAAAAGAAGAGTAATTATCTATTTTCTATTGGAATTGTAGACGGTGACTTGCAAACCGACCCTCATGGGCGGTGTACAGAAGCGTTTTTTAAAATAACAATAAATGCAAGGCTCTTGTAGGTGAAATTCGCTACACGTGAGTGCAACATGCGGAGTAAAACGAGTGTTCATTTATGTCCGTAGGATGTCTAATAAATAAAGAAGATATATGCATACCTGACACGAGGCCGAGGCTTCAGACTTTGGCACGTTCACGAGGCTGCACCGTCGAATAAGCTGTTCCAACCAATCATTTTTGACGGGCGTTTTACTAGTGATGATAATACCAGTCTTTGCAGTAGTACTAGTAGAAGTAGTCGTAGTAGAAGTAGTAGTAGCAGCAGTATCCAATGATTATTCTTGTTACTTTCATTACTGATATTTATCATCATTATTTAATTCAACATAATTCCTGCAGGTGTGATTTCATTAATATGTTGAATTCAGCATAATTCCTACGTGTGACAAGACAGTGCAGAGGTAGAACCTTGCCTTTTGAGCTGTGTAATCTGGGTTCGATTTGCGGCATGACTATAAACTGTTGGATTGGTGCTTCACAAGCTGGGTGTTACACCAGTTTGCCATCCTTGGGCAGACGTTAAATTTGTCGTACCGTCTGCAAGATAGTTTACTATCACGTTCCTTTAAAACTCCCATTGTGTCATATTTATTCTACATGCCATGTACTTTATCACAATTATTACTATTTGTTGCCTTTTAAACATCTACAGAACATGCATGTGTGGTTATTAGATTATATATTGATAAAATGGAGGTTTTGTTTTAAGAATTACATTTTTTTCCAAAAACTGTTTTCAAATATAATTTCCAACCTACCTCAAATACTTTGCTGTATTATCAGAAACAAATAATTTGTGCTTGTCCAAAGCTTTAATAACATCCTCTTGCAGTGTCCTACTTTATTTAATCAAAACACAAAGCTTCAATGTTTGATACTTCGTATGGAGAAAGGTGAAGGAATTGTCGTTTTTTTCGACCTTTTATGTATGTAGGAGGATAAGCGTGGACGGGATGAGGTCGCCATGTTTGTGTACATAATAAATAGATGACACCTTTTCCTCTGCAGACCAACAATTAATACACCATGGAGTTGCTGTGCTTGATGGTTTGAAACCTCATGATGTTGGTGCTTCTGGAAAAGCATTTTATTTTAAGTACTGCATACATCTACAAATACATTTAGTTTATCTAAATATCTATAACCATCAGTTGACTTTTTGCTCCACCAAATAACAGCGAAACAGAGTTGAGTAAAAGGGTGAAAATTCTACAGATGCTGTGATAAATAACTACCTCTGTCGGTTTGAATGTTTGAAAGAGAATAGACGTCTGGATCAATTTTTGAATTAAATTTAAATCCCGATTTATATCTATATATACTGTATATATATATATATATATATATATATATATATATATATATATATATGTATATATGTATATATATGTATATATGTATATATATATATATATATATATATATATATATATATATATATATATATATATATATATGTATACACAAAGAATTAAGTTAAGCACCCCCCCCCCCGTTTTTTTACAACCTCGCACATTACAAGTTTGTTGTCGTCAAAACAGTGTAATATACCCATGTTATTGCTATATTTTCTGGAGAAGTGATATTATGGTCACATAAAAACATAACAATCATGCCGTTTTCAATATTTTATTCTGAATAATTTAAGGTGAAATTTTTTGGGAATTTTAGGCATATTTTCACCTCAATTTAAGTATGGAGCTATAGGTCCATCACGGACAGTGTGGATGACGTTTATGTTTTCTAACGTACAGTCATTGTTCTGAGAAGACCTCTAGCGATCTTTGCGTCAATAACGTGTGTAGGACCCACGTGATCGGATCACTGACTCAACCCTACGTCTCATAGACCCTGTAAGCCGTCGTATGCGTTGCTGTGGCAGGTTGTTCCATTCCCGATGTAATGCACGTTCGGGACATGTTGGGACGACAAATTGCGAAGATGGTCCCTCCAATAGCCAATCTGGATGAATTGGAACGTGCATTACATCGGGAATGGAACAACCTGCCACAGCAACGCATACGACGGCTTACAGGGTCTATGAGACGTAGGGTTGAGTCAGTGATCCGATCACGTGGGTCCTACACACGTTATTGACGCAAAGATCGCTAGAGGTCTTCTCAGAACAATGACTGTACGTTAGAAAACATAAACGTCATCCACACTGTCCGTGATGGACCTATAGCTCCATACTTAAATTGAGGTGAAAATATGCCTAAAATTCCCAAAAAATTTCACCTTAAATTATTCAGCATAAAATATTGAAAACGGCATGATTGTTATGTTTTTATGTGACCATAATATCACTTCTCCAGAAAATATAGCAATAACATGGGTATATTACACTGTTTTGACGACAACAAACTTGTAATGTGCGAGGTTGTAAAAAAACGGGGGGGGGGTGCTTAACTTAATTATTTGTGTGTATATATATATATATATATATATATATATGTATATATATATATATATATATATATATATATATATATATATATATATATATATATATATATATATATATATATATATATATGTATATATATATGTATATATATATATATATATATATATATATATATATATATATGTATATATATATATATATATATATATATATATATATATATATAGATATATATATAAACACGAGTTGTCTGTGTGTGTGTCTGCGTTTTATTCAGAGATGGCTGAACGGATCTTCATCAAACTTTCAGAGGTTCATCAGTGAGTGCCTGGGCGTGTTTTCGGCAAAAAAAAATGAAAAAAAAGTTCGGTTTTTTGGAGTTAAAAAAACAATAATCGCTCGATAGTGCCGAAGCCTTTTTAAATGAATGACAGTTATATACAAGTACACATTCACATAAATAAATACAAAACAATTATCAGACATTTGAATACAAATAAATCAAACCATTCCGGAAGTGTACGAATTTGGTAGTATGGCTTCTTCTTCTTCCTGATCGGGATCACACTTAACTCAGAAACGTGAGCCACATTCACTCAGAAATGTGAGCCACTCCCCTTCTTCTCCTGCCTCCCCCCTCCCCTCCCCCTCCCCTCTCTCCCCACCCTTCCTCCCTCCCCTTTAAGATAAAAATTCTCTGTAAAAGAGCTTCCACTTCTGACTGCTCCCCTTCCCCCTCTCTCCACCCTTCCCACCTCCTTCCCCCCTTCCCTCCTCCTTCCCCCCTCCCCTTCCCTTCCCCCCTCCCCTTCCCCTCTCCCCTCCCCTTTCCCTCTCCCCTCCCCTTCCCCCCTCCCCTCCCTTCCCCCCTTCTCCTCCCCTCTCTCCTCCACTCCTCCCCATTCTCCTTCCCCTCCCCCGCCCGGCAACGCCGGGTACTTCTGCTAGTATGATATCAAATGAAATTATATTATCCTTTATACTCTAGAATGGGAATGGTAAATAGATCAACCTCAAAAAAGTGTGTATGTGTGTGTGTATCGTTGGTTGTTATCTCCATATGTGGGCTTCATAAGGTGGAACAGAGTCCTCCCAGGTCTCCAAGTAGCCACCTCCGTATCAGTAAGGGATTTTTTTTTTTTTTTTTTTGTATACAGAGTCGAGGCTCGTGAAAGAGCTAACATTTATCAAACAAACAAATCAAACAAACAAGCAAACAAAGTATATAAAAAGGGGAGTGGTCGACAAGATGGGGAGAGAAGGGGAGGAAGCACACAAACACAACATTTGAGAGCAGGGACATCGGGAGATGTGTGGGAGGGAGAGGGCCTGGGGGGAGGCAGGATAGGTATAAAACGCAAGGACACCAAGGACTTCCAGGAAAGAAGCCAAAAATCACCTCAAAAAAGTGGATTTGGGGTGAAATTAGCGGGGGGTAGAAAATATCAAGGTTTTGGATTGGGGAAGATAAGAGATGGTGGTGAACAGCCGTTTTAAAGACCTGGAGGAAGGACTGGGATTGAAGAGAGTGAGGGAGTTTGTTCCAGAGGCGGGAGAAAAGCGGAATGAAGGAGTGAATGTGAGCAGAGAGTCGTGATTTTGGCAGTTTAACCATAAGAGGGTTGCAGGCAGATCTTGTGCGACCTGTAGGAATATTTGGGGGACAGAGCCCAGAGAGAGCTGGGGGAGCAAGGCCGGAGAGGAGTCGGTGGAAGACGGAAAGACCACCAACCTGCCTGCGGTGAGTAAGTGAAAGGCCCTCGGAGATAGCGTCATCGCGGGAGATTCCAATGATTCTGAACGCTTTGGTTTCAACAGCGTGAAGACGAGCTAGGTGTGAGGCAGGAGCACCAGCCCAGAGGGGAGAGCAGTATTCCATTGAGCTGCGGATGAAAGCCTTGTATGTGGTGAGGAGCTCAGGTGTGCCAAGGAAGGACTTCGCACGACGGAGGATGCCCGACTGGCTTTCGAGGCCAGCTTGGAAATGTGGTTTTCCCAGGAAAGATCATGGCATATAGTGAGACCCAAAAGCTTGAGTGACAGATCTTTTTGGAGAGGATTATTCAGAAAGTAGATGGGAGGGTTGTCCAGTCGGTCTTTTCGGAGAGACATCGTAAGAGTGTGAGATTTGTCAGGATTGAAAGACATGTTCCACTTGTTTGCCCAGTCTGTGATTTTGTCCAGGTCTGCAGAGAGTGAGGAGGCTGCAGACTGCCGATCTGAGGGATGAGGAATGGAGCGGCAGAGAGTGGAGTCATCAGCAAAGAGATAGAGAGGATTTTCAAGAGAGCCAGATAGATCATTGATGAAGACAAGAAAAAGCACAGGGCCCAGAACACTGCCTTGGGGAACTCCAGCCTGAACAGGAAGAGGAGATGAGAGAAACCCATTCAGGGCCACACGTTGACTACAACGAGAGAGGAAGTCAGCCAGCCATGCGTGGAGATTTCCTTGGATACCAAAGGAGGAGAGTTTGGTAAGCAGAGCGGGTGCCAGACCGTATCGAAGGCACGTGATATGTCGAGGGAGACGGCTCTAATTTCCTGTTTGGCATTGAGGACCTCCATCCATTTTTGAGACAGCAGAAGCAGCATGTCCAGAGTAGAGTGACCTGGTCTGAAACCAAATTGATGATCACAGATCAAGCCATTGGAGAAGAGGAAAGATTTCATATCCGAAGCAATGATGAATTCCATGACTTTGCTGATAATTGGGAGAAGGCTGATTGGTCTGTAGTTGCTAGGATCTGTTTTGCACCTTTTTTGTGCAAAGCGGTGATGTTGGCTGATTTCCAAGCAGATGGCGGTTGACCTTGAGCAAAAGAGAGGGTGAAGAGAACAGAGAGAGGGAGTGAAAGAGCGGAAGAACAGGATTTTAGAACCCGTGGGCTGATGCCGTCAGGTCCAGTTGCAGAATCAGAGTCGAGGGTTGACAGAAACTTTTCCACCTTGTCAGGAGGAAAGGACACAGAGTCCAGGGGCAGCTGGGTACGACTGGGTACGGTTGGTACAGAGACGGATGGGTTTGGGACACAAGATTTGGAGGCAAACACAGAGTTGAGGCATTCAGCTTTTTCATGTGCGGAGTCAGCTGTGTAGCCATTTGAGGTAAGGGAGGGGATGGAGGGGGAACAAACACCAGAAACAGATTTGACCAGATGCCACCAGGATTTGGAAGAGGGAGACGGATAAGAGAGTTCGGTTTTTAGAACGGAGAGATATTGTTTCCTGGCTCTCCTGAGGGTGGACACACCCTTGTTTCGGGCTTTGTGAAAGGAAATGAGATTTCCTTCCGTTGGATTTGCTTTCCAGGAGACGAAGGCAAGTTGTTTCTGGGCAACAGCCTCACCACAAGATTCCGTGTACCATGGACGGGAGGAAGGGTATGACAACTGAAGACGAGATGGGATAAATCTGTGCATGAGAGAGAGCAATTTACTTTGGAAGAATTCCCAGGATGAGTTGATGTCAGAGGTGGTAGAGATGGGAGACCAGTCCAGATGATTGATGGCTGCTTGAAGACCGTGCCAGTTGGCCTGAGTGAAATGCCAGACTCGTCGATGCTGAGCAGGCTCCCTGAGAATGGTCAGAGAGATGTCCACTTTAACAAGATCATGATTCATGGACCACTTTGTGAAGTCTTCTTATTCTCAAAGTTTTGTTCCGAGGGCTCTTTTGAGGATCGTCCCAGAGCCTCGGACAACTTTCAACTGTAGTTCGTTTGTCATAACTCATAATATTCCCAGGGATGGTTTTTGAGATATCTAAGGGTTCATCTTTATCATTCCCATTGCTCCAATAATCACTGGTACAATGTCGGTGCTCTTCGGCTTCAAATATGTTTTCACTTCATTTTTGAGATCCTTATGACCATTATGACCTTAATGACCATTTATTTGGTCATTTTCTTGATTTCATGTGTTGTTTAGGCAATTTTCTTGATTTATGTGTTGTTTCGGCCAAAATCTCTGGGTACTGACACCTCAATTAGCAATGTGATCTTTTTTTTTTTTATACCCAAGTACTATATCCGGTCGCAATGCTTTGTTTTCTATGTTCCCACTCGATGGGATCATTAGGACATACGTTAGCATTATTTCCTTGTTTTGAGTGATTGCTTTTGGTTCATGTTTCCACGAGTTTTCTGGAACTGGGATGTTGACGTTTTTGCAAGTCTGGATACTCTTGGCTGCAAGCTCCCTGGCAGAGGACAAGGAGAGTATAGGCTCCTCACGATAGTTCCTGACATCCGTCGGAAGAAAGCAGGATGAAGTAGGATGCCTCCATGGTGAAATGACAGTCAAGTGTGCACAGTAAAAATTAAGATTTTTCTCAGTAGAGGTTCTGGGGAGTCTTTTGAAATTACCAAATGACTCCTTGAAGGTACTTGTTCGCCGATTCCTGAAAGAAGCTGCATATTTTCAAAGAATTGTCTTCATTGTATGGTTGAACCTTTGAAACCCATCATCACACTGAGGATGGAAGGCTGTGCGCAAACTTGTGTGTAGTTTGGTGATCCCCCAAGTTGGGGCATTTTGTGGTTCTGATTCACAGTTTACTGCCACCTTCCCAGTTTGGATAAGCTGGACTTTGAGTGGCAGAGCAACAATTAGGAGGTTTTTGAGGAGTTTTTCCACACTACTTAACATTCACCAGGGATTGAAGTTGCTTTTTAGCTCACCTGGAATGAAGTTCAGGGGAG
>NC_136268.1:77425112-77505112 GCF_964187855.1 Myxine glutinosa
CAAACTGAAAAAAAGTTCGGAAACTTTTTTCGCTGAAAATTGATAACCATACTGATTTGTTGATATTTGGGTTGAAAGTGTTCTCTTGTTTTTTTAAAAAGCAACTTATAGTCCCTATTAACCCCATATATGGGTTAAATAGGAATACATAGCATTTTTATGGCTGTCCCTATTCACCCCGTTTTACGGGTGAATCGTGAGTCACTAATACAAAAAAATAATTATCAAGTATCACTATCAAGTATTGCTTTTGAGTTGGATGTCTTTCAGTAGTCAAGGCTGAAGACTATCAGGACCAGCTGACTTAGTATTTTTTAAGCCTGTTCAGCTTCTTCCTCAAAATTTCTGCTTTATTCAGAACCAGACCTGGTCCATTGTGTAGCTGTGTCATCACTGGGGTCCTCCTTAATGAAGACACTTCCAGAGTAGTTGAGTGTCACAGCCTTCTCCTCATCTGAATGTCAGGGTGCTGTTGTCTTTCTTCAGATTCTCTACTACATTTCTCACATTGGTCGTGCTATTCGCATACCTCCAAAATTATTTCGGCTTGACCTTAAAGTTCTCTACCAGTACAAGCCCCGGTTGCTCAAAACTCGGATAATTTAACCGCTGCATAAGAGCTATCCTGGGGTTAATATTCTTATCCGATGGTTAACTAACCGACCATTTATCATCAAAAAAAAAAAAAAGTGAGAAAGAATTTCTATGACTTTACCAGGGTAGGAACTTTCAAGCCATCCTGCATGGAAAACTGGAAATTTTATCCACCAGGTAAGTAATTAAACCACAGGATAGTGCTTATCTGAGCAATGAGCAGCCAGGTGCCGATCTTCTTCAAACTTGCTGCTCAGCTGATGAGTCGAGTTTCTCGTTTTGTTTCTCTGCCTGGCATACTGTCGAAAGTCCTTCTCACTACCTGTTTCCTTCTTCTTCTTCCAAAGATGCTCCTTTTTCTGCCATGCATTTCCCTGGTAACATAGATGTTCTTCCTTTTGCCTTTGCTTAACTTTCTTTTCGGCACAAACTCCTCAACACGCAGCTCAAGTTCGTTTGATAAATTCCCCCACCCCCCCCCCACCCCCACCTCCCAAGTCTAAAGGTTTCATGTGTGTAACTGATGAAATCATTTGCTCATTGTTTGTTAATACTAAGGCAAGTACATTTGCACTATGACCTGTGTGATTGCGTGTTGGCTCAGTGATATTCTGGTGCAAAGTTCTTCTTCTTCCTTCAACGTCTGATGCATTTTGTTTTGTCAACTTAGAAATGTCAAAAATATTCATCTTCTTTGCAGGAATAGCTTGGACTAATATATACTGAGACAAAATAAGTATCGGTTCGCAATCATTCCTGTCTGGTCAGTATTGTTCAGTATCTGTTGATAATTAGAAGGATTGCCAAAAAGGCATCATATTTGGTATTATAAGGGCCTACCCGTCGCTTCGCTGATGGACCAATTAGTCGTCCGGTCTCTTGCCCCTAGAAGAGGGAAGAGAGGGGTAGTGGAAGGGGGAGGAGAGGTGTCGGGGAAGGTGGGATTAAAGGAGTAGGGGAAGGGGTAGGAGAAGAGTAGGGTAAGGGAGGGGGAGGTCAGGGAGGGAAGGGGAGGGAGAAAAAAGGAGGGGGAGAGGAGGAGAGATATACTGCATATACATCTTTAGGGGGGGGGCTTTGACAGGCCCCTCCATTTTGGGGGGAGCGGGAGGGACAGGATGACAAATTTACCCATGCAAAGAGTGCTTTAACCTCAGCATTGTCCAGGTAAAGGAAATTGTAATACCCTCGGCCACCACCACCGGGTGGCGATACAAGGTACACATTTCCATAGAGGATGTATGCTCCCCTCGGCACCCCACATCCCGTGTGGGGCCGTGGCCACATAGCCTATGTTACCCCCCCACACAAAGTTGTATTTGTAACCCGAGTTTGGAATTTGTAACTTAAAAGATGTGGCCCTACATAAGGAGCAAATGTAGACAGACAGGCACGGAGAGAAAATGGCATATATATATATATATATTTTCAGTCACGTGAAAAAGTAAGTACACCCCATGTAAAGTTTTGACTTTTTCAACATATTTCAACATCCAGCTATTTGATCTTCATTTCAACAATATTGATAGATAAAGGTGATATGATATAACAAATATCATGAAACATTTACATTTTGTAGTCCATTGTATAATTTAAATAAACATAAATGCAAATTTCACATGTGGAAAAAGTAAGTACACCCCTACATTATTTATATATATATATATATGTATATATAGTAAGTACAGTGTATATTGTTCAAGGTTTTAAATGATGTTCTCCCATTGCCATTCCATTTTATCGAGGATGACGTCTGTACGTGGCCAGGTGTGGTTTCAGAATCGCAGGGCAAAGGAGAAGCGGCTGAAGAAGGATGCTGGACGGCAGCGTTGGGGGCAGTATTTCCGCACTACAAAGCGCACTAAGGGCACCTCGAGTGTTGGGAAGGACGGAAATCAGAGTGAGGGTGCCACCAATGGGGAGATGCCTTTTCGAGGTATTGCTGGGTGTAGTTTTGCCACTTCATGCACACCGACATTGATGCTCGATTTCCAAACTTGACAAAACCTGTAACATTGTGCAAGATATTGAAATATTTATATGTTACAGCTCGTGTAGGAATTATATTATGTTATGAGGAGCATTGAGAATGTTCACGAAGCGAGATGCTCACAATGGGTTGGCCCGATCATGTTCCCATCCGAAGCCCTGGCTTATGATGTGCAGAACTCAGGTTCCAATCATACCTACCATATGTGTTTGTCCATGCTTTGCGAATCTAATCTTTTATTTTATGTAAAAATACACTGATGTCTACTCATGTCTTTCTTTGTCTTGCATTTTATGCATGTGCGCGCTTCTCCATGAACCGTAGATCAATGAAAAACAAAGTCCTAGAATCTGTTTGATATTTTTCAATGCACAAGTATGAGTAATAAATTATTAAGGTAATATTTTTTTTGCTAGTTAAGAGATACCTTTATATTGAAAGAAATATAAAGATGGAATTTATTGAACTGTTTTTCTTCATGTACACATATAGTGATTGAACCTCGTGTACCCGACAGATGATCAGAGCTTGCCATCGCTGGGACCCGCTAATGGCACATTTGGGGACCTTGAGCAGGAAGGAGGTGCCTCCGGAGGAATGCAGACACACTTGGCATCGACGGATGGAACATTTTTAGCTGATGGTCCAGGCTCAGGGAACTTCACAGATCACATGCGGGCCGGGAGCCCATACACCATTCCCCAATCCCCGGCACTGTCGCTCGCGTCGCTCACTTCACAATCACTTATTACCCCTTTGCAGTACCACTCTGAGGCCAATCTTGGTCCAATGATGTCCTCGGCTGGGCAAAGTGCTCAAACACAGGCATTGCGGCTTCTTTCTGCACCTGGGCCCAGCTCGGACCTGTCCACCGGAAGCAGTGCAGGCTACCCTGACTTCCCAACGAGCCCTGCTTCCTGGCTCGATGACGTGGAGCACACACAATTTTAAGGTCTCCGTGTGCGACTCTTACACCACCACTGAATTTTCTCCAATCAGCCAAATGTCTCCAGGGACGAATAATTTTCGGAGAATTTTGCATTAGGGACAAAGGATGGCCTGCACCTGTGCGGGTGAAACAAACCGGTGCATGAAAAGAATTGCATTGCCATGCATGGTCTTTCTACGCTTTGAGCATCGAGTGACAAAGACCTTCGCAATACGTCTCCATTCTGGGGGCTCATTGTAATACAGTGCACATGACGACACAAAAAGGGGCTCTTGTGATGAAGATGCGCCGAATGCTAAACACAGGAAGCAGGGACTGGTCCTTCCACCGGGTGGAATGGATGCCTTTGAGACTTGAAAAGAAAACGTTGCATTGGCCATTTTGTTTGGTGTCAATGACCTGTTCCTGTTGTAGACTAGTTTTAATATGCGATAGGAAAGCGAAGTTGTCCTGTTCTATGCTGCTATGTGGCCGACGTAGGTGTGACGCAGCTCGTGTGGTATAATCGAGCTACCTGAACCACGAATAGGTGCGCCAGAGCGCGCAGTAATATATTATATTCTTTTATTTTACAGCAGTTATAATATCAATGTGAAATATTTTGGATATGGAAAAGATTTTAAAATTCTGTGGCGAAATTCACGTTGTCGTGCACCTGCAGCGTTCTTGCAGACTCAAGCTGTGATAGGTATCTGCAGTATTTGGAAAGTTTATTATAATATGAAACCTCCAAAGCCTTTGGCAGATTATACATGCATTATTGAACTCGTGCATGTGCCAAGCGCCGGCATTCCCGCGACCTGCCAATGTCAAACTTATGACGTAACTCGGTGACCGCGGGCGGAGGGGTTGAGGTTATTGGAGTGGGGGTGGGGGGGGAGATTTAATCCTGGTGTATATATTTATTATATGTTTGTCTGTGTTAAGTTATTCCCAAACGTTATATCGTATAGATGGTATTATGTAATATATTTCATTAAAGAAATCTCACGCGCTTCAATGAATGATTACAATTTTACGTGTGTGTGTGTGTGTGTGTGTGTGTGTGTGTGTGTGTGTGTGTGTGTGTGTGTGTGTGTGTGTGTGTGTGTCGTTGGTTGTTATCTCCTAATGTTGGTTTCAGAAGATGGATTGGAGCCCTCCCAGGTCCTCATGTATCCACTTGCATGTGTGTGTGTGTGTGTGTGTGTGTGTGTGTGTGTGTGTGTGTGTGTGTGTGTGTGTGTGTGTGTGTGTGTGTACATACGTACGAAACGTGGAAGAGCGTGTGTCGACCTGGTCTTCTATGTATGGCAACTTGTAGAGGAAGCAAGGGAACATTTCACCAAGGTCTACATGCTTTTGTGGATTTTAGAAAAACATATGATTTGCTCCCTCCCAGTCGCTTTGGTTGGTATTACAGAGGTGTGGTGTTTCTCCCATTATCGTCCCAACACATTTGAACCTTTATTTCAATCTGGAGATTGCGAGCTGGAGGAAATGATGCCAACCCTTTGGCGTAGATGTGCTGTACAAATGACCTGAAGAAGTTTAATGTTGAGGAAGCCAGCTGGTTCCATATTTCTCAGGAAAGATTCGTGGAGAATGAAATGCAAAGAGGGGTTTGATGCTTGTGCAAAGACAAGAGTTGAGATGGACAGAGCAAACCGGCAAAAAAATTTTTTTTTTTTTATGTGTATATATATATATATATCTGCCATTCGTGCTGTTGCCAAACAAGAAAGGGCAAGTGATTTTGCTGATTTCACATGCGATACATGTCGGAGATCCTTCAGAAGACAAGATATTGCAAGAAGTAAATGCCTGACAACTCGACGAAGACGTGTGGCTGCTCAAATAGTCCACGTTTTTTGAAACACCCTGTACTTTCTGAAGGCACTGTATTTATATATTGCAGGTATATGACAAGTGTTTAAATTACATTTCCTTTCTGAAATGCATTATTAACCCCATTGAACTTAGTCAGAAACGGGGGCTTATGGATTGGGCCTGTCCGTCCGTCCATCCGTGCACAACCATATCTTAAAGATGTATGGACCGATTTTGTTCATACTTGGCAAAAAAGACAATACATTATATGCACATCTTTTTGTTTCGAGATGCGATCAAAGATGGCTGACTAGCGGCCATTTTAGTTGTACAAAAAACCCCGATGTTGAACACATCCTCAATTATTGCTCAAACATGCATTTACTGATGTTGTTCAAACGTGGCACACAGATAGTGAATGATTGCTTACATATGCACGCCATTTATTTTGGAGATCAGGTCCGAGCTGGCCAACTGGCGGCCATTTTGTTACTTAAAAGTGACCCCAGCAATTTATCAGACATGCATGGTCCGATTTTGTTCAACCTTGGCACAAGCACAGTACATTGTGGCATACACATGCACCTCACTTTATTTTGTGATCTGTTCAAAGATGGCCGACTGGTCGACTGGCAGCCATTTTAGTTGTAAAAAAAAACAGATTTTGGAAATGTCCTCAACCATTTCTCGGATATGCATTTACCGATCTTGTTCAAACGTGGCACACAGATAATGAATGATGGCTTACATATACACTTCATTTTATTTTGAGATCAGATCCAAGATGGCCGACTGGTAGCCATGTTGTTACTCAAATGTGTCCGCAACCATTTCTCGACATGCATGGATCGATTTTGTTCAAACTTGGCACAAAGACAATACATGAGGGTGCACATATACATAATATTTTGTTTTGTAATTCAACCAAAGATAGCTGACTTCCAGCCTTCAGCAACGTACAGCAAAATTACGAAAACCACGGGGGCTATGACATTTTATGTCTTTTTCTCCTTCTTCAGCCATGTTTTAGGATATGCCAGTGGGCACCTTTTATTCCTCAACCCACATAAAATTGATCAATGTGGACAAAAGCTTTCCATAATAAATATAAGTAGCGTGTGACAGTGCATGTGCTGTCTTAAAATGCTTGTTCTAAAGGTTAGCGATGGACCCTGCTCTTCTCAACACCAAATGTGAATGGAAAAACCGGTGCCTGCGCCCGAACGCATTAGAGGCACGTCTTCTGCTGAAGCACCCTTGACATCATGTGCCCTTTCCTCCCTGGAAAGTACTGCATGCCTATTTATAGCTCCATTGCGCATTACTCCCCAATAATTCTCCCTTCTCATATCTACTACATTCCCCATTGTCCATTTCTTTCCTGGCAGCACTTTTGTCTTCGGTAAGCAATCTGCATATTTCTATTGTACTACCATTGGGAAGTTAGGTATATTCCGGTCACAAAATTCTTTCCTGATATGTATACCACTGCAGCAAAATGAACACCTACATATTATTTCGTAACAATTTCTTATTCCAAAACAAGAAAGAAGCAGACGCCTATGTAGTTTTGATAACCATATGCAGTCAATCATTTTCTGCAGTTGCATTTTCTAGATTGTGGTATTGTGATATAAGCTACATTACCAGCTTCCATTATTCTAATTTTGGGAAAGCTTTTCATGATGGTCAAAATTCAATGAACAAGGACTTCCAATTGTTCACCAAATGTAAAACAATCTGAAACAAATGGTATTTTAGGGTTAGGAGCCATATTTTTATGACACGGGATAAAGAGATGGCCCCTATCACTTTATCCCGTGTGTGGGAGGTTCGGCCCATTGCATTATGAGATAGGAGACAATCATTTCATGATATTTTAGGGGACAACTATGAGGTAGGGGACAATTCGTATTGTATAAACAGGTGGCCACTTGTGAAATGCCAGTGAAAGACATCAATGAGCAATGTGTGTGAGGCGAGTCAGGAGGGGAAGCCGAGCGCATGGCAATGTGGAATGGGTCCGCTGATTCAGGCCCTTTTTTTAGCCGCGTCGCAGACGCTGCTAATAGAGTGCCCTCTGCTGTTGTTGTTGTTCTTCTTCTTGTTATTGTTCTTGCAAAGAAGACAAAACCTCAAAGCTCCACCCATTCTGGGAACCATAGCTCCACCCATTGTGGGAGAGGCTTCATATAAACAAATATCCACCATTTTATTAACTCGCATAGCTTTGAGGCCTGTTTTGTAGGCCCGTGGTGTCTTCCTCTCTCACACAGTTTTATTTCAAATCAAATTCGATATATCATTTCATTTTTCACAGTCGCTAACATAGTTTTAGACTCGGTTGAAAAAAAACGGGAAGAAAATCCGATGAAAGTTGCCCTTTATAGAACGAAATGAATTCTCAAAGGCCTGTAACTTCAAGTCCATTGAGATATATTTTTTTTAAATCGCGGCATGGTCAGTCATACACTGCCCGAAATAACAGACGGGAAAATGCCGAGATATATATATTTTGTTTAAATCGCGGCATGGTCAGTCATACACCGCCCGAAATAACAGACGGGAAAATGCCGAGATATATTAAAAATTCGTCCATTTGATGACAATCGTCACGATGAAATATTTAATTTATACGTCGTCACAATAATGTGGAGAGAGGAGCATAGCTTCGTTCACGTGTCGCCACATACGGGAAATTGCTGAGATTTTTTTTTTTAAATCGCGGCATGATCAGGCATACACCGCCTGAAATAACAGATGGGAAAATGCCGAGATATATTAAAAATTCGTCCATTTGATGACAATCGTCACAATGAAATATTTAATTTATACGTCGTCACAATAATGTGGAGAGAGGAGCATAGCTTCGTTCACGTGTCGCCACACACGGGAAATTGCCGAGATATATATTTTTTAAATCGCGGCATGGTCAGTCATACACCGCCTGAAATAACAGACGGGAAAATGCCGAGATATATTAAAAATTCGTCGCCACACACGGGAAATTGCCGAGATATATTTTCACTTTGCACAAAAATAACATCAAGTAATCGAATCAATAGGAATGTCCTGTGCCTATAACATCGACGTTATAGGCACAGCTGCATCTAGGCATTGTGTAACATCGACGCGGCTTTTGTTTCAATTAAAACTTTTTGTACTTGTTTTTGTAAACATGACCGAGGCTCGTGTAAGAGCTAACATTAATGACAAAAAAAAACGGACACATAAGACAAAATAAAGGGAGCGGTAGACAAGATGGGGAGAGAGGGGGAAGCACACAAGTACAACATTTGAGAGCAGGGACATCGGGAGATCTGTGGGAGGTCGAGGGCTTGGGGGCAGGAGGTGTGGGAAGGGGGAGAGGGATGGGAGAGATATTTAAAAAAAACACATGGACACTGCTAGGACTTCCAGGAAAGAAGTCGGTATTTCAGAAAAGTGGATCTGGGGTAAATTAACAAGGGTAGAAAAGATCAAGGTTTTGGATGGGGGAAGATAAGAGATGGTGGTGAACAGCTGTTTTAAAGACCTGGAGGGAGGAGTGGGATTGAAGGGAGTGGGGGAGTTTGTTCCAGATGTGGGAGAAAAGAGGAATGAAAGAGTGAAGGCGAGCAGAGAGCCTAGAATTTGGCAGTTTCACCAGAAGAGGATTGCAGGCAGATCTTGTGCGACCTGTAAGAGTACTTGGGGGACAGAGCACAGACAGAGCTGGGGGACAAGGCCGAAGAGGAGTCGGTAGAAGACAGAAAGTCCACGAACCTGCCTGCGGTGAGTGAGTGAAAGGCCCTCGGAGTTAGCTTCATCGCGGGAGATTCCAATGATTCTGAAAGCTTTGGTTTCAACAGCGTGAAGACGAGCTAGGTGTGAGGCAGGAGCACCGGCCCATAGGGTAGAACAGTATTTCATTGAGCTGCGGGTGAAAGCCTTGTATGTGGTGAGGAGCTCAGGTGTACCAAGGAAGGACTTCGCACGACGAAGGATGCACAGTCTGCGACTGGCTTTGGAGGCCAGCTTGGAAATGTGTTTTTCCCAGGAAAGATCATGGCAGATAGTGAGACCCAAAAGCTTGAGTGACAGAACTTCTTGGAGAGGATTATTGAGAAAGTAGATGGGAGGGTTGTCCAGTCGGTCTTTTCGGAGAGACATAGGAAGAGTGTGAGATTTGTCAGGATTGAAAGACATGTTCCACTTGTTTGCCCAGTCTGTGATTTTGACCAGGTCTGCAGAGGGTGAGGAGGCTGCGGACTGCCGATCTGAGGGATGAGGAATGGAGCAGCAGAGCGTAGAGTCATCAGCAAAGTCCCTGTTCACATTTTCAGCACACTCAGGCCTGCTTCGCTCTTTCCTCACTATTTCTGGAGCCATAATCAAGATGGCCGCCTATGGTGACCATTTATCTTGGAGTGTAGCGAGTTTTCTGCTCTGATGATGCACTGCGTCCCGTGCTCCTCCGACCCCAGCGCATTCCAGAGATATATTATTGTCTACAGACAGTCTGTCTTTGTTTTGTCTACAGTGAAACTTTGTCTACAGTCAAGTTATAATTTGTGAGGGAGATCTTTGAGAGAAAACAACAACTTCTGAGGGAAGCATAAGTGTGCAATCAAGTTGATATATGTGGGGAAATTACATGCAAAGACCAAAATTTCTATTAATCTTATTGCTTCACTACGCCCCCATTGGTGTTTATAATAGAGGACATTGATTTTTCCTTCCATTGGAGGAAGACCCTCTCGTGTTCAGGCCGTTGGTGCTCCAATGGTTGGCAGCGAGTGCCCTGGAAGCATTGACGGAAAGAGAGCGGCAATCATATGTGTGGGAAAATTGCATGCTCATTCAGGGTCACCTAGATAGCTCAGATGGCAGAGCACTGGTACGGTTTTCCAGAGGCCCTGGGTTCGATTGCTGGTCTGGGTGTGCAATTTTCCCACATATATCAATTTAATTATTGAATCCTGTTCATTAATCTAAATGTGCAATATTGTCCCCTCACTTCCCTTGCAAAAAGAAGAGTTTGAAATCAGTAGGTTACTTCATACAATACTTCACACAGGTTATGACGTAGGTTACCTCATCAGTTGCCTCTTTTTTATGCCTCCACCGACGAAGTCGCCAGAGGCATTATGTTTTTGGGTTTTGTATAATGAGGTAAAGATTAACTTATTCAATTTTTGGGGTCATGATGTCAAAGGTCATGTTCGGTGAAAATCCTTTTACCACGATAACTTGTGAACCAGTGATGGGATTTTGATCAGAGTTGGTACAAGTATGTATTATGATGTGAAGATCAACTGATTTGATTTCACGGTCAAGAGGTTAAAGGTCAAAGTCTGTAATAGGTCTATAACTTGAGAACGGCTGAAGGGATCCAAGCCAAACTTTGTACAGGTATGTATAATGATGTAAAGCTCAACTGATTAGATGTTGGGGTCAAAAGGTCAAATGTCAGATGTCCCGTTGGGTGAAAATTCTGTTACCAAGATAACTTGTGAACCAGTCATTGGATTTTGACCAAACTTGGTAGAATTATATATTACTAGGGCATGCCCGTACTATATATATATCTAAAATTATATCCCCCCCCCTCTATTTACATGAAATGGTTTGGTCCATTCGCAAAGCCAAAGCGAACGGCTTGCGAGTACGGTGACAATCCCCCCCCTCTATTTACATGAAATGGTTTGGTCCAAAGCGAACGGCT
Organism: Myxine glutinosa; assembly: GCF_964187855.1. Lineage (NCBI taxonomy): Eukaryota > Metazoa > Chordata > Myxini > Myxiniformes > Myxinidae > Myxine > Myxine glutinosa. Next base: position 77,436,162 of record NC_136268.1, read on the forward strand.
TGCGAGTACGGTGACAATCCCCCCCCCCCCTCTATTTACATGAAATGGTTTGGTCCAAAGCGAACGGCTTGCGAGTACGGTGACAATCCCCCCCCTCTATTTACATGAAATGGTTTGGTCCAAAGCGAACGGCTTGCGGAGTTTGGTAAAGAAATCGCCATAGCGTGCACAAACGCGCAGGAAAGCGAAAGAATCGCAAATTAGTTTTAATTAGTTTTAAAACATAGTTTAACGCCAACATAGTTTGCCAACGTGAAATAAATGAATACGCTCTCAAATGTGCCGTCCGAGGCAGAGTCTGTTCGGCACGTTCGGCACACGTGATAGCTCGCTGCTCTCTGATTGGTTGAATCGTTTTTTGGACATAGCTCGGTAACTACTTGTCCGATTAATATGAAACCTTGAAAAGGCACATCCTCGGGTCCCCAGCAATATACCTGGCAAGTTTAAAGTATATCGGACCCGTGGTTGTCGAGAAACAGCGGTCACAGACAAACAAACAAACACACACACAGACACACAGACACACAGACACACACACACACACACACACACACACAGAGATTGCTGGAATTATAGATAGACTAGGGCATGCCCGTACGTGGGTGCCCGTTCCTTGCCAAAAAAAAAAAATAACGCTACCCGTACGCTCTACCCCGCCTGTACGCCCGTACGCCCGTAAACAAAAAAAACAACGCTCTTCGCTTCCGCCCTTCGCTCTGACTGAATTGGGAGAAATAATGCGCATAAGAAATCGAGAAATTATTATTTTCTCCGGAAGAAATCGAATTACGAACCGTAATGGCGCACGCGCTCGGCTCGGCTCGCTCTCACATCGGCCACGCCTACGCAATAACGCGTTCTGTGATTGGCTGCCGGAAGTGCAGTCTTCACTGTCCGGAAGGTCGCAAATCGCAGTTACGATGAATCGCAAATTAGTTTTAATTAGTTTTAAAACATAGTTTAACGGCAACATAGTTTTCCAACGTGAAATAAATGAATACGCTCTCAAATGTGCCGTCCGAGGCAGAGTCTGTTCGGCACGTTCGGCACACGTGATAGCTCGCTGCTCTCTGATTGGTTGAATCGTTTTTTGGACATAGCTCGGTAACTACTTGTCCGATTAATTTCAAACCTTGAAAAGGCACATCCTCGGGTCCCCAGCAATATACCTGGCAAGTTTCAAGTATATCGGACCCGTGGTTGTCGAGAAACAGCGGTCACAGACAAACAAACACACACACAGACACACAGACACACAGACACACACACACACACACACACACACACACACACAGAGATTACTGGAATTATAGATAGATGATGCAAAGATTCGATTTTGGGGTAAAAAGGTGAAAGGTCAGAGGTTATGTCAGGTAAAAATGTGATAACTTTAGAAGGGATTTAAATCGAACTTGGTACAGTATGTATCATCATGTAAAGATAAAATAGATTACATTATGGGGTCAAGAGGTTAAAGCTCAGAGGTCACATTAGGTAAAAAAATTCTGGTAATGCGCTAACTTGTGAACCAGTGATGGGATTTTGACCAAACTTGGTATAAGTATGTATTATGATGAAAAGATTAATTGATTACATGTCGACATCAAAGGTCAGATGTCATGTCAGGTAAAAAATGTGATACTTGAGAACATCTTAGGGGATTTAACTCAAACTTGGTACAAGTATGTATAATGATGTAATAATGTGGGTGGAGGTATATTGATCGACGTCACGACATCGAAGAGTGATGTTCTAATTTTTAATGCATGTTTTGGCTTGTCACATATGTGTCTGTCATATCAACTAGAAAAGAGTGATTCAGCCCATCTCCCCCCCCCCTTGCCCCCCCCCCTCTGCTTCCCACCCCACCAGTTTTCTGACCAGCTCTAAATCAATTGCATTAAATTTTGATGAACCATTGACGTACGAGGAAATCATAACTATGTGATGTGTGCACCACTCCACTTCATCGTATTATCATCTCAACATACCATACTCTTCACATAGCGTCGGCGCTGCCGGTGCAGTTTGTTGGCAACAGTCAGGGCAGGAATTTGTAATTTGTTCAGGGTGCCCGCAATAACTCCCCTACTCATGGCGAAGGACACCGTGGTGTCTTTAATGTCCACCAACTAATGCTGGCAGATGGAACACTCACCGACACATCAGTAGCATGAAATACTGGGAAGATCTGCATTGAAGTGGTCAAGCTTTTGCATTGGATGGAAGAATTCTGGCCAGCTTTGTCAAACAGGAAATAGATCCTTCATCATATGTATGAAATAATCTCATGAGATAATAAGAGAATTAATTAGATAAATATAGTTCCTAATCAATACAAGAAGTCATCTTGTTATTACTCCAGTGAGTGTGGTCAGGATCGATGATCTAGTTTAGTTCCTCATCTTCCCACCATCTCTCTGTAATGTCATCCATTACTGTTCTTTCATTTCCAATTAGCTTACTTTCAATCATCAACAAGGTCATGGAATCTATCATAGCAGTTGATATGAAATCCTTCCCTTTCTACAACCTCATCTCAGACCACCCGTTTGTTTCAGACAGGGTCACTCCAACTTGAACATTCTGCTTCTCCTCACCCAACAATGGATAAAGGTCCTCACTCCTCAATGTCAGACAAAATCAGGGCTGTCTTCCTGGACATATCTCCAGCTTTAAATACAGTATGGCCTCCTGTCTTGCTCTCCAAACTGTCTGCCTATATTGACTCCAAGGTCAACTCCACTCGTGGATTACTGACTTCCTCCACTCTTGTTGCCAATGTCTATTCTCACAGGAACCCTTTCTTCGATCTCCTCGGGCTGCAGTGCCCCAAGGCAGTGTTCTAGGCCCAGTCCTAGTCTTAATTTTCATCAATGATCACTCTGACTCTTTGGAAAATCCTCCTTATCTCTTTGCTAATGACCCACCCTCTGCCATGACATCACTCATCATTCAGAAAGGTAGTGGCCTCTTCCCTCTCCTCAGACCTTGACATAATGACAAACTTGTCAATTCTAAAAAAATCCTTAGAACCCTAAGAAATCCAACACACTCACTCACTTTCATTCATTCATTCATTAATTCATTCACTCTCACTCTCTCTCTCTCTCTCTCTCTCTCTCTCTCTGAAAGGAGCATACCGCAAACCCTCACATTGACTTTCTCAACAACTCTCAAAGAAGTTCAGTCACTCAAGCTCTTGGGTCTCACTCTTTGGCTCTTGGTCCACATTTTTTATACTTATTTAATATCTTCCGATTATTTATTTAATGCAAATGAGGCACCCTGCTCGTATTGTGGAGTTTCTGATATTTCTCACAGACAGACAGACATATATATATATATATACAGCAGACCCCCTGTTTGCAGGGGTTACGTTCTTGAAAAACCCCGCAATGGGCAAAACCACGATGCGCAAAGTTAAGATCTTATGGGAAAAATAGGGTTAGGGGAACCAATTCTAAAATGTATCGACTTTTTTGGCTAAATTACAGTCTTAAAAATGAAAAACGCTTACAATTGTACTTGCTTTTGAAGATGATGATGATGATGATGATGATGATGATGATGATGATGATGATGATGATGATGAAGGGCATTAGACGTTATTGAGATGAAGACGTGAAGGAGGTGATTCTCGTCTGCTTCACCTTGATCTGTATGGCCTTATACACCTCCTTATAGGGTGCCATGACAGCGTCCATCTCTCGCTTTAATTTCAAGCACCTCTCCATGAAATGGTCGACTTCAAAGAAATGGTCGACATCAAACCAGCCTTTACTGGCAATGAAGGTGCCCTTCTGCGCACACTCAGAATCAACGTCGTGTTTGCATAACCGCATGGCCTTCTCTCTCACCACAGCACCACTGAGGGACATGCCTTTCTGTGTCTCATCCTCCACCCACACACACAAAGTTTTTTTTCCATCTTTTCAAGGATGGGATCACGACGGCTCACAAACGACCTTTTTGCACTCGATGGAGCACTGGCCCTAACACTTCCTCTGATTTTGGCTTCATTTTTTTTTTATGTAACGAATCGTCGATTCGTTGACGCCATAATAGTCAGGTTCACAATGTTAACAAATATGATTTCGTTCAAAATTTTGGGATTAGCAAACCTGTACATTTTTGGAATCATCAGAGCATGGAGAATCCGAAAATCCATGTTGGCATTTGCACAGACACCTGCATGGCCGCCATTTTGGATTTTCAAAATGGCCGCCATAAAATACATATTTTGCGCTATCTCGGCTTCTAGTCAACCTAGAAACTTAATTAAATATGCCAATCCTATGTTTTCTGGGTCAAGGAATCCAATAAAGGCCTCAAAATAGTGCTCAGGATTATAGAAAAGCAACAAACAAAGGTAATTGAAAACCATTGTCTTTATATTTGTGATATAACTGCATTACATAATACATGATATTGCAAGTCCTTTGAAGTTATAGGTATGGGTTTATAAAGCAAGAAAGCAGCCTTGTTAGTATCAGATTGAACTATAAGTCCTATACACAGGATCTACTAGGTCTATACTGTTCAGGAATATGCTTGAACAGATCTTCATCACTGTCCTGAGTGTCATCTGGAAAGTCCTAAAAGTGAAGCAAGTGTTAGGATTAGAAGACTAATGATCCCACCAATGGTTTTCTTTACCCAGAAAACATAGGATTAGGATATTTAAATAAGATTCTACGTTGACTACAAGCCGAGATAGCGCAAATTATGTATTTATGGCGGCCATTTTGAAAATCCAAAATGGCGGCCATGCAGGTGTCTAGGCAAATGGCAACATTAATTTTTGGATTCCTCATGCTCTGAATATTCCAAAAATATATAGTTTTGCTAATCTCCAAAAATTTTGAACGAAAAAATATTGTGAACCTGACTGTAATGGCATCGATCGCAGAAGCACTCACTCCGCTGGTCAGCTTGTCCAACACGTCCACTTTCTCTAAAAGTGACATCACTTTCCTTTGACTTTTTCCCCTCAGGAATTCCATCAGCTCCTACATTATGCTCAGTAGACATCATGGAGTCCTGCACCGTAAATAAAATACCAGCGAAAACTAAATCACGCAATACAGTACAATCACACGACATCCAACTAAATCACGCGATATCCAACTAAATCACACGATATCCAACTAAATCATGTGATATCCAACTAAATCACACGATATCCAACTAAATCATGTGATATCCAACTAAATCACGTGATATCCAACTAAATCACGCGATATCCAACTAAATCACACGATATCCAACTAAATCATGCGATATCCAACTAAATTACACGATATCCAACTAAATCATGTGATATCCAACTAAATCACGTGATATCCAACTAAATCACGTGATATCCAACTAAATCACGCGATATCCAACTAAATCACGCGATATCCAACTAAATCACGCGATATCCAACTAAATCACGTGATATCCAACTAAATCATGCGATATCCAACTAAATCATGCGATATCCAACTAAATCACGCGATATACAACTAAATCACGTGATATCCAACTAAATCACGCGATATCCAACTAAACCACGTGATATCCAACTAAATCACGTGATATCCAACTAAATCATGCGATATCCAACTAAATCACGCGATATCCAACTAAATCACGCGATACACAACTAAATCACGCGATATCCAACTAAATCACGTGATATCCAACTAAATCATGCGATATCCAACTAAATCACGTGATATCCAACTAAATCATGCGATATCCAACTAAATCACGCGATATCCAACTAAATCACGCGATATACAACTAAATCACGTGATATCCAACTAAATCATGTGATATCCAACTAAATCACGTGATATCCAACTAAATCACGTGATATCCAACTAAATCACGTGATATCCAACTAAATCATGTGATATTCAACTAAATCACGTGATATCCAACTAAATCACGTGATATCCAAGTAAATCACGCGATATCTATCTATAATTCCACTAATCTCTGTGTGTATGTTTGTTTGTACGTTTGTTTGTTTGTTTGTATGTCTGTGACCGCTGTTTCTCGACAACTACCGGTCCGATATACTTGAAACTTGCCAGGTATATTGCTGGGGACCCGAGGATGTGCCTTTTCAAGGTTTTAAATTAATCGCAGAAGTAGTTACCGAGCTATGTCCAAAAAACGATTCAACCAATCAGAGAGCAGCGAGCTATCACGTGTGCCGAACGTGGCGAACACACTCTGCCTCGGATGGCACATTTGAGAGCGTATTCATTTATTTCCCGTCGGCAGACTATGTTGCCGTTAAACTATGTTTTAAAACTAATTATAAAACTAATTAAAACTAATTTGCGATTCATCGTAACTGCGATTTGCGAACTTCCGGACAGTGAGGACTGCACTTCCGGCATCCAATCACAGAACGCGTTGTTGCGTTGTTGTTGCGTGTTTTTCCTTTTCATTTTTTTCATTGAATTGATTGATTCCTTGCGCTTAAATTGCAAACAGCCAAAATACGTTGGCGCTAATTGAATAATTGGGCATTAACCCTAAATGGCGAATAATCGTAACTGCGACATGCGAACTTCCGGACAGTGAGGACTTCACTTCCGGCCTTACGAAAGTGCCGACTTACTGTCTCGATTGTATCTTCCCACTGTCTTATTGTTATATCTATCTATTCTATCTATCTATTCTATTCTATTACCTATTCTATTATCTATTATACAATGCCCCAATCGAGTCGTCGTTTACGAGAACGAAGGAACGAAGCTGCACAGCGTGCACGCGCAATGGAATCTGACGAAGAACGAGCTGCTCGCCTGACACGCGACGTTACGCGCGTGACAAGTCGTCGTGCAGCTGATACGGATGAAGAACGGACTGCTCGCTTGGCAGACAACACTCGACGCATAACAAGTCGTCGTGCAGAAGAAACGGATGAAGAACGGACTGCTCGCGTGGCAGACAACACTCGATGCATAACAAGTCGTCGTGCAGAAGAAACGGATGAAGAACGGACTGCTCGCGTGGCAGACAACACTCGACGCATAACAAGTCGTCGTGCAGAAGAAACGGATGAAGAACGGACTGCTCGCGTGGCAGACAACACTCGACGCATAACAAGTCGTCGTGCAGAAGAAACGGATGAAGAACGGACTGCTCGCGTGGCAGACAACACTCGACGCATAACAAGTCGTCGTGCAGAAGAAACGGATGAAGAACGGACTGCTCGCGTGGCAGACAACACTCGACGCATAACAAGTCGTCGTGCACAAGAAACGGATGAAGAACGGACTGCTCGCGTGGCAGACAACACTCGACGCATAACAAGTCGTCGTGCAGAAGAAACGGATGAAGAACGGACTGCTCGCTTGGCAGACAACACTCGACGCATAACAAGTCGTCGTGCAGAAGAAACGGATGAGGTACGGACTGCTCGCTTGGCAGACAACACTGGACGCGAGACAAGGCGTCGTGCAGAAGAAATCCCTCACCAGCGAGAAGACCGGCAAGTAAGGGATGCCCTGCGCCATCAGGATGTACACCGTGTGAGACTAGAGCAGGCTCGCCATGACAATCGCAACCTTGCTCGATACGATGATACCGATTTCTTCCGAGAGGTACTTCATGGTGAGTACAGGCACGCGCTGAGCAGGACCTCAATATTTCAATGCACTAAATGCTCGCATTGTGCTGCTTTGGTGTGGAATGAGGAGAGAAGAGGATTTTGCTGCAACCACGGCAAGGTCGATCTTATGCATGATCCTACGAATCCAAAACCCGGTTCAATTCCATCACATCCTCCAGATGCTATTAAAAACCTTTTCCTTAACCAGGCCTTTGTGAAGCACGCGAAACAGTACAACAACGCGCTGGCAATGGCAAGTATCGGTGTCCGAGAGATACGTATGCCTGGCTTCAATCCTGGAGTGCGCATACAAGGTAAGGTTTACCATTACATTGGTGCTCCTCTTGCCGATCTGGGTTGTACCCCACGCTTTGCTCAGATCTACTTTCACGATCCAGCCCATGAGCTGGATTATCGTCGTGCCCACACCTCGAACAGTGGCCTGAATGAGCAGTTTTTGCTAAGAGCACAACAGGCCATTCATGAGTGCAACCCATACGTCCAGCAATTCAAATCAGCCATTGAGTATGTGGTTCATAATGATAGCGCCAATGAACTGAATATTGTGTTAACAGGTCGCACGCGGCGCCGAGACCTTCATCATGGTACCGTCAACCTTCCCTCCCCAGACAGCGATGTGGCTGTCATTGCTCCAGGGGCAATGACAACTGAGCAGTTTGGAAGGCTGGCAGTCGCTGTTCACCTCAGAGGAGGAGGTTTACAGACAATAGACGCCATGCATCCAGCGTATGACCCACTATCATACATACTTCTGCTACCCTGCGGCTCTCAGGGGTACCACACTGAGTTGGCAGGGACAACGCCAACAACTTTCTACCGCTACCATCTACAAGTACGTGATCCTACTCATCACTTCAATCTACTGCTTCGTGGTGGAAGGTTGACACAGCAGTACGTATGCGACATGATGGCAAAAATTGAGTCACACCGTCTCACTTGGATTCGCTGCAACCAGAAGTCAATTAAGGCAGAAAAGTATAAGATCATCATTGATGCGTTGAACAGTGATGCTGAGGTGCTACCTGGACGCCTCACCATTCTGCCACCGTCAATTTATGGGTCGCCACGTTGGTTTGCCAAAGAGTTTCAGGATGCAATGGCTTTAGTCCGAGTCAAGGGAAAGCCAGACTTTTTCCTAACATTCACCTGCAACCCAAAGTGGCCAGAAATTAAAGAATCGGTTTTTGAGGGTCAGCCACCCAATGCAAGACCTGATATCATCGCCCGGGTGTTTCATATGAAGGTGGAAGCACTCCTCGCAGACTTCCTCAAGCATGACATCTTGGGGCATGTGGACGCTTACGTGATGGTGAAGGAAACGCAAAAGCGTCACCTTCCCCATATACACATGCTCCTGACCCTGGTACCTCGCGACAAGCCCAGAACACCAGCAGATGTCGATCGCGTGGTCTCTGCTGAGATTCCTGACAGACTCACAAATCCGGAACTACACCGTATTGTGACATCACACATGATTCACGGCCCATGTGGGGAATGGAACATCTTGAGCCCTTGCATGGCAGACCGGAAGTGCACAAAGGACTATCCCAAAGCCCTACGACAAACGACAAGCTTCTCTGATGACTCCTATCCCCTGTACAGAAGACGGGCAGAAGCTGTACCTGGTGATCCCATCATGAAGACAATACGAGGCGGTGCTAACGTATTAGTTAACAATGCATCGGTTGTGCCTTACAATCCATATATTGTCCTCAGGTACGATGCTCACATCAACCTTGAGATCGTCTGTGCTGTCACCTGTGTCAAGTACCTGTACAAATACCTTGAAAAGGGCCCGGACCAGTGCCTGGTCAGACTTGAGCCTCATGAGAGGATGCGAGAGGCATTACGACATGATGAAGTGGCACGCTACGAACTAGGGCGTTACATCACCGCATCTGAGGGATACTGGCGCATATACGATTTCCCCATTCAACGCAAGTACCCACCAGTCGAGATGCTGGCACTCCATCTACAGGATGAGCAGGTGATCACGTTCAATGACGAAGGTGCCGTACAGAACGTGGCAGAGTCAGGACCCCCTGCAACAACCCTCACCGCCTTTTTCGAAGCCATGAATCTCCATCCACACATGCGTCATGTTCTATATCCAGATGTATTCCAACACTTCACCTACTTGAGGAAAAGGTTTCAATTGCGGAAGAGAAGGCTGAGTTTCCAGGATAACCGTAAGGCTGATACGGTTGGGCGGCTCCCCATTATTCCCGTCAACTCACATACTGCCGAGTTGTACTATCTCCGCATGCTACTGTACCGCGTGCCTGGCCCCACATGCTTTCAGGATCTCCGTCGTGTTGGTGGTAGGGTCATGGAGACCTATCTGGCAGCCTGCATTGCATATGGCATCATTGACAATGACCAGGAGGTGAATTCTGTTATGGAAGAGGCTGCAAATATTGCATTTGGCCCTGCAGTCCGCGAAGTATTTGCCAACATGCTCATATTCGTTCTCAGAGGCAACCACGTGCAGTTCTGGGAAAGGCACAAGTATGTGCTGTGCGAGGACTTCATGCGTGCAGCAGGTGTGAATGAACCAAATGGACGCATTGTGAGTGCAGTGCTACAAGAGCTGAGGAACAAAGTTGAGTGCCACGGCTTTTCGCTCAGTAAGACCTTTGGCCTTCCTGAGCCTGAACCAGTTCATTTCCAGTCTCGCATTCCGCGCGTCATCGAGCACGAAACAGTGCACAATATAGGAGAACTTGAGGCTCACATCGCTCAAACAGAGTGCCTTCTTAATGACGAGCAGCGCGTTGTTGTCGATACAGTGATGCGGAGTGTGGAACACGGACATGGCTGCATGCTTGCAGTTGATGCAAGTGGTGGGACTGGGAAAACATTCACATTGTCTCATATACTCAACAAAGTGCGAGCAATGGGCAAAGTGGCTCTTGCAACTGCTGCAAGTGGTATTGCAGCTACGCTGCTGCCTAAAGGGGCCACCTTCCATAGTAGGACCAAGTGTCCTCTCATTCTCACTGATGAGTCCACTTGCAACATCAGTGAAAATGACACCACTGCAGCACTCATACGCATGACTAATCTAATGGTGGTGGATGAGGTTTCAATGATGGATCGTCGCGCATTGGAGGCAGCAGATCGAACATTCCAGTGGCTTCGGGGCTCAGAGGACCCATTTGGCGGCATCGCAATGGTTTTCAGTGGTGACTGGAGGCAGATCCTTACTGTTGTGCCACACGGTAGCCGTATTGACATAGTTGGAAGGTGCTTCAAGAGCTCATACCTGTGGAGAAAAGTGCAGATACTTCGTCTCAGAGTAAACATGAGGATCATGCAGGGTGCTGGAGAACAACAGGACGAATCTGATTTTGCAAAATTCCTGCTGGATCTGGGTGAAGGGAAGATTCCTGTCAATCCAGAAGAGGGTGAATTTGCTATTGAGCTCAGGGAACCGCTCATTCTTCCAGGTGAAAAACTTCAGGATATTGTCACTTGGGTGTACGAAGACTTGCATAACAACATTAGCAACCCCAAGTGGCTATGCGAGCGTGTTATACTATGTCCGACCAATTCCGAAGTCGATCAGGTAAATGCCTACATGACGACCATATTTCCAGGGGAGGAACATGTTTGCTGTAGCGTCGATACAGCGGAATCTGAGGGTGATCATTTGTATCCGCCTGAGTTCCTGAACACCCTCTGTCCATCTGGTATGCCGCCACATCGAATCTCTCTCAAGGTGGGTATGGTAATCATGCTGCTGCGAAACTTCGACCAGCAAAGCGGGCACTGCAATGGCTCAAGGTACATCATACTTCAGATCCTTCCAAATCTGTTGGTTGCACAATCTGTGATGGGTGTCAATTCTGGACGCACATTGCTCATTCCACGCATAACCTTGAGTCCATCTGACAACATGTTCCCGTTCACTCTGCGGCGTCGGCAGTTTCCGGTACGACCCTGCTTTGCCATGACTGTGAATAAATCCCAAGGACAGTCGCTACACCATGTTGGGATCTTCTGCACACGAGACTTCTTCAGCCATGGTCAGTTCTACGTGGCGGCCAGTAGGGTTGGCAGATCCAGCAGCCTCCGCATTCTTGCCCTGGACGAGGAAACAAAGAAGAAGCGCCGTTTCCTCAGCAACGTTGTTTATGAAGAGGTGCTAACGAGATAACGGTGTGTACAATGTACATGTAGACAATTTTTATTATTATTTATTTATTGAAGAAAAATTGTTTCGAAACGAATTCATCAAAAAAAGTGCACAACTTCTTTTGCCAGTCGTACACCATGTGAGGATCTCCTGGAGAAGTGCCGTTTCCTCAGCAATGTTGTTTATGAAGAGCTGCTAACGACATACAGGTGTGTACATGTGGACAATTCTTATTATTTATTTATTGATTGAAGAAAAATTGTTACGAAAAGATTTCATCAAAATAAGTGCACAACTTCTTTTGCCAGTCGTACACCATGTGAGGATCTCCTGGAGAAGTGCCGTTTCCTCAGCAATGTTGTTTATGAAGAGCTGCTAACGACAGACAGGTGTGTACATGTGGACAATTCTTATTATTTATTTATTGATTGAAGAAAAATTGTTACGAAAAGATTTCATCAAAATAAGTGCACAACTTCTTTTGGCAGTCGCTACACCATGTTGGGATCTTCTGCCCAAGAGACTTCTTCAGCCATTGCCAGTTCTACGTGGCGACCTGTAGGGTTGGCAGATCCAGCAGCCTCCGCATTCTTGCCCAGGACGAGGAAACAAAGAAGAAGCGCCGTTTCCTCTGCAATGTTGTTTATGAAGTGGTGCTAACGACATAAAGGTGTGTACAATGTACATGTAGACAATTTTTATTATTCTTTGTTTGGGAGGGAGATGGGAGGGTGATGGGGCAAGGTGATGGGGCAGGGTGATGGGGCAGGGTGATGGGAGGGTGATGGCAGGGTGATGGGGGGGTGATGGCAGGGTGATGGGAGGGTGATGGCAGAGGGTGATGGCAGAGGGTGATGGGAGAGTGATGGGAGGGTGATGGGGGGGAGATGGGAGGGTGATGGGGCAGGGTGATGGGGCAGGGTGATGGCAGGGTGATGGCAGGGTGATGGGAGGGTGATGGCAGGGTGATGGGACGGTGATGGGACGGTGATGGCAGAGGGTGATGGCAGAGGGTGATTGCAGAGGGTGATGGCAGAGGGTGATGGCAGAGGGTGATGGCAGAGGGTGGTGGGAGGGAGATGGCAGGGTGATGGGAGGGTGATGGGAGGGTGATGGGGGGGAGATGGGAGGGTGATGGGGCAGGGTGATGGGGCAGGGTGATGGCAGGGTGATGGCAGGGTGATGGGAGGGTGATGGCAGGGTGATGGAAGGGTGATGGCAGAGGGTGATGGCAGAGGGTGATGGCAGAGGGTGATGGCAGAGGGTGATGGCAGAGGGTGATGGCAGAGGGTGATGGCAGAGGGTGATGGCAGGGTGATGGGAGGGTTATGGCAGAGGGTGATGGCAGAGGGTGGTGGGAGGGAGATGGCAGGGTGATGGGAGGGTGATGTGAGGGTGATGGGGGGGAGATGGGAGGGTGATGGGGCAGGGTGATGGGGCAGGGTGATGGGGCAGGGTGATGGGAGGGTGATGGCAGGGTGATGGGAGGGTGATGGGAGGGTGATGGGAGGGTGATGGCAGTGGGTGATGGCAGGGAATTAACATTAACGAATAAAATTTGTAATGTAATAATTTGTAATAATTTGTAGTAATATAATAATAATAACGAATTCTGCTCTGTTTCAATTCTGTTTCAATTTGCTGATATGCTTTGCAAACCTTTTTTTTTTTTAACTATTTTAAAACTAAAACAATTCGAACATGGAATACATACTGACACTGCACTTTCAGGTCTCCTACAAATCCTACCCTGTCGCCTCACCGTGGCGTAGGAGTGGCAATGGTCAATGGCATCGAATGTCATGGCTAGCAAAGACAGGGAGGTACACTTGATTTAAATTTGGAAAAATTTTTTTTTTTTTTTTTTGGCCCCGGTACGGGCACCCACGTATGGGCACGTCCTAGTCTATCTATAATTCCACTAATCTCTGTGTGTATGTTTGTTTGTACGTTTGTTTGTTTGTTTGTATGTCTGTGACCGCTGTTTCTCGACAACTACCGGTCCGATATACTTGAAACTTGCCAGGTATATTGCTGGGGACCCGAGGATGTGCCTTTTCAAGGTTTTAAATTAATCGCAGAAGTAGTTACCGAGCTATGTCCAAAAAACGATTCAACCAATCAGAGAGCAGCGAGCTATCACGTGTGCCGAACGTGGCGAACACACTCTGCCTCGGATGGCACATTTGAGAGCGTATTCATTTATTTCCCGTCGGCAAACTATGTTGCCGTTAAACTATGTTTTAAAACTAATTATAAAACTAATTAAAACTAATTTGCGATTCATCGTAACTGCGATTTGCGAACTTCCGGACAGTGAGGACTGCACTTCCGGCATCCAATCACAGAACGCGTTGTTGCGTTGTTGTTGCGTGTTTTTCCTTTTCATTTTTTTCATTGAATTGATTGATTCCTTGCGCTTAAATTGCAAACAGCCAAAATACGTTGGCGCTAATTGAATAATTGGGCATTAACCCTAAATGGCGAATAATCGTAACTGCGACATGCGAACTTCCGGACAGTGAGGACTTCACTTCCGGCCTTACGAAAGTGCCGACTTACTGTCTCGATTGTATCTTCCCACTGTCTTATTGTTATATCTATCTATTCTATCTATCTATTCTATTCTATTACCTATTCTATTATCTATTATACAATGCCCCAATCGAGTCGTCGTTTACGAGAACGAAGGAACGAAGCTGCACGGCGTGCACGCGCAATGGAATCTGACGAAGAACGAGCTGCTCGCCTGACACGCGACGTTACGCGCGTGACAAGTCGTCGTGCAGCTGATACGGATGAAGAACGGACTGCTCGCTTGGCAGACAACACTCGACGCATAACAAGTGGTCGTGCAGAAGAAACGGATGAAGAACGGACTGCTCGCGTGGCAGACAACACTCGACGCATAACAAGTCGTCGTGCAGAAGAAACGGATGAAGAACGGACTGCTCGCGTGGCAGACAACACTCGACGCATAACAAGTCGTCGTGCAGAAGAAACGGATGAAGAACAGACTGCTCGCGTGGCAGACAACACTCGACGCATAACAAGTCGTCGTGCAGAAGAAACGGATGAAGAACGGACTGCTCGCGTGGCAGACAACACTCGACGCATAACAAGTCGTCGTGCAGAAGAAACGGATGAAGAACGGACTGCTCGCGTGGCAGACAACACTCGACGCATAACAAGTCGTCGTGTAGAAGAAACGGATGAAGAACGGACTGCTCGCGTGGCAGACAACACTCGACGCATAACAAGTCGTCGTGCACAACAAACGGATGAAGAACGGACTGCTCGCGTGGCAGACAACACTCAACGCATAACAAGTCGTCGTGCAGAATAAACGGATGAAGAACGGACTGCTCGCTTGGCAGACAACACTTGACGCATAACAAGTCGTCGTGCAGAAGAAACGGATGAGGTACGGACTGCTCGCTTGGCAGACAACACTGGACGCGAGACAAGGCGTCGTGCAGAAGAAATCCCTCACCAGCGAGAAGACCGGCAAGTAAGGGATGCCCTGCGCCATCAGGATGTACACCGTGTGAGACTAGAGCAGGCTCGCCATGACAATCGCAACCTTGCTCGATACGATGATACCGATTTCTTCCGAGAGGTACTTCATGGTGAGTACAGGCACGCGCTGAGCAGGACCTCAATATTTCAATGCACTAAATGCTCGCATTGTGCTGCTTTGGTGTGGAATGAGGAGAGAAGAGGATTTTGCTGCAACCACGGCAAGGTCGATCTTATGCATGATCCTACGAATCCAAAACCCGGTTCAATTCCATCACATCCTCCAGATGCTATTAAAAACCTTTTCCTTAACCAGGCCTTTGTGAAGCACGCGAAACAGTACAACAACGCGCTGGCAATGGCAAGTATCGGTGTCCGAGAGATACGTATGCCTGGCTTCAATCCTGGAGTGCGCATACAAGGTAAGGTTTACCATTACATTGGTGCTCCTCTTGCCGATCTGGGTTGTACCCCACGCTTTGCTCAGATCTACTTTCACGATCCAGCCCATGAGCTGGATTATCGTCGTGCCCACACCTCGAACAGTGGCCTGAATGAGCAGTTTTTGCTAAGAGCACAACAGGCCATTCATGAGTGCAACCCATACGTCCAGCAATTCAAATCAGCCATTGAGTATGTGGTTCATAATGATAGCGCCAATGAACTGAATATTGTGTTAACAGGTCGCACGCGGCGCCGAGACCTTCATCATGGTACCGTCAACCTTCCCTCCCCAGACAGCGATGTGGCTGTCATTGCTCCAGGGGCAATGACAACTGAGCAGTTTGGAAGGCTGGCAGTCACTGTTCACCTCAGAGGAGGAGGTTTACAGACAATAGACGCCATGCATCCAGCGTATGACCCACTATCATACATACTTCTGCTACCCTGCGGCTCTCAGGGGTACCACACTGAGTTGGCAGGGACAACGCCAACAACTTTCTACCGCTACCATCTACAAGTACGTGATCCTACTCATCACTTCAATCTACTGCTTCGTGGTGGAAGGTTGACACAGCAGTACGTATGCGACATGATGGCAAAAATTGAGTCACACCGTCTCACTTGGATTCGCTGCAACCAGAAGTCAATTAAGGCAGAAAAGTATAAGATCATCGTTGATGCGTTGAACAGTGATGCTGAGGTGCTACCTGGACGCCTCACCATTCTGCCACCGTCAATTTATGGGTCGCCACGTTGGTATGCCAAAGAGTTTCAGGATGCAATGGCTTTAGTCTGAGTCAAGGGAAAGCCAGACTTTTTCCTAACATTCACCTGCAACCCAAAGTGGCCAGAAATTAAAGAATCGGTTTTTGAGGGTCAGCCACCCAATGCAAGACCTGATATCATCGCCCGGGTGTTTCATATGAAGGTGTAAGCACTCCTCGCAGACATCCTCAAGCATGACATCTTGGGGCATGTGGATGCTTACGTGATGGTGAAGGAAACGCAAAAGCGTCACCTTCCCCATATACACATGCTCCTGACCGTGGTACCTCGCGACAAGCCCAGAACACCAGCAGATGTCGATCGCGTGGTCTCTGCTGAGATTCCTGACAGACTCACAAATCCGGAACTACACCGTATTGTGACATCACACATGATTCACGGCCCATGTGGGGAATGGAACATCTTGAGCCCTTGCATGGCAGACCGGAAGTGCACAAAGGACTATCCCAAAGCCCTACGACAAACAACAAGCTTCTCTGATGACTCCTATCCCCTGTACAGAAGACGGGCAGAAGCTGTACCTGGTGATCCCATCATGAAGACAATACGAGGCGGTGCTAACGTATTAGTTAACAATGCATCGGTTGTGCCTTACAATCCATATATTGTCCTCAGGTACGATGCTCACATCAACCTTGAGATCGTCTGTGCTGTCACCTGTGTCAAGTACCTGTACAAATACCTTGAAAAGGGCCCGGACCAGTGCCTGGTCAGACTTGAGCCTCATGAGAGGATGCGAGAGGCATTACGACATGATGAAGTGGCACGCTACGAACTAGGGCGTTACATCACCGCATCTGAGGGATACTGGCGCATATACGATTTCCCCATTCAACGCAAGTACCCACCAGTCGAGATGCTGGCACTCCATCTACAGGATGAGCAGGTGATCACGTTCAATGACGAAGGTGCCGTACAGAACGTGGCAGAGTCAGGACCCCCTGCAACAACCCTCACCGCCTTTTTCGAAGCCATGAATCTCCATCCACACATGCGTCATGTTCTATATCCAGATGTATTCCAACACTTCACCTACTTGAGGAAAAGGTTTCAATTGCGGAAGAGAAGGCTGAGTTTCCAGGATAACCGTAAGGCTGATACGGTTGGGCGGCTCCCCATTATTCCCGTCAACTCACATACTGCCGAGTTGTACTATCTCCGCATGCTACTGTACCGCGTGCCTGGCCCCACATGCTTTCAGGATCTCCGTCGTGTTGGTGGTAGGGTCATGGAGACCTATCTGGCAGCCTGCATTGCATATGGCATCGTTGACAATGACCAGGAGGTGGATTCTGTTATGGAAGAGGCTGCAAATATTGCATTTGGCCCTGCAGTCCGCGAAGTATTTGCCAACATGCTCATATTCGTTCTCAGAGGCAACCACGTGCAGTTCTGGGAAAGGCACAAGTATGTGCTGTGCGAGGACTTCATGCGTGCAGCAGGTGTGAATGAACCAAATGGACGCATTGTGAGTGCAGTGCTACAAGAGCTGAGGAACAAAGTTGAGTGCCACGGCTTTTCGCTCAGTAAGACCTTTGGCCTTCCTGAGCCTGAACCAGTTCATTTCCAGTCTCGCATTCCGCGCGTCATCGAGCACGAAACAGTGCACAATATAGGAGAACTTGAGGCTCACATCGCTCAAACAGAGTGCCTTCTTAATGACGAGCAGCGCGTTGTTGTCGATACAGTGATGCGGAGTGTGGAACACGGACATGGCTGCATGCTTGCAGTTGATGCAAGTGGTGGGACTGGGAAAACATTCACATTGTCTCATATACTCAACAAAGTGCGAGCAATGGGCAAAGTGGCTCTTGCAACTGCTGCAAGTGGTATTGCAGCTACGCTGCTGCCTAAAGGGGCCACCTTCCATAGTAGGACCAAGTGTCCTCTCATTCTCACTGATGAGTCCACTTGCAACATCAGTGAAAATGACACCACTGCAGCACTCATACGCATGACTAATCTAATGGTGGTGGATGAGGTTTCAATGATGGATCGTCGCGCATTGGAGGCAGCAGATCGAACATTCCAGTGGCTTCGGGGCTCAGAGGACCCATTTGGCGGCATCGCAATGGTTTTCAGTGGTGACTGGAGGCAGATCCTTACTGTTGTGCCACACGGTAGCCGTATTGACATAGTTGGAAGGTGCTTCAAGAGCTCATACCTGTGGAGAAAAGTGCAGATACTTCGTCTCAGAGTAAACATGAGGATCATGCAGGGTGCTGGAGAACAACAGGACGAATCTGATTTTGCAAAATTCCTGCTGGATCTGGGTGAAGGGAAGATTCCTGTCAATCCAGAAGAGGGTGAATTTGCTATTGAGCTCAGGGAACCGCTCATTCTTCCAGGTGAAAAACTTCAGGATATTGTCACTTGGGTGTACGAAGACTTGCATAACAACATTAGCAACCCCAAGTGGCTATGCGAGCGTGTTATACTATGTCCGACCAATTCCGAAGTCGATCAGGTAAATGCCTACATGACGACCATATTTCCAGGGGAGGAACATGTTTGCTGTAGCGTCGATACAGCGGAATCTGAGGGTGATCATTTGTATCCGCCTGAGTTCCTGAACACCCTCTGTCCATCTGGTATGCCGCCACATCGAATCTCTCTCAAGGTGGGTATGGTAATCATGCTGCTGCGAAACTTCGACCAGCAAAGCGGGCACTGCAATGGCTCAAGGTACATCATACTTCAGATCCTTCCAAATCTGTTGGTTGCACAATCTGTGATGGGTGTCAATTCTGGACGCACATTGCTCATTCCACGCATAACCTTGAGTCCATCTGACAACATGTTCCCGTTCACTCTGCGGCGTCGGCAGTTTCCGGTACGACCCTGCTTTGCCATGACTGTGAATAAATCCCAAGGACAGTCGCTACACCATGTTGGGATCTTCTGCACACGAGACTTCTTCAGCCATGGTCAGTTCTACGTGGCGGCCAGTAGGGTTGGCAGATCCAGCAGCCTCCGCATTCTTGCCCTGGACGAGGAAACAAAGAAGAAGCGCCGTTTCCTCAGCAACGTTGTTTATGAAGAGGTGCTAACGAGATAACGGTGTGTACAATGTACATGTAGACAATTTTTATTATTATTTATTTATTGAAGAAAAATTGTTTCGAAACGAATTCATCAAAAAAAGTGCACAACTTCTTTTGCCAGTCGTACACCATGTGAGGATCTCCTGGAGAAGTGCCGTTTCCTCAGCAATGTTGTTTATGAAGAGCTGCTAACGACATACAGGTGTGTACATGTGGACAATTCTTATTATTTATTTATTGATTGAAGAAAAATTGTTACGAAAAGATTTCATCAAAATAAGTGCACAACTTCTTTTGCCAGTCGTACACCATGTGAGGATCTCCTGGAGAAGTGCCGTTTCCTCAGCAATGTTGTTTATGAAGAGCTGCTAACGACATACAGGTGTGTACATGTGGACAATTCTTATTATTTATTTATTGATTGAAGAAAAATTGTTACGAAAAGATTTCATCAAAATAAGTGCACAACTTCTTTTGGCAGTCGCTACACCATGTTGGGATCTTCTGCCCAAGAGACTTCTTCAGCCATTGCCAGTTCTACGTGGCGACCTGTAGGGTTGGCAGATCCAGCAGCCTCCGCATTCTTGCCCAGGACGAGGAAACAAAGAAGAAGCGCCGTTTCCTCTGCAATGTTGTTTATGAAGTGGTGCTAACGACATAAAGGTGTGTACAATGTACATGTAGACAATTTTTATTATTCTTTGTTTGGGAGGGAGATGGGAGGGTGATGGGGCAAGGTGATGGGGCAGGGTGATGGGGCAGGGTGATGGGAGGGTGATGGCAGGGTGATGGGGGGGTGATGGCAGGGTGATGGGAGGGTGATGGCAGAGGGTGATGGCAGAGGGTGATGGGAGAGTGATGGGAGGGTGATGGGGGGGAGATGGGAGGGTGATGGGGCAGGGTGATGGGGCAGGGTGATGGCAGGGTGATGGCAGGGTGATGGGAGGGTGATGGCAGGGTGATGGGACGGTGATGGGACGGTGATGGCAGAGGGTGATGGCAGAGGGTGATTGCAGAGGGTGATGGCAGAGGGTGATGGCAGAGGGTGATGGCAGAGGGTGGTGGGAGGGAGATGGCAGGGTGATGGGAGGGTGATGGGAGGGTGATGGGGGGGAGATGGGAGGGTGATGGGGCAGGGTGATGGGGCAGGGTGATGGCAGGGTGATGGCAGGGTGATGGGAGGGTGATGGCAGGGTGATGGAAGGGTGATGGCAGAGGGTGATGGCAGAGGGTGATGGCAGAGGGTGATGGCAGAGGGTGATGGCAGAGGGTGATGGCAGAGGGTGATGGCAGAGGGTGATGGCAGGGTGATGGGAGGGTTATGGCAGAGGGTGATGGCAGAGGGTGGTGGGAGGGAGATGGCAGGGTGATGGGAGGGTGATGTGAGGGTGATGGGGGGGAGATGGGAGGGTGATGGGGCAGGGTGATGGGGCAGGGTGATGGGGCAGGGTGATGGGAGGGTGATGGCAGGGTGATGGGAGGGTGATGGGAGGGTGATGGGAGGGTGATGGCAGTGGGTGATGGCAGGGAATTAACATTAACGAATAAAATTTGTAATGTAATAATTTGTAATAATTTGTAGTAATATAATAATAATAACGAATTCTGCTCTGTTTCAATTCTGTTTCAATTTGCTGATATGCTTTGCAAACCTTTTTTTTTTTTAACTATTTTAAAACTAAAACAATTCGAACATGGAATACATACTGACACTGCACTTTCAGGTCTCCTACAAATCCTACCCTGTCGCCTCACCGTGGCGTAGGAGTGGCAATGGTCAATGGCATCGAATGTCATGGCTAGCAAAGACAGGGAGGTACACTTGATTTAAATTTGGAAAAAATTTTTTTTTTTTTTTTTGGCCCCGGTACGGGCACCCACGTATGGGCACGTCCTAGTCTATCTATAATTCCACTAATCTCTGTGTGTATGTTTGTTTGTACGTTTGTTTGTTTGTTTGTATGTCTGTGACCGCTGTTTCTCGACAACTACCGGTCCGATATACTTGAAACTTGCCAGGTATATTGCTGGGGACCCGAGGATGTGCCTTTTCAAGGTTTTAAATTAATCGCAGAAGTAGTTACCGAGCTATGTCCAAAAAACGATTCAACCAATCAGAGAGCAGCGAGCTATCACGTGTGCCGAACGTGGCGAACACACTCTGCCTCGGATGGCACATTTGAGAGCGTATTCATTTATTTCCCGTCGGCAAACTATGTTGCCGTTAAACTATGTTTTAAAACTAATTATAAAACTAATTAAAACTAATTTGCGATTCATCGTAACTGCGATTTGCGAACTTCCGGACAGTGAGGACTGCACTTCCGGCATCCAATCACAGAACGCGTTGTTGCGTTGTTGTTGCGTGTTTTTCCTTTTCATTTTTTTCATTGAATTGATTGATTCCTTGCGCTTAAATTGCAAACAGCCAAAATACGTTGGCGCTAATTGAATAATTGGGCATTAACCCTAAATGGCGAATAATCGTAACTGCGACATGCGAACTTCCGGACAGTGAGGACTTCACTTCCGGCCTTACGAAAGTGCCGACTTACTGTCTCGATTGTATCTTCCCACTGTCTTATTGTTATATCTATCTATTCTATCTATCTATTCTATTCTATTACCTATTCTATTATCTATTATACAATGCCCCAATCGAGTCGTCGTTTACGAGAACGAAGGAACGAAGCTGCACGGCGTGCACGCGCAATGGAATCTGACGAAGAACGAGCTGCTCGCCTGACACGCGACGTTACGCGCGTGACAAGTCGTCGTGCAGCTGATACGGATGAAGAACGGACTGCTCGCTTGGCAGACAACACTCGACGCATAACAAGTGGTCGTGCAGAAGAAACGGATGAAGAACGGACTGCTCGCGTGGCAGACAACACTCGACGCATAACAAGTCGTCGTGCAGAAGAAACGGATGAAGAACGGACTGCTCGCGTGGCAGACAACACTCGACGCATAACAAGTCGTCGTGCAGAAGAAACGGATGAAGAACAGACTGCTCGCGTGGCAGACAACACTCGACGCATAACAAGTCGTCGTGCAGAAGAAACGGATGAAGAACGGACTGCTCGCGTGGCAGACAACACTCGACGCATAACAAGTCGTCGTGCAGAAGAAACGGATGAAGAACGGACTGCTCGTGTGGCAGACAACACTCGACGCATAACAAGTCGTCGTGCAGAAGAAACGGATGAAGAACGGACTGCTCGCGTGGCAGACAACACTCGACGCATAACAAGTCGTCGTGCACAACAAACGGATGAAGAACGGACTGCTCGCGTGGCAGACAACACTCGACGAATAACAAGTCGTCGTGCAGAATAAACGGATGAAGAACGGACTGCTCGCTTGGCAGACAACACTCGACGCATAACAAGTCGTCGTGCAGAAGAAACGGATGAGGTACGGACTGCTCGCTTGGCAGACAACACTGGACGCGAGACAAGGCGTCGTGCAGAAGAAATCCCTCACCAGCGAGAAGACCGGCAAGTAAGGGATGCCCTGCGCCATCAGGATGTACACCGTGTGAGACTAGAGCAGGCTCGCCATGACAATCGCAACCTTGCTCGATACGATGATACCGATTTCTTCCGAGAGGTACTTCATGGTGAGTACAGGCACGCGCTGAGCAGGACCTCAATATTTCAATGCACTAAATGCTCGCATTGTGCTGCTTTGGTGTGGAATGAGGAGAGAAGAGGATTTTGCTGCAACCACGGCAAGGTCGATCTTATGCATGATCCTACGAATCCAAAACCCGGTTCAATTCCATCACATCCTCCAGATGCTATTAAAAACCTTTTCCTTAACCAGGCCTTTGTGAAGCACGCGAAACAGTACAACAACGCGCTGGCAATGGCAAGTATCGGTGTCCGAGAGATACGTATGCCTGGCTTCAATCCTGGAGTGCGCATACAAGGTAAGGTTTACCATTACATTGGTGCTCCTCTTGCCGATCTGGGTTGTACCCCACGCTTTGCTCAGATCTACTTTCACGATCCAGCCCATGAGCTGGATTATCGTCGTGCCCACACCTCGAACAGTGGCCTGAATGAGCAGTTTTTGCTAAGAGCACAACAGGCCATTCATGAGTGCAACCCATACGTCCAGCAATTCAAATCAGCCATTGAGTATGTGGTTCATAATGATAGCGCCAATGAACTGAATATTGTGTTAACAGGTCGCACGCGGCGCCGAGACCTTCATCATGGTGCCGTCAACCTTCCCTCCCCAGACAGCGATGTGGCTGTCATTGCTCCAGGGGCAATGACAACTGAGCAGTTTGGAAGGCTGGCAGTCACTGTTCACCTCAGAGGAGGAGGTTTACAGACAATAGACGCCATGCATCCAGCGTATGACCCACTATCATACATACTTCTGCTACCCTGCGGCTCTCAGGGGTACCACACTGAGTTGGCAGGGACAACGCCAACAACTTTCTACCGCTACCATCTACAAGTACGTGATCCTACTCATCACTTCAATCTACTGCTTCGTGGTGGAAGGTTGACACAGCAGTACGTATGCGACATGATGGCAAAAATTGAGTCACACCGTCTCACTTGGATTCGCTGCAACCAGAAGTCAATTAAGGCAGAAAAGTATAAGATCATCGTTGATGCGTTGAACAGTGATGCTGAGGTGCTACCTGGACGCCTCACCATTCTGCCACCGTCAATTTATGGGTCGCCACGTTGGTATGCCAAAGAGTTTCAGGATGCAATGGCTTTAGTCCGAGTCAAGGGAAAGCCAGACTTTTTCCTAACATTCACCTGCAACCCAAAGTGGCCAGAAATTAAAGAATCGGTTTTTGAGGGTCAGCCACCCAATGCAAGACCTGATATCATCGCCCGGGTGTTTCATATGAAGGTGTAAGCACTCCTCGCAGACATCCTCAAGCATGACATCTTGGGGCATGTGGACGCTTACGTGATGGTGAAGGAAACGCAAAAGCGTCACCTTCCCCATATACACATGCTCCTGACCGTGGTACCTCGCGACAAGCCCAGAACACCAGCAGATGTCGATCGCGTGGTCTCTGCTGAGATTCCTGACAGACTCACAAATCCGGAACTACACCGTATTGTGACATCACACATGATTCACGGCCCATGTGGGGAATGGAACATCTTGAGCCCTTGCATGGCAGACCGGAAGTGCACAAAGGACTATCCCAAAGCCCTACGACAAACAACAAGCTTCTCTGATGACTCCTATCCCCTGTACAGAAGACGGGCAGAAGCTGTACCTGGTGATCCCATCATGAAGACAATACGAGGCGGTGCTAACGTATTAGTTAACAATGCATCGGTTGTGCCTTACAATCCATATATTGTCCTCAGGTACGATGCTCACATCAACCTTGAGATCGTCTGTGCTGTCACCTGTGTCAAGTACCTGTCCAAATACCTTGAAAAGGGCCCGGACCAGTGCCTGGTCAGACTTGAGCCTCATGAGAGGATGCGAGAGGCATTACGACATGATGAAGTGGCACGCTACGAACTAGGGCGTTACATCACCGCATCTGAGGGATACTGGCGCATATACGATTTCCCCATTCAACGCAAGTACCCACCAGTCGAGATGCTGGCACTCCATCTACAGGATGAGCAGGTGATCACGTTCAATGACGAAGGTGCCGTACAGAACGTGGCAGAGTCAGGACCCCCTGCAACAACCCTCACCGCCTTTTTCGAAGCCATGAATCTCCATCCACACATGCGTCATGTTCTATATCCAGATGTATTCCAACACTTCACCTACTTGAGGAAAAGGTTTCAATTGCGGAAGAGAAGGCTGAGTTTCCAGGATAACCGTAAGGCTGATACGGTTGGGCGGCTCCCCATTATTCCCGTCAACTCACATACTGCCGAGTTGTACTATCTCCGCATGCTACTGTACCGCGTGCCTGGCCCCACATGCTTTCAGGATCTCCGTCGTGTTGGTGGTAGGGTCATGGAAACCTATCTGGCAGCCTGCATTGCATATGGCATCGTTGACAATGACCAGGAGGTGGATTCTGTTATGGAAGAGGCTGCAAATATTGCATTTGGCCCTGCAGTCCGCGAAGTATTTGCCAACATGCTCATATTCGTTCTCAGAGGCAACCACGTGCAGTTCTGGGAAAGGCACAAGTATGTGCTGTGCGAGGACTTCATGCGTGCAGTAGGTGTGAATGAACCAAATGGACGCATTGTGAGTGCAGTGCTACAAGAGCTGAGGAACAAAGTTGAGTGCCACGGCTTTTCGCTCAGTAAGACCTTTGGCCTTCCTGAGCCTGAACCAGTTCATTTCCAGTCTCGCATTCCGCGCGTCATCGAGCACGAAACAGTGCACAATATAGGAGAACTTGAGGCTCACATCGCTCAAACAGAGTGCCTTCTTAATGACGAGCAGCGCGTTGTTGTCGATACAGTGATGCGGAGTGTGGAACACGGACATGGCTGCATGCTTGCAGTTGATGCAAGTGGTGGGACTGGGAAAACATTCACATTGTCTCATATACTCAACAAAGTGCGAGCAATGGGCAAAGTGGCTCTTGCAACTGCTGCAAGTGGTATTGCAGCTACGCTGCTGCCTAAAGGGGCCACCTTCCATAGTAGGACCAAGTGTCCTCTCATTCTCACTGATGAGTCCACTTGCAACATCAGTGAAAATGACACCACTGCAGCACTCATACGCATGACTAATCTAATGGTGGTGGATGAGGTTTCAATGATGGATCGTCGCGCATTGGAGGCAGCAGATCGAACATTCCAGTGGCTTCGGGGCTCAGAGGACCCATTTGGCGGCATCGCAATGGTTTTCAGTGGTGACTGGAGGCAGATCCTTACTGTTGTGCCACACGGTAGCCGTATTGACATAGTTGGAAGGTGCTTCAAGAGCTCATACCTGTGGAGAAAAGTGCAGATACTTCGTCTCAGAGTAAACATGAGGATCATGCAGGGTGCTGGAGAACAACAGGACGAATCTGATTTTGCAAAATTCCTGCTGGATCTGGGTGAAGGGAAGATTCCTGTCAATCCAGAAGAGGGTGAATTTGCTATTGAGCTCAGGGAACCGCTCATTCTTCCAGGTGAAAAACTTCAGGATATTGTCACTTGGGTGTACGAAGACTTGCATAACAACATTAGCAACCCCAAGTGGCTATGCGAGCGTGTTATACTATGTCCGACCAATTCCGAAGTCGATCAGGTAAATGCCTACATGACGACCATATTTCCAGGGGAGGAACATGTTTGCTGTAGCGTCGATACAGCGGAATCTGAGGGTGATCATTTGTATCCGCCTGAGTTCCTGAACACCCTCTGTCCATCTGGTATGCCGCCACATCGAATCTCTCTCAAGGTGGGTATGGTAATCATGCTGCTGCGAAACTTCGACCAGCAAAGCGGGCACTGCAATGGCTCAAGGTACATCATACTTCAGATCCTTCCAAATCTGTTGGTTGCACAATCTGTGATGGGTGTCAATTCTGGACGCACATTGCTCATTCCACGCATAACCTTGAGTCCATCTGACAACATGTTCCCGTTCACTCTGCGGCGTCGGCAGTTTCCGGTACGACCCTGCTTTGCCATGACTGTGAATAAATCCCAAGGACAGTCGCTACACCATGTTGGGATCTTCTGCACACGAGACTTCTTCAGCCATGGTCAGTTCTACGTGGCGGCCAGTAGGGTTGGCAGATCCAGCAGCCTCCGCATTCTTGCCCTGGACGAGGAAACAAAGAAGAAGCGCCGTTTCCTCAGCAACGTTGTTTATGAAGAGGTGCTAACGAGATAACGGTGTGTACAATGTACATGTAGACAATTTTTATTATTATTTATTTATTGAAGAAAAATTGTTTCGAAACGAATTCATCAAAAAAAGTGCACAACTTCTTTTGCCAGTCGTACACCATGTGAGGATCTCCTGGAGAAGTGCCGTTTCCTCAGCAATGTTGTTTATGAAGAGCTGCTAACGACATACAGGTGTGTACATGTGGACAATTCTTATTATTTATTTATTGATTGAAGAAAAATTGTTACGAAAAGATTTCATCAAAATAAGTGCACAACTTCTTTTGCCAGTCGTACACCATGTGAGGATCTCCTGGAGAAGTGCCGTTTCCTCAGCAATGTTGTTTATGAAGAGCTGCTAACGACATACAGGTGTGTACATGTGGACAATTCTTATTATTTATTTATTGATTGAAGAAAAATTGTTACGAAAAGATTTCATCAAAATAAGTGCACAACTTCTTTTGGCAGTCGCTACACCATGTTGGGATCTTCTGCCCAAGAGACTTCTTCAGCCATTGCCAGTTCTACGTGGCGACCTGTAGGGTTGGCAGATCCAGCAGCCTCCGCATTCTTGCCCAGGACGAGGAAACAAAGAAGAAGCGCCGTTTCCTCTGCAATGTTGTTTATGAAGTGGTGCTAACGACATAAAGGTGTGTACAATGTACATGTAGACAATTTTTATTATTCTTTGTTTGGGAGGGAGATGGGAGGGTGATGGGGCAAGGTGATGGGGCAGGGTGATGGGGCAGGGTGATGGGAGGGTGATGGCAGGGTGATGGGGGGGTGATGGCAGGGTGATGGGAGGGTGATGGCAGAGGGTGATGGCAGAGGGTGATGGGAGAGTGATGGGAGGGTGATGGGGGGGAGATGGGAGGGTGATGGGGCAGGGTGATGGGGGCAGGGTGATGGCAGGGTGATGGCAGGGTGATGGGAGGGTGATGGCAGGGTGATGGGACAGTGATGGCAGAGGGTGATGGCAGAGGGTGATTGCAGAGGGTGATGGCAGAGGGTGATGGCAGAGGGTGATGGCAGAGGGTGATGGCAGAGGGTGGTGGGAGGGAGATGGGAGGGTGATGGGAGGGTGATGGGGGGGAGATGGGAGGGTGATGGGGCAGGGTGATGGGGCAGGGTGATGGCAGGGTGATGGCAGGGTGATGGGAGGGTGATGGCAGGGTGATGGAAGGGTGATGGCAGAGGGTGATGGCAGAGGGTGATGGCAGAGGGTGATGGCAGAGGGTGATGGCAGAGGGTGATGGCAGGGTGATGGGAGGGTTATGGCAGAGGGTGATGGCAGAGGGTGGTGGGAGGGAGATGGCAGGGTGATGGGAGGGTGATGTGAGGGTGATGGGGGGGAGATGGGAGGGTGATGGGGGCAGGGTGATGGGGCAGGGTGATGGGGCAGGGTGATGGGAGGGTGATGGCAGGGTGATGGGAGGGTGATGGGAGGGTGATGGGAGGGTGATGGCAGTGGGTGATGGCAGGGAATTAACATTAACGAATAAAATTTGTAATGTAATAATTTGTAATAATTTGTAGTAATATAATAATAATAACGAATTCTGCTCTGTTTCAATTCTGTTTCAATTTGCTGATATGCTTTGCAAACCTTTTTTTTTTTAAACTATTTTAAAACTAAAACAATTCGAACATGGAATACATACTGACACTGCACTTTCAGGTCTCCTACAAATCCTACCCTGTCGCCTCACCGTGGCGTAGGAGTGGCAATGGTCAATGGCATCGAATGTCATGGCTAGCAAAGACAGGGAGGTACACTTGATTTAAATTTGGAATTTTTTTTTTTTTTTTTTTTTGGCCCCAGTACGGGCACCCACGTACGGGCACGTCCTAGTCCAACTAAATCACGTGATATCCAACTAAATCACGTGATATCCAACGAAATCACGTGATATCCAACTAAATCACGCGATATCCAACTAAATCACACGATATCCAACTAAATCACGTGATATCCAACTAAATCACGCGATATCCAACTAAATCATGTGATATCCAACTAAATCATGCGATATCCAACTAAATCATGCGATATCCAACTAAATCATGCTATATCCAACTAAATCATGCGATATCCAACTAAATCACAGGATATCCAACTAAATCACGCGATATCCAACTAAATCATGCGATATCCAACGAAAGCATGCGATATCCAACTAAATCACGCGACATCCAACTGTTACGGATCCCGGATTTAGAGGAGTTACTATTCATGTCATTGCTTATTAATGTTTATTCTATTAAAGGTTGTTGTGGTTAAAGGGTTAGAGAGGCTCCGGATAACAGGAGACCGGAAACGGGATAGTGAACCGGAAGAAGAAAAAGACACGAGGTCCGGGAGAAGCGGCGATCCTCTTCTTCCTCGCCCAGCTCCGACGCGAGCGGTGTCGATATTGAGCAGCGTGGGGAATGCTGCGTTTGAAAGCCCGTCTGGCGAAAGAAGTTACCTGCGCGGGGTAATTACCGGTTACGCGTCAAGTTGCCGTGGGTTCGTGCACGGAACCAAGCGTCCGGCACAGTTCGCCTCAACGTCTACAAGGACGCGTACGGGTCGCACCTTGGGCCTCGCGCGCTTTGCGAGCCGCGCCTTGCTTTGCCCGCTTTGCTTTGCAAGGAGGTGTGCACTGCAGCAGCTGTTCCCGGTACGCGACGTGCACGTTTGGAGCACATCAGCCAGGGGTTCCTTCAACCGCCCGTGTGCGGAGAAGTCGACCTTCACCTTGGTCTGGAGGGGCCCAGAGACATTGTGAGGGACAGTGACCATTGAGGGGTCGTGAGTGGGGAAAGGGGGGAAATATATGAGATGGCCATCTTAGTAATATTGGTGATTGATTGTTGATGGTTGTTGATTGATTGGGGAATATATTATTGAGTAATCCGGGTCCTTGGTGTGGGGTTTCTTATTGACTTGAATTATTGTGTCTTTCATATTGATTGCGCTACGAAAGCGTATAAATCAGAGATCTTTCTGGCGGGGTCCTCCCACGGTCCGGGGGGTCACCAAGACCAGGTAGTTACCGGGAGGACCACGTAACAGAATTGGGGGCTCATCCAAATTACGATTTGCGGATTCGCAATTAGGTCTACGTCCGGGATCTATAAAAGTTTCTAAATTTTAGTCCGGGAAAGAATTCCCAAGAGTGGGAACTTTTCCAACGTTCCCAAAATTGTTTTGCTCTGCCGACAAAACAACAACAACAAAAAAAAAAAACAATAGCAATAATAGTAATACTGTTGCTTTTCTTTGTTGGAAATTTCTGGGGTGAAGGTTAACAGGTGTTACCAGTAGTCACCATGGCGTTTGTGGCACAGAACTTTGCGGTAACCCCTAGTGAGGCACAGTTTCGAGCATTACTAAAATCGGACCTCTTGAAATTGGCCAAACATTTTAACTTGGAGGTCCGAACTAATTTGAGGAAGGCAGAGTTGCAGACCACGGTGATACAATCTATGGTGGGATTAGGAACATGGGACGAGTTAGCCTGGCAGTGGCTACCCGAAGAACCAGAAGACGTTGAGCTCCGGAAACTGGAGTTGCAATTACGGAGCCAGGCACGGATCAAAGAAGAGGAAAGGAAAGCAGAAGAGAGGAGAGAAGAGAAACAAGCAGAGGAAAGGAGAGTGGAACGAGAACTCCAGGAAAGGTTAAAAGAAGAGGAAAGGAAAGCAGAAGAGAGGAGAGAAGAGAAACAAGCAGAGGAAAAGAGAGTGGAACGAGAACTCCAGGAAAGGTTAAAAGAAGAAGAAAGGAAAGCAGAAAAGGAAAGAACAGAAGAGGAAAGGAAAGCAGAAGAAAGGAGAGAAGAGAAACAAGCAGAGGAAAGGAGAGTGGAACGAGAACTCCAGGAAAGGTTAGCAGAAGAAGAAAGGAAAGCAGAAAAGGAAAGAGCAGAAGAAGAAAGGAAAGCAGAAGAGAGGAAAGAAGAGAAACAAGCAGAGGAAAGGAGAGTGGAATGAGAACTCCAGGAAAGGTTAGAAGGGAGAAAAGCAGAGGAGAGGAGAGCTGCCAGGGAACTCGAAGCAGAGGAGAGAAAAGCCGAAAGGGAGTTGAAGGAACGTGATCTGGCGCTTCAGCAAGAAATTAAATTCAAGGAGCTGGATTTAATGAGAGAACGGGGAGAGGTACCACCCTTGCTGACGGGGTCGACACCTAGCCAGAACACCTGGGAGGTGGGCAGACATGTGAGGCTGGTTCCACCCTTCAGTGAAAAGGAGGTCACTCAATTTTTTCCACACTTTGAGAAAGTGGCTCGACAGTTAAACTGGCCGGAGGAGGCCTGGACCATACTAGTGCAAAGTGTGCTGGTGGGTAAAGCTCAAGAGATTTATTCGGCGCTACCAATGGACCAATGTGCAGATTACGAGGTATTGAAGAAGCACATCCTCAAAGCCTATGAGTTGGTTCCTGAAGCTTACCGGCAAAAATTCAGGAATGCCAGGAACAGGCAGAGTGAGACCCATGTGGAGTTTGCCAGAGTGAAAGAAAACATGTTTGATCGGTGGTGTGAGTCGAAAGGAGTCGGGAACGACTTCGAAGCATTGCGTGACCTGATGCTGGTGGAGGAATTTCAACAGTGTGTCCACGAGGACATCAAAGTGTACCTGCAGGAAAAGAAAGTACCAAAGTTGTGGGACGCAGCCACCATGGCAGATGATTATGCCTTAACACACCGGATAGGGGTCCACACACCTAGCTCCTCGCCTAGACTTCAGCAGGGGAGTTATGGAACACCCGGTGCGGAGAACGACAATACATGGCGGCGGCCTCGAGAGGATTATGGGGACAACGCGGATACCCCAACTGTTCGAAATCAGAGGGCTACGGGCCCAAGACAAACTTATTTCCCGGGGGGCCCGAGGCAGACCACGAGTTTTTCCTCCGGGCCTACTTGCGCCTTTTGCAAAAAACCTGGACACTTGATGTCCAGTTGTTACCTCATGAAAAGGGACAACCCAGAGCGGAGTGCGACTATTACAACTCCGAATGCGATGGCTAGCGTAAGAAATCGCCCACAGAAGAGTTACCAACCATTTATTTATGAGGGGTTTGTCTCACTCGAGGGAGACTTGACTAACCAAAGACCTGTTAGGGTATTGAGGGACACAGGAGCCCATCAATCCTTAATGCTTGAAGGCATTTTGCCATTGTCAAAGAGTACCGCAACTGGTGATAGTGTTCGGTTACAAGGGATCGGTGGCTGTGTTAGTGCCCCACTTCATGTCATCCATTTGGAATCCGATTTGGTGTCAGGACCGGTCACCGTCGGTTTACAAGCCACGCTTCCTGTAGAGGGGGTATCTGTGATTATCGGGAATGATTTGGCCGGGGGGCAAATTTATGGTAACCCGAGGGTGGGTAAAGAGCCCCGCAGGGGAAATAACACCACCCCAGCTCGGGATGGCGACAAAAGTTCCAAGTTATTCGTAGGGGGACTGAACTTCAACACAGAGGAAGAAGTTCTGACCTCTGTCTTCAACAGATATGGGCCGCTGGTGGAAGTGCGGGTGGTAAAAGACAGGGAAATGCAATGGTCAAGAGGGTTCGGCTTTGTCACGTTTGCAAGCACAAGAGACGCCAGGGAGGCAGAGAAGAATTGGAATGGTAAGGATTTGGAGGGTCGGACCATAACAGTAGGGAAGGCATTTCGTAGGCGTCGAGAGGTCTACAGAAGAGGACCACTTGGCGGTAGTTTTGGTGTTGGCAGCAGCCGATATTACTATGGAGGCTCCCAGAGTTACGGCATCTCCCGAAAGAATGATTGGCAGAGGACTGGCCGAGAAGGAGACCGCCAGTCAGGGGACTGCTGGGACAAGGGGTCCCACCGTAACTGTTAGGAGTCCGGAGAAGTTGAAGCCCTCTAGATACGGCGGAGCCGCCGAGCCTGGGCTCCTACACGGGCTAACCATGAATGCCACGTTCTTAAAAGGTGTCCCGGTAGGGAACGTTCCTACACGGACTAACCGTGAACTCCACGTTCTTAAAGGCGTCCATGTAATGAACTTTCCTCCCCGGACTAACCATGAACCCCACATTCCTTAAGGCGTCCATGTAGTGAGTACTCAGCTGGGCCTCCATCCAAGAGCAACTAGAAGTGGTTGACGCTTGGCCTAGAGGGAATTACCTTGGAATCTCTGGGGGGTTTTGGTGAAAGTTTGTTGCTTTATTTTTGAGATGCGATAATTGTGCCCGGGGGGAACTGATGATTTGGGGTATCGGGTTGGTTTATCAAAGTTGGCTGGCACAGAAAGTTTTCGCTGGGTTCAAACTTTCTTTTTTGAAGGGGGGGAGTGTTACGGATCCCGGATTTAGAGGAGTTTCTATTCATGTCATTGCTTATTAATGTTTATTCTATTAAAGGTTGTTGTGGTTAAAGGGTTAGAGAGGCTCCGGATAACAGGAGACCGGAAACGGGATAGTGAACCGGAAGAAGAAAAAGACACGAGGTCCGGGAGAAGCGGCGATCTTCTTCTTCCTCGCCCAGCTCCGACGCGAGCGGTGTCGATATTGAGCAGCATGGGGAACGCTGCGTTTGAAAGCCCATCTGGCGAGAAGAGTTACCTGCGCGGGGTAATTACCGGTTACTCGTCAAGTTGCCGTGGGTTCCTGCACGGAACCAACCGTCCGGCACAGTTCGCCTCAACGTCTACAAGGACGCGTACGGGTCGCACCTTGGGCCTCGCGCGCTTTGCGAGCCGCGCCTTGCTTTGCCCACTTTGCTTTGCAAGGAGGTGTGCGCTGCAGCAGCTGTTCCCGGTACGCGACGTGCACGTTTGGAGCACGTCAGCCAGGGGTTCGTTCAACCGCCCGTGTGCGGAGAAGTCGAGCTTCACCTTGGTCTGGAGGGGCCCAGAGACATTGTGAGGGACAGTGACCATTGAGGGGTCGTGAGTGGGGAAAGGGGGGAAATATATGAGATGGCCATCTTAGTAATATTGGTGATTGATTGTTGATGGTTGTTGATTGATTGGGGAATATATTATTGAGTAATCCGGATCTTTGGTGTGGGGTTTCTTATTGACTTGAATTATTGTGTCTTTCATATTGATTGCGCTACGAAAGCGTATAAATCAGAGATCTTTCTGGCGGGGTCCTCCCACGGTCCGGGGGGTCACCAAGACCAGGTAGTTACCGGGAGGACCACGTAACAGAATTAAATCACGTGACATCCAACTAAATCACGCGATATCCAACTAAATCTCGCGATATCCAACTAAATCACACGATATCCAACTAAATCACATGATATCCATCTAAATCACGTGATATCCAACTAAGTCACGTGACATCCAACTAAATCACGCGATATCCAACTAAATCATGCGATATCCAACTAAATCACACGATATCCAACTAAATCATGTGATATCCAACTAAATCATGCGATATCCAACTAAATCACGGGATATCCAACTAAATCATGCGATATCCACCTAAATCACATGATATCCAACTCAATCACATGATATCCAACTAAATCACGCGATATCCACCTAAATCACGCGATATCCAACTAAATCACGCGATATCACTTAATAGTCCATACGGCACGATATCGAAAGAGCAACTGAGACGTGACAGATTTGCGCAGTTGGGTATTCCTCTGTGCCAAACCGTGATAGAGCGAGGGAACCATTCGCGATCGGCATGTTACCACAATAATTCAACCACGATAGAGAGAAACCACGATGCAGAAACTCGCGATCGGGGTGGGCTTGCTGTATATATATTGTTGCGGTTGTGAGGAATAAAGATA
The DNA here is from genome assembly GCF_964187855.1 of Myxine glutinosa. Classification (NCBI taxonomy): domain Eukaryota; kingdom Metazoa; phylum Chordata; class Myxini; order Myxiniformes; family Myxinidae; genus Myxine; species Myxine glutinosa. The sequence goes on from NC_136268.1 coordinate 77,471,309, forward strand.
ACCACCCTCTTAGTTAGTTGCACCACAACATGTAGCCTCACTTAGTTCAGTTATGTCTTAGTAAATGTTAAGCATAGTCTCCTTTCCTGTGTTAGTATGCGTTGAGGCAGGCAAGTAAGTGTAGGCTTCGTTGCTCGTTGGGCTGGAATGCCATGTGTTCTTTGGGCTGGAATACCATGTGCTAGGGCCTGGAACAAGTCTGAGAGGCCCGAGGGAGGAGCTGCAGGGGAGTGGCCGGTAAGCGGCAGGCAGCCAATGGAAGCTCAAGGGGAGTGGCTAACAACGGCAGCCAGGGGAGGGCCTTGGAACATTCTAATGGGACTCTGGGCGGGGCTATAAAACCCTGCCCCGGGCCCCCCGAACAGGCAAGTCGGTCTGTGTGAGAGGTGTGGTTGGAAAGCTCTCTGTGATGGAGTCTCTCTCCGTGGCCAAGCTCCCAGCGCGCTGTCTGTCTCTGAGCTCTCTGTCCTGGGATTCTGAAGGACTGTGTGTGTGATCGAAAGCATGAACTCTCCCTGCCATGTGCTCTGCTGCCTGTTAATAGCGCTTGCGAGGACGATCCCTCCCGGGGCCATAGACGCCAACGATCTCGTTGCCTGAGCTCCCTGCACATGCCGCGAACATCCCAGGGATGCACGCAATGAGCTGACTGGGGCGAACGGCGCCAAGGCCGTGCTTGAGCGCGTTCTCTTCTCTTCCTTTCTCCACGTGAGTGAAATGGCCCTTGTCTGGGGATTAAATTAAGGATGATAAGTTTCTGCTCTGTGTCTCTTTGCCCTGATCATTTGTATAAATTGTATAATAAACCTGTGTTATTTCGCATCCATTTGGTCGTTCACGTCATTCCCCACCATTGGCTTCGCACTGTACGAATAAAACCGCCAATCAGGTTCAATAAGAATTAACGGCACGAGTCACGTGACACGCGACCCGCTCGGGCATATCAGACCAGTGTGACTCATGCGAGGTCCAGTCCCCGTTCTCGTGGCGGCGTGTGTATCGAAGGTACATGGGGATTCGACCCGATACCCTTCTGCACGCTCGCTACGGGGGTGGCGGCTGGAATTGCTCCGCAATCCGCCCCACGAGTGTAAAGTGGGTTTCGGCCTCGTGGACTCGAAGGCCCGAGGGGGAAAAGGGTTTAACCCCTCTCTGTACGTCGACGGGCTCGAGATCCGCAACAATATATATATATATATATATATATATATATATATATATATATATATATATATATATTGTTGCGGATATGAGGACTGTATTTTTTTTATTGTGTGCTTTATTATTATTATTGTTTATTCTGCGCCTCCTGCCTCCGGAGCTGTGTAAAGGTCAAAGGGCGTCCCATAATTAGTCCATAAAGCATCCACACCACAGCCAATCATAGAATACCCCTGTTCGATCGCTTATATCTTATTATGTGTCTTAGGGTAAGGCCTTGTCTCCCATTAACTTAAATACTCCATTGTACCAAGTGAAATAAGAATAGGTCCCCTTTCATTTCGTTTCGATGGCCAACTGCATTTTGGGCGGTTTTCTCTTCATCCACCATTGACCACGAGGCAGGGTCGGAGAAGAAAGGCGTGTCTCCACCTCGTCATAGAGGGGAGGAGTGAGCCAGCCCCACTCGACCAACCATGAGCCAGGGGTTTGGCTAGAGAGGGCGGAGGAAGAGCGATCGGGGAGGTTCGAAAAGGTTGAGGGGCGGGGCCTATATAACCCACGGCAGGGCGTTTCCCGAGGAGAGGAGCTTTTACAACCCAGACGAGAGGGAGTCCAAGCAGTTGGGTCCAAGAGAGGAGCTTTTACAACCCAGACGAGAGGGAGTCCAAGCAGTTGGGTCCAAGAGAGGAGCTTTTACAACCCAGACGAGAGGGAGTCCAAGCAGTTGGGTCCAAGAGAGGCGTTTTGAGTTGAGTCCGAGAGAAGTCCAGAGTTGAGCTGCAGCTCGAGCCACCGAAACTGCATTTACTGCAGCTCGAGCCACCGAAACTGCATTTACTGCAGCTCGAGCCACCGAAACTGCATTTACTGCAGCTGGAGCCACCGAAACTGCATTTACTGCAGCTGGAGCCACCGAAACTGCAGCCGCAGCAGCGTGAGGCCTGGACGGCAGTTTGGAGCAGGGCCGCGAAGGAACGGCGGCTGCCCAACGAGTCGATCGTGCTGCAGGACCAGTTGGACCTCCCTATCCCGCCAGCCATCCATCTGCCATCCCTCTCATCATTCCCCGTGTAAGTGTGCTCGTAGTCTGTCTTTTGTCTTGTCCCTGGGAATAAGTTAAGCCTGTTAGATAAGCTAGTATTTTCCCTGTGTCTCTAAAAAGCTTCTGTATATTATTTTATTATCTTTCCTTCTCCTTGGTTATTTTGAGCCTGTAAATAGTAAATAAATTTAGTAGTATTTTCAACCCTTTTCTCGTCTTATTCCTTTTCCTCTTTGCATTCGGTCGCTTTAGAGTTTTCCCGATTGAATAGCGATCCGGCCAAAGTTTGGGGTAAATCGGGTTTTAGAGTCGGGGAATAACTGTTCGTTCGCGGAGCCTCCACTCGGCAAATATAACATCTTTAACCGCGTCCGTAACGATATATATACTTGTATGTATGTATGTATATATATATATATATATATATATATATATATATATATATATATATATATATGAATGTGAAATGATGATGATGTGAAATCACACCGGCCTCGACCGGCCTCGCCACCTAGCCTATAACCTTCCCAGGGCCCGTCCCGACATTTTTTGTTTCAGAGGTTTCCTCCTATCTTTCACCGTTCAAGAGATTAGCGAGTGAAGACAAAAAACAAACAAACAGACAAAAACTTTGTTTTATATATATAATATATATATATTGTTGCGGATCTTAGGATATATATTGTTGCGGTTTTGAGTTTGTAAAGTGAGCCGAATAAAGGTTAAAGTTTGCCCCCCCATAGTTAGTCACACAAGCAACATGTAGCCTCGCGATAGTATAGTTATGTCTTAGTATTTGTGAGCTTAGTTCCTTTCCATCGTTAGTTCTGCGTTGAGTAAGAGCCAGGAGAAAATAGGCCCTACCGCCACCGATCATCCTACGTCCGTAGCCTCAATCCTTTTCGCGCTAGACATGATTGGGCGAGTTAACACGAGGCAAGCTAGGAAGGTCGGGGCGGAGTCGAGGGCGGAGCGGCAGAAGCGCTGACGGTAAGCACGAGCCGCCAATCAGAGCTCGGAGGTGGTGATGGCGGCCTTGCGTCACAGGGCGTGGTGAGAAGGTTCGGGGGGCGTAGCTATAAGACCCGCTGCGCAAAAGCCCTTGACAGGACTCGCAGGACTGGTGCACACACGAGAGTAAGGACTCGTGAGAGAGAGACATGCCTAAAAGGACTCGTAGGACTAGCGCGGGAACACCGATGAGTACAGGTCTTGCAGCAAACAGGATTACACAGGACTCGCGATGCACAAGGGTTGTGAGAGGACTTAAAGCAGAGAACTTGCACGAGCACTCGCACACACTAACCAGCTCGGAGGACAAGGAAGAGGAGTTGGCAACGCTTATGAACTGTACAGATACGCGGGCGCAGCCAGACCCGCTTGACCTGAATACAGCGCATTTGAGGCGCGCGAGTGAGAACGGCTGAGTAACCGCCAGCCGCGCTAAAGTCCGCCCTTTGCCGTTTCGCCCCATCATCTGCTTGTTTGGGAGATGCGCTACGAGTCCCTGCCTTCGCCTGCCACCATCTTCGCGGGACGTGCCGGGGCCGTGGAGAGCCGGACGGAGGCCATCTCTGGACGACAACGTGGACGCGTTGGGGAACATCTACCCATCTGCAATTCCCTGTGTGAGTGTGAGACGGGCCCATTGTCTGGGCTTTAGTTAAGACTGTTTAAGGCTACTCTGTGTCTCTGCGTCCCTGAACATTGCATATACATGTGGGAAATAATTAAACCCCTTTGTTCTTCCTTTCTTCCTGATTCGATCATTCCTGTGGTTTTCTCATTTGACTAAGCGTGGCACGAGCACAACCGCTCTAATCGGGTTCCAACCTCTAGGTAACTGCACGGACCACGTGTATGCAATCCGCTCGGCATACTCAAACCACCTCGTGGTCCGTGCGAGGCTTGTTTACTCACTCCCAGGGCAGCGCGGGGAATTAAGTACGAGCGAGAAGTGGTCCCGAAACCCTACTCCACGTTTGTCCGGAAGGGACGTAATAAGCCTCGGTTCCGCCAAGCCCAGAAAGACAAGGGGATTAATCCCCCTTTGGTAAGGCGAAGAAGGGCGGCATAGAGAACCTCAACAATATATTGTTGCAGATCTCCCGAAGCCTGTTCCCGTTACAAAGGGGGATTAAACCCCTTTTTTCCCCCTGGGTCTTCGGGGCCGCGAGACCGAATTGCCACTTCCCGGCAAACGTGAAAAAAGGTTTCGGGACAAATTTGCATGTACCTTTGGTACCCACGCTGCCATGAAAGCGGGGATCAAGCCTCGCACAAGCCACGCTTAATCGAGTACGCCCGAGCGGAATGCATATCATGTGACTCGTGCTGTTACTTTTATTGGAATCCGATTCGAGCGGTTTTATTCGTACCATGCGAAGCCAATGGATGGAAGGGACAGGACAGTCAAATCAGAGGAAGAACACAATTTATTTACACTATTATGTACAATGATTCAGGAATAAGGAAAGGGGGACACAGAGCAGAAGCTTAACCAGTTTAACTTATTCCCCAGACACGGGCCCAATCACTCACACGGGGAAATGGAAGAAGGGCACGCTGCCGTTGCCCAGGGCACGCTGCCGTTGATCCCTTGACAATCGTGGCATGTTGATTGAAATGCCCATTTTGCACTGGCCTTTTTAAAGCCAATATCAAGACATCACGTGCAGCTCAATAAAATCATCCCGTACCCCTTGGCTAATCACTGACATCAAAACGGCTGTTCAACAGCTGTGCTATGAAGTGACCATTGAAGGTTCAAGTGACCATCCGTGACCGTTTTGTCTGACAGTGAGGACACGATTGTCCACAAATAAGTTCACAAATTTACTACACGCAGTGTTATTGTTGATATTGAAAGGTTTCAAAGGTGGAAAGTTTCTTTTGCGTTTCAGTATATATATATATATATATATATATATATATATATATATATATATACAGTCACGTGAAAAAGGAAGTACACCCCATGTAAACTTTTGACTTTTTAAACATATTTCAACATACAGCTATTTGATCTTCATTTCAACAATATTGAGAGATAAAGGTGATATAATATCACAAACATCATGAAACATTTACATTTTGTAGTCCATTGTATAATTTATATAAACATAAATGCAAATTTCGCATGTAGAAAAAGTAAGTACACCCCGACATTTATCACTACTTCAAATACCTAAAATTAGAATCAGGTGCACCACCTCAGGTGCAAATGATTAGAACCTCGTCAGAGAGGATCTTGGAGGAACCTGTCTTATTTAAACCTCAGACATTTCGTTTGGTTTGCTTTTTGTTGTTGAAGTGTGTGGCGTCACCATGCCTAGATCAAAAGAGCTCTCTGAGGCCTTCAGAAAGAAGGCGAAAGATGCCTACGATTCTGGGAAGGGATTTACAAAGATCTCCAAACAATTTGAAATCAATCATTCGACTGTCCGGAAGATCATCTACAAGTGGAGAAGATTCCAAACAACTGCCAACTTGTTCAGGCCAGGCCACCCCAGCAAATTCAGCCCGAGAGCAGACCGCAAGATGCTGAAAGAAGTCTCTAGGAACCCCAGAATGTCATCACGGGACCTACAGGTAGGTCTTGCCACTGTTGATGTCAAAGTGCACGAGTCTACCATTAGAAAGAGGCTGCACAAATTTGATCTACATGGGAGGTGTGCCAGGAGGAAACCGTTGCTGTCCAGAAAGAACATCAGGGCAAGACGAAAGTTTGCCAATGAACACCTAGGCAAAGACCAGCACTTCTGGAACAATGTGCTCTGGACAGATGAGTCAAAGGTGGAGCGATTTGGCCACAGTACCAGAAGACATGTTTGGCGAAAACCAAAGACAGCATTTGACCACAAGAACCTGATACCAACTGTAAAGCACGGTGGTAGAAATATTATAGTTTGGGGCAGTTTTGCTGCATCAGGGCCTAGGCAGCACACCATCATAGAATCCACGATGAATTCTTCTTTGTACCAGAGGGTGCTTGAGGATAATGTGAGGCCATCTGTCGGAAAGTTGAAGCTCAACCGAAGGTGGACATTGCAACAAGACAATGACCCTAAACATACCAGTAAATCCACCAAGGAATGGCTGAAAAGAAAGAAATGGCGGGTTCTGGAATGGCCAAGTCAAAGCCCGGATCTAAATCCCATCGAGATGTTGTGGGGGGATTTGAAACGAGCTGTGCATGCAAGATACCCCTCAAACATCACACAGCTGAAAGAATTCTGCATGGAGGAGTGGGCAAACATTTCTCCCAGTCGATGTCAGAGACTGGTAGACAGTTAAAAGAAACGCCGACTTGAGGTTGTTTCTGCCAAAGGGGGCAATGCCACCTATTAGAGCCAAGGGTGTACTTACTTTTTCCACACGCGAAATTTGCATTTATGTTTATTTAAATTATACAATGGACTACAAAATGTAAATGTTTCATGATATTTGTTATATTATATCAACTTTATCTATCAATATTGTTGGAATGAAGATCAAATAGCTGAATGTTGAAATATGTTGAAAAAGTCAAAATTTTACATGGGGTGTACTACTGTACTTACTTTTTCACGTGACTGTATATATATATATTTATATATATATATATATATATATATATATATATTATATATATTATATATATATATATTATATATATATTATATATATATATATATATATATATATATATATATATACACATATATACATGTATATATATATACAGACTTGGCATTTAATATGGAATATTCTTTTTGTGGGGGTGAACTTACTTTTCAAGATGACTTGGAACCCAAAGTTCATTGGAATTATGTTGAAATTATTCTAGATTTTGTTAATGTGACGTTTAAAAGAAACAAAAACCACATTTGACATTTCGAAGCAAATAAATTGATCCTCGAAAGTGATGTAAACTGATATCGAACTCAATTCACGGACAGTACTGTGTTAAACTTCTGTACGTTTTCCAGAAGTATCTCTTTATTTTGCACATTAGCCAAGAAAAAATTCAACAAAAATAAAAGCTAAATTATGACTGGGATTACGGACAGTAAAATTACAGTTCAGTTCTTCGTGTAACCCCCACGAGCTTCAGGAGAGCACGTACACGTTGAGGCATGCTGTCCACGAGATTTGCCAAGGTTTGGACAGGAATCGCTTGCCATGCAGTGACAATAGTCTGCTGCAATTCACGCACAGAGGTCGGCTGCTTGTCCAAGTTGTCGATTTGATGCGTTAATTCTGCCCACAAGTTCTCTATCGGATTCATATCTGGGGACATGGCAGGCCACGCCATATGCTCTACACCACGTTCAGCAAGAAAGTGTTGGATCATGCGAGCACAATGAGGCCGTGCATTGTCATCTTGGAAGACAAAGTTTCCTCGAATGGTTGCACGAGCAAAAAGCAATGTTTCTTCCAGAATGACCCTGTACTTGAACTGGTTCAGGTTTCCATTCAGAACAACCAGGTCAGTTTTGCCCCCTGCATGAAAAGCAGCCCAAATGGTCACCCCACCACCTCCAGCTTGGACTCTTGGCACTATACAATCTTCGTTGTGGGCTTCATGCACTTGTCTGCGCACTCGGATGCGGCCATCTTGACGATAGACCAGAAATCTAGACTCTTCACTGAAGGTCACGTGATTCCAGTGTCCTGGCTGCCATTGACGGTGCTCTCTGGCCCACTGCAATCGGCGCTGGCTGTGTTGTCTGGTCAGGCGTGGCTTTCTCAGGGGATGCCTGGCACGATAGCCTGCTTGAACCAGTCATTGGTTGACTAGCCTTCTGGATACAGGCACATTTGTCAGTTGATGCCACTCAGCCCTACGCCAATTTGCTGACTTGGTACGGCCATTGCAGACTAACCGGTGCAGCTGGCGATCATCTCTCCTTGTGGTTCTGCGTGGACGTCCTGGCCTCGGTATTGGAGTAGGGACAACCCCTCTGAGCATTTCGTTTCAGGATCTTTGACACCTGACCTTGAGTAATGCCATACTGCCGAGCAATAGCACGCTGTTTCATGCCAGAATTTCGGTAAAGCCATCACTCCATGACAAACAGCATTGTCAAGTTGACGGACCATCTCCAGAGGAAGCGGCAATAACTTTTGTAGACGTGCAGCAGTTGTTTTCCCACGAATACAGAACGCAACAACCCTTGTATACCCGATTGTGAAGCCAATCATCAAATGTACCTGTCCTTACATTTTGTCATGCCACCTGTGATATAATCCTGTTATTGACTTCGTGCTGCGAAAGACATTCAGTGACATGGTTCTTTCAACAAAGACATCACCGAAGGGTAAAAAAAACTCACCAGATTGATATACTGAGTTCAGAAAGTAAACCCGTCAAGAAAAAAAAATATTCCATATTAAATGCCAAGTCTGTCTATATATATATATATATATATATGTATATATATATATATATATATATATATATATATATATATATATATATATATATATATTTATATATATGTATATATATATATATATATATATATATTTATATATTATATATATATATATATATATATATATATATATATTTATATATATATATATATATATATATATATATATATATATATATAATATATATATATATATATATATATATTTATATATATATATATATATATATATATATATATATGTATATATATATATATATATATATATTTATATATATATATATATATATATATATATATATATATATATATCTATATAAAGTAGAGTTGGCCTCTGTGTCTGTATCCTGATCTATCTACGATCTCTAAGATCTCGAGAACCCGTGGACGGATTTGCGAGCGGAAAGTACTGTTCGACTCGGGATGGTCCCAGGAATGTCACGGAGACATAAACATTTAAAAAATTTCGGGTTTTAAAATTAGCGTATTATTAGCACTAGCAGAAGAGAGAGGGATTCGAAGGGAGGGAGCGCAGCGCTTCTAGCGCTTCTGACTACAGCACACCTTAAAATTAAAAAAACTTCGGGTTTTAAAATTAGTGTGTTACGCGTAATTAGCGCTAGCAGAAGAGGGAGGGAATCTAAGGGAGGGAGCGCAGTGCTCCCTCCAGCGCTTCTGTTAGCGTAATTAGCGTATTTCGGAACGTTAATTTTTCAACTTCATTATTCGGAATCAGTACGTCCCAGAGAACCTTCGTAATGTTACTTTTTCAACTTCATCCGATTGACATGGGACCAACGGCATGTGACAAAGAGTGAAACATACAGGCTACATTTATTTGACGACAATGAGTTCCGACTTCCGACCTCGGTGGGATGACAGGCTGAGTCAACCCCCCTGGTGTGAAGGGGGAGGAGGAGGGGAGGGGGAAGAGAAGGGGAGGGGAACGAGGGGGAAGGGGATGGGAGGGGGGGAGGGGGAGGGGGAAGGGGGAGGGGGAGGGGGAAGGGGGAGGGAGAGGGGGGGAGGGGAAAGGGGGGGGAGGGGGAGGGGAGGGGCCCTTCTTCCCCTGGGCACCCCCGCACCCTTCCCTCCCCCCCTTCCCCTCCCCCCCTCCCCCCCCTTCCCCCCTCCCCCCCCATTCCCCTCCCCTCCTCTTCCCCCTCCCCTCCTCCTCCCCCCGCTTCCCCCTCCCCCCTCCCCCCCCCGTTCCCCTCCCCTCCTCTTCCCCCTCCCCTCCTCCTCCCACTCCCGTGCAAAGCCGGGTACCTCTGCTAGTATATATATATATATATATATATATATATATATATATATATATATTGTTGCGGATATGGGATTTGGCCTCCATCCATATCCGCTTGTAAATATTCCCCTATTTCCCCAATACTCCCCAACTATCCCCAATCCCCCATTCCCTAGTCCCATTGTCTGTAAACAACACTCTGTAGCCCCGACCTTCCCCTTTTTCCCCCATTAAATGTCGTGCCCAGGTTCACCGCATCTCACGTAGACAACTATAGGACATCTTGCCAGTTATTCTTAGTCTATGTCAGTTAAGGACTCGTTTCCATTAATTCTGACTCTTCGTTGCACCAGAATGTGATTGTATGGCACCAGTAGTGAGTTTAGGACCTCCCAATACCTCCCCACAACCTCATCTCCGCATCCTCCCATCATCTCATGGAACTACAACAACAACAACAACTACAACCACAGCGGGGGCGGCGCGGCGGCGGTGCGGGGAGTGGGCGTCCTCACTCCAGCTTGGTTAGCCGCCATTGCCCATGTGCTCCGACGGGGTTACCACGAAGGGGCTGACTGTCAGCTCCTCGTCAAGGGCGTAGCCCGGTAACCCCCCCGCACCCAATAAGAAGCGGCGGGCCGATTCCATCTGGGGCGGAGCTAACGAGCCGAGGGCGTGTCACTCCCCGCTGGATATACGCAGCCACTTACCGGAGGTGACGTGAGATGCGCCCCCAGCTTGGAGAAAGAACGTCACCTCCTAGCGCTGAGAGATACCTCCCGCATCTCTGGACCGGACCGGGTCGATTCTGCCCCTGAGCCAAGGTGCACCTTGAGCCATCGATTCTGCCCTTCCTTGCCATCAATCCCTGTGTGAGTCAGTCTTGTCCCGTTTATCTGTGGTCTGTCGGGGCTAAGATAAGACCGTGTTTAAGTGCCCACCTTCCTATGCTGTACCTCTTGTCCGTGTAATCTAAACGTTCTGCAAACCCATATTATAACCTCCTCCGGAGGTCTTGAGAACTGTACCCCTGGTGTCGTGTCATTTAACCCAGCCGTTGTGTCCTTTCCTTAATTGATTTAGCATAGCGCGACTTGGTCAACGTCGAGTGGAATCGGGCGGGATAGGGTTCTAATCGGGGGGTAAACTGTGCGAACACGGCGGCCATTCCGCTCGGCCCATAATAACATCCTAATAAGTCGTGTCCGTAACAATTGGTTGTCAGGAGTTGGATTCGGACCTGGGACTAAATTCATTTAGCCCAAATTTTGGAACACCAATTGTACTATTAGAGTAACAATTGGTGTCGGGAAGTGGGATAGGTCCCGGAGCGCGTTTCACGCGCTCGAAATTATAACAGCGAAATTTGATTGTGTTTTACAAAAAAAAAATATAAAAACCCGAATTTTGGAAGTCGCGCTATGGCAGATCAAGACGGCTGGGTTCCGGTAGAGGAGAGTGAGGCAGGGTCGATCCAGGACCAAATTGAGGGACATGAGGAGAGCGAAGCAGTGAGGGTAGCAGACGCACAAAATGGCGCCTCGCACATGGCCACGGCGACCGCGCCCGCGACCGTGGTAGCGCCGCTGGTGGATTCGAACCTTTTCCTCCTGCAAATGAGGGCCCTTATGGAACAAATGGGAGACCAAATTGGAGGTTTGAAAAACAGTATAGAGGCTCAGGGTGAGCGGTTGGGAAACCAAATTGTGGGAATGAGGGCTGATAGTGAGCGATTGGAGGGCCAAATGGGGGTAATGAGGGACGAAGCGAGGGGTACCGGTGAGGGGTTAGACAACGGGATAAAAGAGGTGAAAAATGGGTTAATGGGGGTAGAAAACAGAATGGCCGCTCAAGAGAATCAAATGGAAGGGATGCAAGAGGGGTTAGAGGGGTTAGAAAACAGGATGGAAGGCAAATTGAGGGACATGAGGAACCAAGCGGAAAGGGAAGTTAAACAAATGGGGCAGCAGATAGAGGGGGTCAGAATGGGGGTAGAAACTAAACTGGATGCTCACAGGGAGGAAATGGAGCAGATGAGGGTGGCATCTGGGCAGGAGATGCAAGTGATGGGAGAGGAGATCAGAAGAGGTGTGAGTGAGGAGGTCGGAGGAGTGCGCGAGGCGGTGAGGCATTGTAAGGAGCGCATGGAGAAGGAGGTGAGAAAGGGGACTGTAAAATTGCAAGGGGGTATAGAGGAGTTGACGCTGGGAGTAGAACAACTGACAGTGGGACAAAAGGAGTTGGGGGACCAGGTAAAGAAGAACACAGCGGTAATAGAGGGTTTAAAATCGACACAGAAGGAGATGAAAAAGGACGTAGGGGTAATTAAAAAAGAGTGTCAGACGGTACATGAGGACTTGACGAGGAAAATGAACAAGGTGGTAGAGGTGATGGAGGTTAAAGAGCGGGAGGTGCGGGAGCACATAGAAAAAAATAAAGTGGAGTTAGAGGAAGAACTTAAAGGGGCGCACGAGGAGATGAAGGAGGTGAAGCAGAAATTAGAAGAAGTGGAAGAAGGGGTGAGCGAAATTAAGAAGCGACGGAGAGAGGATAAGAAAGAGATAAAGGAGGAGGTAAAAGAATTGGTCCAAAGTCTGTGTTCGGATCGTGATGATGTGCTCATTAACCGGATGAGGGATTCGCAGGTGATGGAGGAGAAGCGAAGAGAAAGAGGACCCGGTGTAAGTGGTGACCAATATGGTCGTGCGTATGATGCGCCAGGTGATTTAATAAGCTTGGGGGTCGAGATAGACCCGGATGTTCGTGAGAGGCCAAGAGTGAGGTGTATGGCTGGTCCGGAGGGTATGGAACGAGAGGTGCGAGGTGTGGGTGAGCAAGGTTGTGGTGGTATGGAATGGGTAGCGGGTTGCGGAAGTGTGACCCATGCATCGACACCAACAGGGGTAGTTTTTAGAGGGACAGGGGAGGCACGAGAGCCCCTTGGGGGTAATGTACTGTGGGGGCCCGGCCGGTTCGGCCCCGCGCTGACCCCGCAAGGGGCGACGCACGGGGTCCGGCAGGCGGGCAGCGACTCACATACGAGGTGGTCCCACAAGGTCCCACTCGCGCCGTATGACGGTGGGTAAGGGTGGCATCCCTGCCACCCTTCCCATATGTGGGGCAAATGCGCTATAGCTTATGGGGTTTATGGCAGTGAAAACTAGCCCGGGTGGGTTAGGTTATATTGTGTGTAGGGATCTAGCGAAGATGACATTAGGTAACGTTAAGTTTAGTTAGTGACTGATACCTGTAGTGGGGACGCAGGTAGTTTAATGTGGATTATAATGACGAGGGAGCGCAATAGTTTAAAGGGGCGACTGGGAAGCGCAAGTTTTAGAGGGGAGTAGTTAGATGAGATGATGCCGTGTGGTTGAGAATTGAACAGGTGTGATTGCACAGGTGTGCAACTGGACAGGTGTGTGGAGCAGTGTGGAGCAGTGTGTGAGTAGTGAGTGTTGTGGATCAGCGTGAATGCGCTTGGGGAGAGAAGGGTGCAGGTGGCACCAGGTGTGAGAGCACAGGTGTGCAAGTACAGGTGTGTGGAGTACATGGAGTAAGTGGTACGGAGTGGTGTGCATGGTGCGAAGGTGTGGATGGGGGAAGAGTGGACCCCTTTCACGAGTACCCGGGGCGGGTAGTGTAAGTGTTAGGTAGAGGGTATAGGTAAATTGTGGTTGGATATTGGCATTTGTGGTGCGGTTGCAGAATGGTATTGTGGATGGGTGCATTAGTGTTGTGGAAATGGCTGGGCGTGTAGCCTGTTAGTGTGTGTAGTTGGTTTGGGCACTCCACCACTGTGAGGATGTCGGCCAGGTGAGGCCGCAGGTGGGCTCTGGGAGCCGGTAGAGTTGTGGATGGGGCCCGAGGATCCGGAGGACGGACCCGGGTAGCCCAGTGCCAGAGAGGGCACCGAGTGGGGAGAGCGCCAGAGGGCCTTCCCCAGGTAGTTAGGTTAGGGTAAGGAGCAGGTAAGCTTGGAGGCAACTGCAGTGGTGGAGGTGTGCAGGTGGGTAGACCTGCGGGGAGAGCTACACGTCGCGGCCCAGAAATTGTGCGAGGGCACCGGGAGATGAATCGGGGGAGTGAGACCCCAAATTGAAAAGCACCACAGTTTGGTCAATGGGAATTGGTTTTTAGAACCCATAGTGTAAGAGCGCCAATGGTTTGGCAGGAGAAAGACCCCGGGTAATGTAAAGTTGTTAAAGTCATTTAGGAAATAGTTAGGATTGATGAACCTGTCGCACCATACGCAGCCACTTACCTGTGGTGATGATGACTCCACACCTGTGTTTTCTTTGTTCTGTGTGCAGGAAATGAGAATTGCTGTGTGGATTGGTGAGATGCATCACGACGTGGATGAGACATTGGGGTGATTCCGTCTCTCCCTCCTTAGGAGGGACTGATGATGAATTGGTGATGGCAAATTTTGATGTTGAGTTGGAGATGGCAAATTGTGATGAGAGTTGGAAATGGCAAATTTGATTGGTTAGGAGGGAGAGAAGACGAATTTGGTTTATGGGAGGAACGGGGAAGACAGTAGGGACGTTTGTTGATTTGTAAAGTAGATGTTTATGGGTAGTGTTGTGTTTTGTGGATACAGTAAGGGGTAAGGGAGGGGCCATGTAGGTTACCTGGTGGGGGGGGGGGCGTATGGTAGGAACGTACCTGTCTCACCTGGTTCCCATGTGCCCCTAGTGTGCATTACCTAATGTTGCGTGCACTTTTGCGCCCTTACCACCTTACTCACTTGTCTTCTTTTGTCTCCCACCTCCGAGGATCTGGCTTTGGGGCAGAGAGAGAGGAGAGAGAGGTGCTGGCTCCGCAGTTGTGGGCCTGCACTTTCGCTGCTTGCTGCCTGGATCGATACACCATATGGACCGCAATTTTTGGTGGCCACCCACAATGGACCGCAGTTCTTTTGCGGCCAAGCACAACCCGTGGATGGACCTATGGGTCAACGTGGCACCTATGCCATACAGGTGAACCACTACTAGTTGGCCCCCTGACGGCCACAAATTAGAAATGGACGCGGTTGGCGCCTTTCTTTATTTTTGAAGGAAGCCAGAACACCAAGTGGGCTCCAAGGCAAGACCAGCGGCAGAACATCGGCCGGCTGCGACACCACCGGTGACGTTGAGCACTTTATTGGTGCACCGGATGGTGCTGACTGTGTTATGGGGTGGTGCTTTTGGTGCTTGGATGGGGTGCTCTGCACATTATTAAAGGCCGTAAGGCCACAGAGCACTCGTGGGTTGGTGTATCGATGCTGGCATGCGTGCTCTCTCTATGCATAACATCTGCATGTGTTCCTCCAAAAACAGGTCCTGGATCGTAGTGTAAATATCAGTGTAGTCTTGTGTAAATAATGTTCTCTACCGGCTGTATGTTTAGTTTGAGAATTCTTTCCGCGATTCGGTTATCCTGTGGGTGTGTTTCTGTGAGGAGAAGGGTGCAACGTCGCAGGGGGACATATTTACTCAATTGTGAACATCTGTAAAACTGTCGCACTCAGGGTAGATAGAGTTAATAGTAGAGGGAACTACATCTGAGTGCCACACTAACGTAGGTAAAGATTTATCGGGTCGGGACGCCCCGAGGTAGAGAAGGGTGCAATGTTGCGGATATGGGATTTGGCCTCCATCCATATCCGCTTGTAAATATTCCCCTATTTCCCCAATACTCCCCAACTATCCCCAATCCCCCATTCCCTAGTCCCATTGTCTGTAAACAACACTCTGTAGCCCCGACCTTCCCCTTTTTCCCCCATTAAATGTCGTGCCCAGGTTCACCGCATCTCACGTAGACAACTATAGGACATCTTGCTAGTTATTCTTAGTCTATGTCAGTTAAGGACTCGTTTCCATTAATTCTGACTCTTTGTTGCACCAGAATGTGATTGTATGGCACCAGTAGTGAGTTTAGGACCTCCCAATACCTCCCCACAACCTCATCTCCGCATCCTCCCATCATCTCATGGAACTACAACAACAACAACAACTACAACCACAGCGGGGGTGGCGCGGCGGCGGTGCGGGGAGTGGGCGTCCTCACTCCGGCTTGGTTAGCCGCCATTGCCCATGTGCTCCGACGGGGTTACCACGAAGGGGCTGACTGTCAGCTCCTCGTCAAGGGCGGAGCCCGGTAACCCCCCCGCACCCAATAAGAAGCGGCGGGCCGATTCCATCTGGGGCGGAGCTAACGAGCCGAGGGCGTGTCGCTCCCCGCTGGATATACGCAGCCACTTACCGGAGGTGACGTGAGATGCGCCCCCAGCTTGGAGAAAGAACGTCACCTCCTAGCGCTGAGAGATACCTCCCGCATCTCTGGACCGGACCGGGTCGATTCTGCCCCTGAGCCAAGGTGCACCTTGAGCCATCGATTCTGCCCTTCCTTGCCATCAATCCCTGTGTGAGTCAGTCTTGTCCCGTTTATCTGTGGTCTGTCGGGTCTAAGATAAGACCGTGTTTAAGTGCCCACCTTCCTATGCTGTACCTCTTGTCCGTGTAATCTAAACGTTCTGCAAACCCATATTATAACCTCCTCCGGAGGTCTTGAGAACTGTACCCCTGGTGTCGTGTCATTTAACCCAGCCGTTGTGTCCTTTCCTTAATTGATTTAGCATAGCGCGACTTGGTCAACGTCGAGTGGAATCGGGCGGGATAGGGTTCTAATCGGGGGGTAAACTGTGCGAACACGGCGGCCATTCAGCT
Organism: Myxine glutinosa; assembly: GCF_964187855.1. NCBI lineage: Eukaryota > Metazoa > Chordata > Myxini > Myxiniformes > Myxinidae > Myxine > Myxine glutinosa. Next base: position 77,487,890 of record NC_136268.1, read on the forward strand.
CGGCCCATAATAACATCCTAATAAGTCGTGTCCGTAACAATATATATATATATATATATATATATATATATATATATACTGTATATATATACTGTATATATATATTGTATACAGTATCTGTGTCGTTTCTGTGTCATCACTGAACTACTCCCTCAAACTTTTGTGAAATTGTACCAAACTTCTGGTATGCACCTATCTATCCCGTGTGTATATCTATAGGGTATTTATTTTGAAAAAATTAGAATTTTTTTTTCTTTTTTCAATTATTTTTTTAAAAAACTTTTTTTTTCAACTTAAATCTTCAACTTCAATTGTTTATAAAATGTAATATCACGTATATTACATATACATTTGTGCAAAATAATTGTTTGTATTATGATTGGTGTAAACCATGACAAAACAGCACCTCAGGTGCAGTCATCTAATTACATATCTACATATCTGGCCAGTGTCTGTGTCGTCACTGAACTACTTCCTCAAACTTTTGTTTCCGTGGTTGTGAAGTGTTTTTAATAATGCAGTGGTGAGTTGTTTTGAATCACGTGGTGGTGAGGTGTTTTGAATTACATGGTGGTGTGGTGTTTTGAATCAAATGGTGGTGATATCTTTTGAATTATATGGTGGTGATATTTTTGAATTATGTGGTGGTGATATGTTTTGAATTACGTGGTGGTGATATGTTTCGAATCATGTGGTGGTGATATGTTTTGAATCACGTGGTGGTGATATATTTTCAATTACTTGGAGGTGAGGTGTTTTGAATTACGTGGTGGTGAGGTGTTTTGAATTACGTGGTGGTGAGGTGTTTTGAATTTCTTGGTGGTGAGGTGTTTTGAATTTCGTGGTGGTGAGGTGTTTTGAATTACATGGTGGTGAAGTGTTTTGAATTATGTGGCTGTGAGGTGTTTTCGAATTATGTGGCTGTGAGGTGTTTTTAATTACATGGTGGTAAGGTGTTTTGAATTATGTGGTGATGAGGTGTTTTGAATTACGTGGTGGTGAGGTGTTTTGAATTACGTGGTGGTGAGGTGTTTTGAATTACGTGGTGGTGAGGTGTTTTGAATTATGTGGTGGTGAGGTGTTTTGAATTACGTGGTGGTGAGGTGTTTTGAATTACGTGGTGGTGAGGTGTTTTGAATTTCGTGGTGGTGAGGTGTTTTGAATTACATGGTGGTGAGGTGTTTTGAATTACGTGGTGGTGAGGTGTTTTGAATTACGTGGTGGTGAGGTGTTTTGAATTTCGTGGTGGTGAGGTGTTTTGAATTACATGGTGGTGAGGTGTTTTGAATTACGTGGTGGTGAGGTGTTTTGAATTACATGGTGGTGAGGTGTTTGAATTTCGTGGTGGTGAGGTGTTTTGAATTACGTGGTGGTGAGGTGTTTTGAATTACGTGGTGGTGAGGTGTTTTGAATTTCGTGGTGGTGAGGTGTTTTGAATTACATGGTGGTGAGGTGTTTTGAATTATGTGGTGGTGAGGTGTTTTGAATGACGTGGTGTGAGGTGTTTTGAATTATGTGGTGGTGAGGTGTTTTGAATTATGTGGTGGTGATTTGTAATCGTCCCAAACTTCCAGTCTGCACATACCCCTCCCGTATGTACATATGTGCTGAGGGAGGCTTTTTTGACTTAAAAAAAAAATTTTCAACCAAAATCTTCATCCTAAATTGTTACCGTGCACTCGCGAAGCGAAAGGCAGGGTTAAGCATTCGGGTACATACGTATGTAAGTCCGTTTGTGCGTGTCTGCATTTTTAAAATTCATTTTCTCGGCAACCGTTGGTCAGATTGGCATGGAATTTTCACCATAGGAGGGCCTCCTCCTGTGGAATATTTTACTGTGTATTATGACGTCACAGGTAACGTGGTTTGGCAGATTTAAATACTGAAACGAAAATATTTAAAAATTTATAACTCTTGAACCGCTTCATTGATCGACGTGATACTTTGTATTGTAGTGGAGGTCATGAAGTTGTTATTGCGTGAAGAAGAAAAGTCTTCTCGAGTGGGCATGGAATTAATTATCACACTGCACATGACGAGCAGGCAAAGTACGGAGCGACCTCACGGGGTCATTTTGACCTCAAATAAAATTCTGATTTCAGATTTGTCAATCGCTGAGGTATATTAACACACGACCAAAACAGATTTGGCGAAATTCCGACGATTTTTGATGAAAATATAACATTTGTGTCTGCATTTCAGTAAAGTAAAGTGTGTGCCATGTCAGCATTTTAAAAATTGAAACGTGGCTCATTGTAAATAACTCCATGTGGGGAATAGGTGTTGTTGACAATGACGTCATTGGTGCCATAATTACGACGTCATAATTTGACAGGGACAACGCTTAGTCTGATCAGTTTGAAATTTAATTGAGCATGATCTATGCAACAATTATTTAGAGAATATAAATTTATGATGTCATTGCTCACGTGGTCTGGCAGCCATATTGGATCAAAAAAAAAGAAACATTCAAAAATAGAACAGTTGGCTCACACCAAGTTGACTGCGCAGGGTAAGTATTCTATGAATACCATCTAGTTTATAAAAATGTATAATCACAAACACTACAAGTAAATTTGTGCAAAATAATTGTTTGTATTATGATTGGTGTAAATCATGACAACACAGCAACTCAGGTACAGTCATTATCCTCAGCTAAAACAAGCCCGTTCCTCTGTAACGACGCGTGGTGAGCCGGGCCAAGCTCGTATATGTATATTACATGCATTAAAGCTCATTCTAACCACTGACTGACTGACTGACTGACTGACTGATATTAATGTTCAGTAGGTTTTGGGTGTTGTAGAAAGCTGAAATTTCACGTGCCGATGGACATCGAAGCCAATACACTGGGAAAAATCACAGAACCATCGGAAAGCGTTTGTAAATGAACGCTTATGTGAAAAACGTGACTGCGTCCATAAATGAAAATATACATTAAAAAAACAAAAACCTCTGTTTGCATGCCTAAAAAAACATTCAAAAAACCTCGATCGATATCTAGCATTTGAAAACTGTAATTTGTATAACTGTAAACTTTGAAATAAAAACCTCAATGAAAATGTCGGGAAAAAAAATCGCAAACGTCCTCTTCCATTCCTCCCCACCCCTCCCAATTAATATCAGTTGATAAACTGTTTAATAAATAAATGTGTTGGTGACATAGCACAGATGTGATGGGACAAAAGGCCTTCTCCTGCGTCAACGTTTGTCCTCTATCCTTGCTTGGGTTATTAAACAGTTATCCCAAAGAGATCATACTCATGTATTCTCCTTCCATCTTTTGGAAACGAATACTGTCAAGGATTCCATATCCAAATTTGTGTATAGAGATAATTTATTCTACTATACAAACCTACGTGCTATGTGAAATTGTGTCCAATGTTTATAATGTCAGATTTTATAAATAACAGAAATATAGACTCTTGGAAGAGGGCAGCAGGTTTGCAAAGTGACAGTGGATCAAAGAGTGACGGGAGACAAAGACCACGCATGAACATATGAGTGGCAGGATGGAAAGGGTGCTGAATTTTGGCGAGTAGAAGAGAGCAGTGGAATGAGTGTGAGAAATCATGATATGATGATAGGCAGCACTCTTGAAGGACTGGAGGGAGGAGTACAAAACAACAGACACATGGAGTTGACTCCAATGATGAGGGAATAGAGGGGTGAAGCAATGGAGGTGAGCATTCAGCTGATAATTGGAAAGGGCAACCTGGCGTGGGATTCTGGAAGAACGCATGTAACCTGTGCAGGTTGGGGTAGAATGGAGGGACCAGAGGCAAGTGCAGCGAGGCCAGAAGTAGGGCGATAGGAAACTGAGCGTAGAGCACCCACCTGCCGGCGGTGGGCAAGAAACAGGCTATGGAACATCAACTCTTGCTGAGAGATGCAAATTGCACAAAAAATTCAAAATACACTAAATATTTCCAGGGGAAACCTCTGACGCAATCTTTGTCTTTTTTTGTATACATAGTCGAGACTCGTGGAAGAGGTAGTACACTGAATGGATCAGGACATAACAGGACAAAAGGAACAGTAGCGAGAAGAGGGGGGGGGGGGCAGACATCAACAGTAGAGTTGAAGGTGAAGATAGATGGAGACCTGGACAAACAATGGGAGTGGGGAGGATGGAGGGCAGGAAAGGTCAGGATGGATAAAGAAGGAAGCTCCCAGGAGGGAAAGATTTGAAGTTTGGAAGGAGAAGGGCTTGGGTGGGGAGGGATGTGGGGGTTAACAAGGGTAGAAAAGGTCATGGTTCTGGATTGGGGATGCTCTGAGATGGTGGCGAACAGCTGTCTTGAAGACCTGGAGAGAAGAATGAGATTGAATAGAATGAGGAAGTTGATTCCACAGTCGGGAAAAAAGAGGCATGAATGAGTGGAGGTGCGCCGTGCTTCTTGATGAAGGTAGTTGCACGAGAAGGGTGTTGGCCTAATGGTAAATGCGGCGGGCTTGGGATCCTCAGGTCCTGAGTTCGTAATCCAGTTGAATTAACGCCAAGTGGGGTTGACTCAGCCTATCATCCTTCCGAAGTAGGTTGGCAAAATGAGTGCCAGGTAACTGGTTAGCGAGAGGCATTCATCAGCGGCACACGCACCCACATAAAATAATGCAACCAGCAGCAGGGTGGCTGCACATGAACCACCACCCACCACCATAAGGGTTTGATGGTTGACTGTGTGCCCCTCACAGAAACCTGGAGGGTGGGGGAGGGACAAAGCACATAGCAGAGGGTGCAGGATCAGCCAGTAGGCAGTAGAAGAAGAGAGACCACCGTCTTGTCTGTGATGGAAAAGTGATAGGCCCATGGACTCAGCCTCAGCGCAGGGAATTCCAAAGTTCTTGAAGGACTTGGCTTCCATGGTGTCAAGCTGAGCAAGGTTTGAGTCAGGGGAGCTAGGCCCAGAGGGGAGACCAGTACTCAATCATGCTGTGGATGAAGGCCTTGTAGGTGTATAGGAGTTCAGGTGTGCGAAAGAATGAGTTTGTACAACGAAGGATGACCAGACTGCGAATGGCTTTACAGGCCAACTTTGAAGTGTGGTTTTCCCAAGAAAGATCATGGCTGATGGTATGACCCAGGAATTTGGGAGACTGTACTTCCTCAAGAGGATTGTTAAGGATGAAGATAGAAGGGTTCGCCAGATGGTTCTTTTGATTGGAAGTAAGCTCATAGGTCTGTAAGGGGATCCGTTTTTGCACCTTTTTATGTAACACAGTGATGTTGGCGGATTTCCAGCAAATATTATATGACTTACAGCAAATTATAGGGTGAAAAGGGCAGAGAGAGGATGTACAAGAAAAGCAGAGCATGTTTTTAGGACACATGAACTGATGCCATCTGGTCCAGTAGAAGAATCAGTCAGGGGTTGACAGACAGAAAGTTGTCTACCTTCTCAGGTGCAAAAGATAGAATCCAGAAGCAGTTTGGTATGAGTAAACAGTGTGGGTACAGAGAGGGATTGGCAAACTCAGAATTGAGGCATTGGGCCTAGCTAACGAGTGGAGTCGGCTGTGGTGCCATTGGAAGAGAGGGAAAGGGAGCAAACTCCAGACACGGATTTAACAAGGTGCCGTCAGGTTTTAGAGGAGGGAGAGAAGTTTGAAAGTTCATTATTGAAGTTGGACAGATGTTGTTTTCCGGCTCTCCTGAGACTGGACACACACTTGTTGCGGACGTTTTGGAATGCATTGAGATTTCCTAATGTCGGATTAGTCTTCCAGGAAGAGAAGGCAAGTTGTTTCAGAGCTACTGCCTCACCAAAGGATTCAGCATACCGTGGGAAGAAGGAAGGATAGGATAACTGAAGATGAGATGGGATGAATGCGTCCATAAGAGAGAGAGCAGGTTTCTGTGAAGGAACTTCCAGGCTGAGTTAACACCTGGGGAAAGACCAGTCCTGAAGAAAGATGGCTGCTTGAAGTCCCTGCCAATCTGCCTGAGTAAACTATCAGACTCGCCGACGCTGAGGCAGCTCTCTGAGAATAGCCAGAGAGATGTTGACTCTCACAAGCACATGATCAGATGAACCAATTAGAGCAGAGGAAGAGCAGGAGACACTTGCACAGAAGTTGATAAATCAAAGAAAGAGAAACCATGGATAATAACTTGAATGTGAAAACTTTACTCACAAGGCATCCTGTTCAATAAATTATTTGTATGTTTTTTATTGCATTTGCTAAACGGAGAAAAAAAAAATATATATATATATATATGCATAAATAACTGAAAGAATCGTGTTTTTTCCAATGTGTGTGCACGTTTGCGCAACGCAATGATGCCACTGCTCCGACCTAAGATGATGCGGCCCATTTAGAATGCAGGTCGTGACTCTGGCACTTGCTCTGAATCGACACTCCCACCTACCCCGACCTACCCCCATCTACCCCCACCAAAACAGCTTCACGCTAAAAGCACGCTCATGAGAAATAATGCACATGATCTCATCAAAGCCTCCTGCTTTGCTTTCCCTTCCACTACCCACCCCGCTACCATCTCATTCTTCCCCACTCCCGCCTTAACCCCAACCACCTTTCTGTTACACCATATCCACCTGCTCTCACCCGCTGCTCTTGCAATAGCTTCATACATCAGCTAATGTCGAGGTTAAACTGCGGTGTTAATTTCCACCGGGAGGACAGAAAACTTAATGAAAACCGTCCGAGCATGCGTTCTCCAAGAGCAGGCCACAGATGGCTGATGGGCCAACAGGAGGTTGCATAATCTCTATTGTGTGTGTGTGTATATACAATATATATATATATGTGTGTGTGTGTGTGTTTGTGTGTGTGTGTGTGTGTGTGTGTATACAATATATATATATATATATATATATATATATATATATATATATATATATATATATGTATATATATATATATATATATATATATATATATATATATATATATATATTGTATACATACACACACACATACACACACACACACACACACACACACACACACACACATATATATATATATATATGTATATATATATATATATATATATATTATATTATATACAGCATATATACATATACCTATAAATATTTATATTTTTTTTTTTTTGCACTTATATATATTTTTTGTATATACAGTATACAGTGCATTCAGAAAGTATTCAGACCCCTTCACTTTTTTCACATTTTGTTATGTTGCAGCCTTATGATGAAATCGTTTAAATTCATTTTTTTCCCTCATCAATCTACACTCAATACCCCATAATGACAAAGAGAAAACAGGATTTTAGAAAGTTTTGCAAATTTCTTAAAAAGAAAAAACTGAAATATCACATTTACATAAGTATTCATACCCTTTGCTATGACACTTGAAATTTAGCTCAGGTGCCTCCCATTTCTCTTGATCATCTTTGAGATGTTTCTACACCTTCATTGGAGTCCACCTATGGTAAATTCAATTGATTGGACATGATTTGGAAAGGCACACACCTGTCTATATGAGGTCTCACAGCTGACAATGCATATCAGAGCAAAAACCAAGCCATGAGGTCGAAGGAACTGCCTGCAGGGCTCAGAGACAGGATTGTGTCGAGGCACAGATCTGGGGAAACCTACAAAAAAATCTCTGCTGCATTGAAGGTTCCCAAGAGCACAGTGGCCTCCATAATTCTTAAATCAAAATAAACCTGTCTGTATCCATATTTAGCAAACTAGCTGAATGCACCCGGCGTTGCCCGGGTTCTTTTTTTAATGAATTTAATCTTCTGTACATAGGTCTGATGCGAGCCCAGTGTCAGTGCTCAACGATTCCTTGTTCTTCCTTCTGTCGGGCCCCGCGAGAGAGAATTTTGAAAGCATGTGTTGCAATCAGTCAGATATTCCTATTAAGTGCATAAGTTGTACTTCAAGATAATTTTGAAAGAAGAAGAAGATTTATTGCGAAATGGGCCCAACCCGGCCCAGGTGGGCCTTGACCAGCCTCGCCACCTAGCCTATAGCCTTCCCGGGGCCCGCCCCGACATTTTTTGTATGAGAGGTTTCCTCCTGTCTTTCACCGTTCAGGAGATTAGCTTGCGCAGACAAACAAACAAAAACTTTCTTTTATAATATAGAGAGAAGAGAGAAGTGAACAGAGAAGAGAGAAGAGAGAAATAACATAGATATAGAAGAAGATAGAAGATAGAAGAAGAAGAGGTAGAAGAAGATTACATACATAAATGACACCTATTATTATTAATCGTGTGGGTAAATCTGCTAATCTATATGACAATCCTGTGTATTCAGGCGTCATCCTCTTCTTCTTCCGCTTGCTCAAAATAATGAAAACAGATTTAAAAAAGAAATAAAAATGAAAATTGATGATTGATGCAGCCTTGACCTTTCATATTTACATCAAAAAATTAATCAGTTTCTAGCTTCCGATTGGTGAACCAATAATTCTGTGAACCAATATGCAAATTCTTTAAAATTCAAATTGATCAGATGGAAACTGACAATTTCATGTGATACTCACCTTTGACCTTTTGACTAAAATTATTAATTGGCCTTCTCCATAGTCTCATAATAAAGCTTTGTTGAAAATTTGATGACAAAACTCAAATGACAAAATAAAGTTACGTTCCCGACACACACACACACACACACACACACACACACACACACACACACACACACACACACACACACACACACACACACACACACACACACACACGCATATACACACATACACACAAACACATACACATACATACACACACACACACATAGACACACACACGTGCACACACACACATATACACACACACACATACACACACACACACACGCATATACACACACACACACACACACACACACACACACACATACACACACACATATACACATACACAGACACACACACACACACACACACACACATATATACACACACACACACACCTACACATACACATATAGACACACACACGCACACACACACATACACACACACACACACACACATACATACACATATACACACACGCATATACACATACACACACACACACATACACACACACACACACACGCATATACACATACACATATAGACACACATGCTGTGCAGGGGACGAGCTAAAATTAGGCTAAAACAAAAACCAAGGATATGATTAAATAATGAACATAAACTGTATGTGTTTTCACGTTTACTGTAACTACACCAACAAATGTTAACTTTGGAAGTCAGTCCCATTATTAATATTAAGCGCCTGCTGTCTCCCCAAATAGAGAAGTCAAACGACACCTATGATATGTATATATACACACACTCTGCCCATGACCGCGCTGCGCTGACGACTCCGGGCAACAGGGAAGAATGGGGAAGATTTGGCCCCCGACTTGCTTTGGGAGCGTACAACCACCACGAAGAAGCACCCCCGATAGTTGTTGGCCGCATATTGTTCAATTAAGAATGATGATTATATTTATATAGAATTATTATTTTATAGAATATATACTGCATGAAAAGTACAAGTAAAAATTTCAGTAACGTAACATACATGTCTGCATATCAATGTCCATTTCATTCTCCATTTCCACGGTGTACAAATTCATTTTAGGAAGGAGACCACGTCGCAGTGAAGCAATCCTATCGTTCATTGAAGGACGTGTGAGGACCAAGCTACTGTGATTTCCTCTGCCATTCACATAAATCTCTGCCCTTCAGCACAGAGTTGTTAACACGCCAGAAAAGACAAATGGCTCCCAAGAGAAATACGACAACAAATGCAAAGAAAACTCTGCAGTTTGCATTCTGTATTTTGCCTCTGATAAGACACACAGACTGGTGGACGCACCATGCTACAGGAACTGCTTAGCAAATTATCAGCTTCTATAATGAGTTTCCTGAACTATTGCCATTTCTGAACTTAAACTCGTAACCTGAAGCTTTCAACCCAAAAGTACTAGTACTTTGAAAGATGTATCAGCAGTGCCTGATTTCCCCTGGCTCCCTTCCCATACCCATGCACGGCGTTTCTAACCAACCATTGCTTTAGGAAGCTGCCGGCCCCTTAGACCCAGAGCCGATATTTCACAGCTCATGCCAGTGCATGCGCCATTAAAACCCCTTGGCCACGCTGGAGAAAGCACATGCTTTTTCCACGCATCGAACGCTGAATGAAATCCATGGCTATGTCATCCTGGTTATCAAGGAAATACCAACCCTAACCGCACTGGTACTACACTTCTCTGAAGCAATGAGTGTATCTTCAAATAAATAAATTGACATTTCCCATGGATAGTTATAGGTTTTGGAAGAAATAAATGGCAATAGTGTGCTGTTTTAGGATATAGACTTCTTAGGACATTTAATATGGAATATTGTTTTTTCCTTGACTTGGGTTTACTTTCTTAACTCAGTATATCAATCTGGTGAGTTTCTTTTACACTTTGGTGATTTATTTGTTAAAAGAACCATGTCACTGATTGTCTGTCGCAGCAAGAAGTCAACAACAGGATTATATCACAGGTGGCATGGCAAAATGTACGGACAGGTGCATTTGATGATTGGCTTCACAGTCAGGTATACAAGGGTTGTTGCGTTCTGTATTAGTGGAAAACAACTGCTGCACATCTCCAAAAGTTATTGCCGCTTCCTCTGGAGATGGTCCGTCAACTCGACAATGCTGTTTGTCATGGAGTGGTGGCTTTACGAAATTACGGCATGAAACAGCGTGCTATTGCTCGGCAGTATGGCATCACTCAAGGTCAGGTGTCAAAGATCCTGAAACGAAATGCTCAGAGGGGTGTCCCTACTCCAATACCAAGGCCAGGACGTCCCCGCAGAACCACAAGGAGGGATGATCGCCAGCTGCATCGGTTAGTCCGCAATGGCCGTTCCAAGTCAGCTAATCGGCTTAGGGCTGAGTGGCAGCAACTGACAAATGTGCCTGTATCCAGAAGGCGAGTCAACCAACGACTGGTTCAAGCAGGCTATCATGCCAGGCGTCCCCTGAGAAAGCCACGCCTGACCAGACAACACCGCCAGCGCCGATTGCAGTGGGCCAGAGAGCATCGTCAATGGCAGCCAGGACACTGGAATCACGTGATCTTCAGTGACGAGTCTAGATTTCTGGTCTATCATCAAGATGGCCACGTCCGAGTGCACAGACAAGTGCATGAAGCCTACAACAAAGATTGTATAGTCCCAGGAGTCCAAGCTGGAGGTGTTGGGGTGACTGTTTGGGCTGCTTTTCATGTAGGGGGCAAAACTGACCTGGTTGTTCTGAATGGAAACCTGAACCAGTTCAAGTACAGGGCCATTCTGGAAGAAACATTGCTTCCATTTGCTCGTGCAGCCTTTCGAGGAAACTTTGTCTTCCAAGATGACAATGCATGGCCTCATCGTGCTCGCATGATCCAACACTTTCTTGCTGACCGTGGTGTAGAGCATATGGAGTGGCCTGCCATGTCCCCAGATATGAATCCGATAGAGAACTTGTGAGCAGAATTAACGCGTCAAATCGACCACTTGGACCAGCAGCCGACCTCTGTGCGTGAATTGCAGCAGGCTATTGTAACTGCATGGCAAGCGATTCCTGTCCAAACCTTGGCAAATCTCGTGAACAGCATGCCTCAACGTGTACGTGCTCTCCTGAATGCTCGTGGGGGTTACAAGAAGTACTGAACTGTAATTTTACTGTCCGTAATCCCAGTCGTAATTTAACTTTTGTTTTTGTTAAAAAAAAATTTGGCTAATGTGCAAAATAAAGAGATACTTCTGGAAAACGTACAGAAGTTTAACACAGTACTGTCCATGAATTGAGTTCGATATCAGTTTACATCACTTTCAAGGATCAATTTATTTGTTTCGAAATGTCAAATGTGGTTTTTGTTTCTTTCAAAGGTCACATTAACAAAATCTAGAATAATTTCAACATAATTCCAATGAACTTTTGGTTCTAAGACATCTTGAAAAGTAAGTTCACCCTCACAAAAAAAATATTCCATATTAAATGCCAAGTCTGTATATATATATACAGTCACGTGAAAAAGTAAGTACACCCCATGTAAAGTTCTGACTTTTTCAACATATTTCAACATACAGCTATTTGATCTTCATTTCAACAATATTGTTAGATAAAGGTGATATAATATAACAAATATCATGAAACATTTACATTTTGTAGTCCATTGTATAATTTAAATAAACACAAATGCAAATTTCGCATGTGGAAAAAGAAAGTACATTACATTGCACCTTTCTGTCCCACGAAAACCAAAGTTACTCTTTTCGTTAAAGCATACAAAATGACATTTTATAAATTAAAGATTTCATTTAAACTTCTTTAAAGTGTACGTGCATATAGCTTATAAAATAAGAACGTAAAAATATCTCTCGGCAATTTCCCGTCTGTTTATTTATTTATTTTACATCTGTGAATTACATGTCCATGCACACATGAAATGGAGTTTGTTTATTAATCATGGATGTGAACACTATGCAGCCTTGAAAACTTGTGCGAAAAAAAATAATTCGCTACGATTTCACGAATTTTATCTCCTTTAGCTATGAAATGCATCTTCTTTGGGCGGTGTATAATCACCCCGACCGAAACGGTATTGCCTGGTTTTCGTTTGTGCTTGAGTTTTAATCAAAATGTACCTTTGTTTCTTCAAAAAGTAATTTATGATCGAAAACGTGTTGATTCAGCGCCAGTAAATGGTAAACGCCTCTCCTTCCTTCAGAGCGAATGCCCAACCAAAACACGTTCAGGCTTTGTCATAACATCAGCATTTAATCACCACACTTTGTTGGGTGACGAGGCATGAGGTAACAGTACACCAGGATGAACAAGACACCGGAACCGCCGGGACGCGCATGCGCAAATAGCGATGATGCAAATGCCGATGTCACCAACAGTAATCACATAAACATATAATGGCGCAGTCTTAAAAGGCACATCAGAGGCTGATCGTAGGCCAATGGAGCCATGACTCTTCTTCATTTTTAACCTTGAAAGTATCGAAAACCTTTCGCTTCACAAAATAAAAATAGATTAAAACCAAACGTTATCAATAAATATTGTAGTCCAGTGTGGCGGGCACAAGGGGCAATAATTTCGCGCACCAGTGGGTGGCGCGAGCATCCAGGTGGGGAACTAAAATGCATGCCCCGCCTTTCCACCGATCGGCCACGCCCGGGGGCAAGGCGTGGCCTCGGGACATATATGCGGGCTCTAAGCACGAGCCCGCCCAGTGCTGAAGTGACGAGCTCTTAATAAAGACTCTTGTTGTATCAACGCGTTGTGGCCTACCTCTCTGGCAATCGAGTCGTGTGTGCACAGCACCACACTGGTGACCCCGATTGGTTCAGCCGTTGCTGACCCCCGAACGCGCCATGGCTACCAACGCCGTCGCAATCAAACTCCCGGAGTTTTGGGAAGCGCAAGCCGACGTTTGGTTTGTGCAGGCCGAAGCTCAATTTCAGCTCCGAGGCATCACGGCGGACGAGACCCGGTACTACCATGTGGTCGCCGCCCTCGGGCCCGGCACTGCCACCCGAGTCGTGTCCATCCTTCGGCGCCCGCCGGGCGACAACAAGTACGAGGTGCTCAAACGTCTCCTCCTCGCCACGTTCGGGCTCACAGAGATCGAACGTGCCGACCGCCTCCTGGACCTTCCCGCCCTCGGCGACACACGACCATCCGTCCGGATGGATTTCATGCTGTCTCTGTTTGGGGACCAGCGCCCGGATTTCTTGTTCCGCGCACTTTTCCTCTGCCAGCTACCGATACAGGTGCGCCTTGCGCTGGCCGGTTCCAACATCACGGAACCCCTCGCCCTGGCCGGAGAGGCCGACAAGTTTTTCGCGGCCTGGGACACGCGGTCGGTTTACGGTGCTGCCGTAGTGGCTCCCGGTGCGGAGGCTCCAGCGGTCCAGCGCCCCCGGCTTCCCTCGTGGCCGCTGCTGTGCCCCACCCACTACCGCCGCCGCCACCACCACCGCCGCTGGCACGGCCGACGCGGCCGCCACCGCCGCAAACCTGGTGCTACTACCATGCCAGGTTCGGCCGCAAGGCTAAAACGTGCCGCCCGCCGTGATCTTTTGACGGGTCGGGAAACGACCTGGCCGGCGCTCACTTGCGGCCCTGAGCGTCGGCCATTCCGGCAGCCTCCTGTTCATCACGGACACCTTGTCCGGGCGCCGTTTTCTTTGCAACACAGGAGTGCAGGTAAGCGTCCTCCCTGCCTCCACGTCCGACAAGCAAACCGCGGGTCGGGGCCCCACTTTGCTTGCCGCCAACGGTACACCCATCCGCACATTCGGGAAGCGTTGCCTCTCACTGCGGTTCGGAGGGCAGTGCTTTCAATGGTCGTTCGTTACCACCAGCGTGCCAATGGCCCTGCTCGGCGCGGACTTCCTATCATAGGTGGGCGGTCCGCTTCGAAAGTCCGCTTATCCACTTATCCGCTGCAGCAGACTAACGTTTTCGAAGCGGATAAGCGAATCGGAACAACCCCCAGAAACCGAAGCGGATAAGCGTAAGCGGACTACCGAAAAATTAAAGCGCATCGCGATTCGCCAAATCAGCTGTTAGCCTGAGCCGTTACTCTAGAATTGTGAATATTTATTTAAGTGAATAATAAGTGAAAACTGAATATTTTATTGGACGCTAGAGCGGCAATAACGTCAAGATGGAGAGATTTCTGACTCTCCAGCCCAGCGGCAGTGCCAGGGACAGGCACACGAGCGACGCAAACCAGCAGTCCCAGCACAGCGACATCCACAACCCAGCGGTCAACATGATGGGGGACGTGGAGGACAGTCAGGAGATCTGCGCCCTGACCCCTCAGCTCGCGCGCAGCGAGAGCAGGATGTCGCTGGACTCAATCGAGTCGGCTGAGATCAACGTGACAATGGACACAGACAATTCCAGCCTCAGCCAGAAGTGGAGGCACATCGCCCCCTTCTTCAAGTCGTGGACAGCAAGGCCACGTGCACCAAGTGCTCAAAGACACTCAAAGACTAGTAGACTCTCTTGTCAAAGAAAGGACGGGCAAATTGATTTTTCTTTAATGTAACTTGCATATATTAAAATTATATTTAAATTAACTGTAGAGTAGAGTAGAGTCGAGTGGAAAACTTTATTTCAATAAATTTTGAATAAATTTTATTTAAATAAAAATGTATATTTTTGATCTTAAAAGCTTTGTTTGTCTTTGTAGTAGTTAGAAATGGCTATTTAGGCTTTAAAAGCATTAAATTCCCTTTAGAAACGTCAAAAATCGCTTTAAAAACGTCGAAGCGCTTTTTAAAAATCGAATCGAAGCGGATAAGCGGATAACCGGTAAGCGGACTAAGATTTTCGGCCGCTGAAGCGGATAAGCGAATCGGACTACACGGGCTGGCGGAGCGGATAAGCGGTAAGCGGACTAAAAATTTTCCGAATCGCGCCCACCTTTATTCCTATGTGTGCATGGGCTGTTGGTCGACGTTAAGCGCAGATGTCTCGTCCAGGCCGAAACCTTCAGCTCGCTCGCTTGTTCGCTGAGCGGCTCATTGAGCAGCTCGCTGAGCGGCTCACCAAGCGGCTTGCCAAGCGGCTTGCTGAAAGGTTCCCTCCCGGCGAGGTTAGTCTGCACGCTTCCGGCAGCGGACGAGTTTCCCCGCCTCCTCGCCAGTTTCCCGGCCCTCACGCGGCCCACCTTCTCAGCGGTGGCCGTCAAACATGGGGTGGAGCACCATATCCCCACGGTCGGGCCGCCGGTCTACGCCCGGGCACGCCGGCTCGATCCCACGAAGCTCGCCATGGCGAAAGCGGCGTTCGCCACGCTGGAACGGCTGGGGATCGTACGGCGCTCCAACAGCGCTTGGGCTTCTCCTCTGCACATTGTGCCGAAGCCCGGTGGAGGATGGCGGCCATGTGGTGACTACCGCCGGCTCAATGATGCCACCACCCCCGACCGCTACCCTGTCCCGCATATCCAGGACTTTTCCACCCGGTTGGTGAACATGACCGTGTTCTCCAAGGTGGACCTCATCCGGGGCTACCACCAGGTCCCCGTCCAACCGGACGATGTCCCAAAGACGGCCGTCATCACCCCTTTCAGCCTCTTTGAGTTCCTGCGAATGCCTTTTGGGTTTAAGAATGCGGCCCAGGCGTTCCAACAGCTCATGGACAGCGTCTTGCGCGACTTACCTTTCATCTATGTCTACCTGGATGACATCCTAGTCGCGAGCGCGTCCCGGGAGGAGCACCTGCGGGGCAAGCCGGGCAAAGGTGACATCGCCTGGTCGGAGCTGATGGCCGCGGCGTTTGCGGGCGCAAAGCTAGCCCTGGCCAACGCCACCATGCTGGCGCACCCGGCGCACGATGCACCGATCACCCTCACCACCGACGCGTCGGACTACGTGGTGGGTGCGGTGCACGAGCAGTGGGTGAGTGGTGCTTGGCAGCCGCTGGCATTTTTTAGCTGGCAGCTTCGCCCGCACGAACGCCGCTATGGCACCTTCGACCGCGAGCTGCTCGGGCTCCACCTGGCGGTCCGACACTTCCGCCATCTGCTCGACGGCCGCCCGTTCACGGCTTTCGTCGACCATAAGCCCCTTGTGTTCGTGATGGCCAAGGTCGCTGAGCCATGGTCGGCACGGCAGCAGCGTCACCTCTCTGCCGTGTCTGAGTACACGACGGACATCCGTCACGTCGCGGGTAAAGACAACCCGGTGGCGGATTGCCTTTCCCGGTCCGTCGCGCACGCGGTCCACCTCGGGATCGACTATGCCCAGATGGCGGAGGACCAGACCGCCGACCCAGCGTCCAGGCCTTGCGGACCGCCGTCACGGGCCTCCGCGTCACCGAGGTGCCGTTTGACGTCGCGGGCGCGGCCCTCCTGTACGACGTCTCCCTCGGCCGGCCTCGCCCCATCGTGCCCGCTGGCTGGCAGCGCACGGTTTTCGACGCCATCCACGGCCTGTCCCACCCAGGCACGAAGGCCTCCCAGAAGCTCATCGCTTCGAAGTTCGTCTGGCATGGCCTCAGGAAGGACGTCCGTGACTGGGCCAGGACGTGCCTCGCGTGCCAGCGCGCAAAGGTCCACCGCCACACCCAGGCCCCGTTGGCCCCGTTTACGGTGCCCGAGCATCGGTTCGACCATGTCCACGTCGACTTGGTGGGACCTCTGCCCCCTCGCGGGGGTTCACCCACCACCTCACCATGGTGGACCGCACCACACGGTGGCCGGAGGCCGTGCCATTGGCGACGAC
>NC_136268.1:77510112-77681130 GCF_964187855.1 Myxine glutinosa
CTCATAACTCGACGAGCACCTCTCCCTTCTCATAACTGGTCTGGGGGGCTTCGCGCAACGGGTAATATTGCCAACCCCCTTAGCTCGCTCGAATGTTCCAAAACCACGCCTCTGACGCAGCGGTAAGCCACTCCCTTAAGCCACTCCTTCTAACTGGTGGCTCGTGCTCACCGTCATTCCCACTCTCCCTGCTCCACCTTCCTTCGGCCTGGATCGACTTGCCAGGCCCGACCTCGTGGTATTTCGTGCCAAAAACCAAAGTATCGAGTCAGCATAAGCAATGGAAGGACCTAACTCTCATTATTCTACTCAACGCAAAACTAACACAGGAAAAGGACTATGCTTACATTTACTAAGACATAACTGAACTATCGCGAGGCTACGTGTTGTGGTGTGACTAAACTATGAGGGGGAAATTAACCTTTATTGCAAAAACTCAAAACCGCAACACTACCCCTCTCCCTCGTCAGACTCATCCCCGAATCGAACCCAACAAAATGGAACAACCGGTTTTGAGAATGATATGCAAAATTAACCTTAATTTTACATGTGACATATAGGAGTGGTTCCCCCTAACATTTACTCTAACCCGTGTATGCGACAGTTTTAAAACACTAAATATGTCCCCCCTATTGCGTTGAGTAGCTATCTAACAGAATCACGCCCACAATTAACCGAATTGCGGAATAGGTCAAACTAAACACATAGCCGGTGGGCAGCATTTTATATTTACAAGCACAGAAAAACTTACTCTTATTTACAATTCTATGACCCAGGACCTGTCCTTTTTGAAAGAGAAGATTGGAGGGGAGAGAAAGCATAGCAAAAACACAATACACACTCATAAATTCGCAACACTTGCTGCTTGCTTCTTGCATCTTGCTTCTTGCTTCTTCTGTGTGCCTATCAAACCGACTAGCCCCCGGACCAGCATACAGGCCATTCCTGATCTTCAGGGCTATCTACCTTACAAATCTTCTCATCCCGAGCACACAATAATAAAAATGCACCAAAAAAAATGCTTTTATTGTATTTCATTGCCAGGCAGGGCCAACCTTAGGTGGTCCGACTGCGTGACATTGATGCCACTCAAAACAAGTGGTCCGAAGATGCAAGGTGATGCTGCAGCAAGGTGCTGCACAGCAGAGGTGTAAGGCCACAAGACTTGTGGTCCATAAGTGTAATAATGTGCAGCAAAGTGGTTGTGGCAGCAAAGTGCTGCACAGGTGCAGCAAAGTTACAGCAAAAGGATATGGCAGCAAAGTGCTGCGCTATTCGGCTGCACAGATGTAGCAACGTGCCGCAGGAATGCTGCACAGGTGTAGCAAGGTGCAGCAGGGATGCTGCACAGGTCGATGGTGCTACACAGTTCCACCTCCAAAATGGTCCTGGGGTGGGGGGAGAGACAAAGCACGACCAGCAAAGCGGAAAGGAGGCAATGGCACACAGCAACACAAGGTAATGGAGCGCGAGGAGCGCGGAGGAGCGAGCAGAGCAGGCTCGTCCCTAGCCGTCCGTAACCCCCAACGTCGGTTTGCACTACCCTAGCCGTCCTTGTATTTACAAATTCGTCTCTACGTCTTGTCTCCCATATCCCCCTCTACTCCAAATTCGTCTCCCAATCCCTCCCAGAAAGGAAGGGATGGAACAACCACAATTTCAGTTTACATCGTGATGCGTCTTTAACACTCAATCAGTTTCACAGAGCCTTGGTGTGGAGCTTCGTCCTCCTTAGTGAATGGCTGTGGATGTTGCAAAGGGATTTCTCATCTCCTAACTACACTACTGACATTAACTCATTTAAACTACCTGTGGTCGTACCCTGCCAATCGGCCATCTTTAAACTATGTGGTTCTAAGAACCCGAATTCCCATTGCCCACCCCTTGCCCTCCAAAATTTGGGTCTCACTCCCATCGAATTTTCACACTGTGCCCATGCACAATTTCGGGGCTGGGTCGTATGGCTCCACTAGCAGGTCCAACTACCTGCGCACCTCCACCACTGAAGTCGCCACCTGAGCTTACCTGCTCCTGCGACTACCCAACTGGGCAAGGCCCCTCCTGGCACTTTACTCCCTGATGCCCACCTTGGCATTGGGCAACCCGGGTTCTCTCCTGGGATCCTCGGGCCCCACTTAACAACTCACAACTACTCTAACTGGCTCCCAGAGCCTACCTGCGGCCTCACCTGGCCGACAAACTACCAGTGGCGGAGTGCCCCAATAACCATATGCACCAATTAACCCACACGCCCAGCCATTCCACAGTCTCATGCACCCTACAAAGCACTACTTGCTACTACCTGCACCACAGGTGTCAATATCCAAACAATTTACCTAAGCCCTCTACCTGACTTTACACTACCCAGCCCGGGCTTCCGTGAATGGGTCCATCTCCCCCCATTCACTCCTTCGCACCATGCATTCCACACCACTTATCTCACGCACCACTATGTTCTCACACCACGACTTCCACACACCAAATATCTTGCACACCTCTTGTGCTCACACACCTTTTTCCATACACTTCAACACAATTCCATTTGTTCTCACACACAATTTCTCACTCACACAGCATCATCTATCTAACTGGTTTTCCCCTAAAACTCGTGCTTCCCCGTCATCGCTTTAAACTATGCACTCCCTTTGTCATTATCAATCATCTAATCTCTCTACGTCCCCACTACAGTACAAATGTCACAACTTAAATCTCATGTCCTCTACAGTCTTCTAATTCCCTACCATTATCCTAGCCCTCCCTCGGCTAGCATCGGTGCCCCATGGAGGTAACCATTGCTGGCACCTCCATGTGCCTATCACTGCCATCCCCCTAAACTAATGCTCATGGGCCCTGGCCATGTGAGGAATGGTGACACCACCATTCCCCCACGTAGGGTACACTACCCTCATCAGTCCGCTACACTCGAGCCTCACGTAGTGGATGTACACTGTCATGGCTCGGCCTCGACGGGCCGAGCGATCCATTCGGGTGGTTGGTCGCCTATATGGGGTGTCCGTCCGGCATTTTCGATCCAAGGGGGGAGGGATGGATGGACCCAGGTTCAGGGCTCCATCCCTGCGCAGGGCCTCCCGGTCCCACGCACGATGACCCAACCGACCACGGTCAGAGCACCGCACCCGCCAAGGTACGTGGCTCCGAAATCTCCTACCTCCCCTTGAAACTCGCCGATTGCCTTTGCCGCCACGGCATGGCACCAACCATACAGTGCGGGGGCCGGCATGGGTCGTGCACGGCGGTCCTTGTGAAACCGCCATGGCACTGATCCCAGCCGGTCCCTGCTGCACACAACTCACCGGGGGCTCGCGTCGGCTATCCCTCCCGCTAAACGCTTCCCCGGTCGGTGTCGATGCTTGAGCCGCGTCCTCACACCTCGCGACCCACTCCGCACTCGCACACCCAGGCATCCCCGCGCCTCCCATACACTCCGTTACACACTCTCCTTCCACATTCCCTGGTGTGCATTCTCCCTCACACTCCGTACTCGTACCTGCACATCTAGGCGCACTCACACCTTTCACACACTTCAGTACGCACTCTTCTACCGCACAACCAGGCGCACATGCGCCCCTCACACATCCCGTTATCGCACTCTCCTGTGCACACCCTTCTCTTACACACTCTTCCATTACACACTCCATAACACCCCCGGGTGTGCACTCCTGCACACACTCTGCAACACAATCGGCCACCGCACACTCTTTTTCTACACTCTCGGGTGTGCACTCTCGCTCATACTTCGGTGTGCCTTCTCTCTCACTCTCCTCGGCCATCGCACACTCTTTTTCCACACCCCCAGGTGTGCACTCTCCTGTTACACACTCCATAACACACTCTTCTCCAACACACTCCAGCGCACACTTTTCTCTCTCAAACCTCGGCACACACTCTCTCTCGTACCGTGTACCACACTCTCCCGTACCGCATACCACACTCTCTCGTACACCACACAATGGACCTTCAGCGACCGCCGGGGTTTCGTCTCTGTCCCAAGCGCGCCAAAAACCCATTCGCGCCAAACACATTCGCGCCATATTTTTCACTCGTCTCGGGGTCCTCCTTCCCCGGCTTTTCCGCCAGAACCTGTAAACCTTTATTGGGGTTAGCAAGCACAGCATCACGGTGTAAATGCAGACTTTGTGTGGATCCTATGTCTTTCTCCCACGATTTATTTTCTGTTTCTTCTGTCTCTTCAATTTAAATTATTTCTTTTTCTACCTCGAGCGTCGGCGCCCATAAAATTTCGTCTTCCAATTCAACCTTCCCCGGTGCCCCTGACATTTTCGTCCCCAATTCGACGATCGTCGGCTCCTTTACAATTTCCTCTTGCGTCGCGACTTCATTATCCCCGGTCAATTTGGCTGTGCTCTGCCCAAGCTCACTCCCCACGCGTTCCTCACATCGATTCACCTCATCATGCCCCATTGCGACCTCCTCGCTCAACCTGCGCCCAATGTCCTCCCCCGTTTTTTTTATTTCCCGGGTGTATTTGTCACTTTGGGCATCCATTTTGCGTTCCAATCCATTTCTCATTTCCCCCATTTGGCTACCCAGCATTTCCATGGATGCTCGAAGTTGATTTACAAGTAAGTACAGGTCCAAACCCGCTGGCACCGCGGGCTCGGCTCTCGCCGCCACGTGCGAAGTGCCGCCATTGTCTTTACCAGCTGCCGCACCCTTTTCAATTTTCCCTTTATCTAGTTCTAGCAACTCCTCCTGTGGGTCCTGGGTCATTAATTCTTCCTCTATTCCTACCCCCACCGGCATTCGACCGCCTTGGCTAGCCATGGTACGAATATAAATTTGGCTTTTTAATACTAAATTTCGTCCGCTCGTAATTTTGAGTGCGTGAAGCGCACTCCAGGTCCGATCCCACTCCCGGACACCAAATGTTACGGTTTCCGCGCGACCCTCCTGCCCTTACCAAGGGGAGATTAAGCCCCTTGTTCTTCTTGGGTCGTCGCAACCGTGAGATTTGAATCGCCACTCCCGGGCAGACGCAAGGTAGGGTTTCGGGATGATGTTTGCACGTACCTAAGTACCTGCGCCACCGTGGAAGCGGGGAATCAAGCCTCGCACGAACCACGCGTAATTTGAGTACATCCGTGCGGATGGCGTACCACGTGGTCCATGCAGTTTTCTGGTATTGGAACCTGATTTGAGCGGTTTTATTCGTACCACGCTTAGTCAATGATGTAAAACACAAAAGTGGTAGAATCAAAGGAAGAACACAGGTTTAATAATTATTTACACTACTATGTACAAGTCGAAGAAACACAGAACAGTCGTAACTAAAGCCCAGACACGGGCCCGATCACACTCACGGGGAAATGAAGGAAGGATTATGTTCACGTGCTGAACGCGCTGACTTGGTCGTCCAGGAACAGCTTCGCTCGGCGTGGCTCTCCACGGTCACAGCACGTCCCAGCACGTCCCTTCCCCCCCCCCCCACCCCTCTTCCCACACGTCCTCCCCACAAGCCCTCTCCCTCCCACACATCTCCCTGCTCTTAAATGTTGTGTGCTCTCAAGTGTTTGTGTGCTTCCCCTTCTCTTGTCTTCCGCTCCCTCTTTTTATATATTTTGTTTGTCTGGTTGATTTGTTTGTGAAATAAATGTCAGCTCTTTCACGAGCCTCGATTCAGTATACAAAAAAAAAAGGCAAGCAGGCGGTGGGAGGGATCCTTGCAGCGCGTCTCTCGAACAAAAGCAGAGCAGGTAGGCGGGAAAATGTACGCGTCTCTCGCCAGGCTTGGCGGTTTCTCACAGCACGATTAATTATTGGCGTGCACTCACTCACATAACTCAATAGAGAGGATTTTCCTCAAGCTCAACTGAGCGTTTAACTTGTAAGAGCGCCTTATAACTTGGTTCATGCACGTCTTCTCTCTCTCTTTGAACTCTCACAACTCCTGAGCGCCTCTCCCGTCTCATAACTCGACGAGCGCCTCTCCCTTATCATAACTGGTCTGGGGGGCTTCGCGCAACGGGTTATATTGCCAACCCCCTTAGCTCGCTCGAATGTTCCAAAACCACGCCTCTGACGCAGCGGTAAGCCACTCCTTGAGCCCTGATTGGTGGCTCGTGCTCACCGTCATTCCCACTCTCCCTGCTCCACCTTCCTTCGGACTGGATCGACTTGCCAGGCCAGACCTCGTGGTATTTCGCGCCAAAAACCAAAGTATCGAGGCAGCATAAGCAATGGAAGGACCTAACTCTCATTATTGGCGCTGAGGAAGCGCCTCTAGCGATTGACTTCCAGCCAGTGTAACGCTAATTCCTGTCACAGGAATTCTGAGATCATATAAGTGGGCGTGGCAGTTCCTGATTGGTTCGTGTTGGGGGACTTCTGGGAGAGGCTTCATAAACAAATATCCACCATTTTATTAACTCGCATAGCTTTGAGGCCTGCTTAGTTAGGCCCGTGCTGTCTTTCTCCCTCACACAGGTTTATTTCAATTCTAATTCGATATATCATTTCATTTTTAACAGTCGCTAACATAGTGTTAGACTCGGTTGAAAAAATTGCCAAGATATATATTTTTTAAATCGCTGCACGGTCGGTCATACACCGCCTAAAATAACAGACGGGAAAATGGCGAGATATATTAAAAATTCGTGGCGGACTTTCCAATTCCTTTGCATTAATTAAATAAAATAATTCTGTATACTGATTTTTATTGTCATATTCTTCATTATGCCTATGTACTCTGAAATAATGAGGAATCGGGAATAACAAAAGTGGATATGTCAAATCTTACTCGATCCCATATTACATGTACTTTCATTGCATACAAATTATACTTCCTCCTAGAAATTCCATGCCCGAACCTCAGCGCAATCCAAGAGGATTCACTTGTTCTACTCAACGCAAAACTAACACAGGAAAAGGACTATGCTTACATTTACTAAGACATAACTGAACTATCGCAAGGCTATGTGTTGTAGTGTGACTAAACTATGAGGGGGAAATTAACCTTTATTGCAAAAACTCAAAACTGCAACAATATATATATATATATATACTGTATATATATATATATATATATATATATATATATATATATATATATATATATATATATATATATATATATATATATATTGTTGCGGATATGGGATTTACATCCATCCATATCCGCTTGTAAATATTCCCCTATTTCCTCCATACTTCCCAACTATCCCCAATCCCCCATTCCCTAGTCCCATTTTCTGTAAACAACACTCGGTAGACCCGTCCTCCCCCTATTTCCCCCATTAAATGTCGCATCCAGGTCCACCGCATCTCACGTAGACAACTATAGGACATCTTGCTAGTTATTCTTAGTCTATGTCAGTTAAGGACTCGTTTCCATTGATTCCGACTCTTCGTTGCACCAGAATGTGATTGTATGGCACCGTTAGGAAGTTTAGGACCTCCCAATACCTCCCCGCAGCTCTTCCTCACGGTTCAACAACAACAACAACAACGGCGGCGGCGCGGGGAGTGCGCTTCCTCACTCCGGCTTGGTTGGTGGGGGGTGTTGGGAGGGCGCCAGGCCTTTCCAACGAGCCGCCATCGCACATGTGCTCGACGGGGTTACCAAGTAGGGGCTCGCTGTCAGCTCCTCGTCAAGGGCGGAGCCTGGTAACCCCCGCACCCAATAGAAGCGGCGGACCGGTCCCATCTGGGGCGGAGCCAACGAGCCGAGGGCGTGTGACTCCCCGCTGAGCATGCGCAGGAAGAGGGAGGTGACGTCAGATGCGCGCTGAGCTTGGAGAGAGAAGGACGCCACCTCCGAGCGCTGTGACACCTCCCCGCATCTCTGGACTGGACCGTGCTTTATCCTGTCCCTGAGCCAAGGTGCACCTTGTGCTATCGACTGCCTGTCCTTCCCTGCCATCAATCCCTGTGTAAGTCAGTCTTGTTCCGTTTGTCTGTGGTCTGTCTGGGATAGATAAGATTGTGTCTAAGTGCCTATCTCTTCTGTGTCTTTACCTCATTACCTTGTAATCTACCCCTTTTCTCCACCATTAATTATATCCTCCGCCGGAGGTCTTGAGAACTGTACCCCTTGCGTCGTTTCATCTATCCCAGTCGTTGTGTCCTTTCCAATCATTGATTTAGCATAGCGCGATTTGGCCAACGTTCGAGTGGAATCGGGTGAGTTGGGGGTAATCGGGTAAACTGTGCGAACACGGCGGCCATTCCGCTCGGTCAAGCAACATCTGAAACCGTGTCCGTAACAATTGAGTTGGGGGTAATCGGGTAAACTGTGCGAACACGGCGGCCATTCCGCTCGGTCAAGCAACATCTGAAGCCGTGTCCGTAACAATTGGTGTCAGGAAGTGAGATTGGACCCGAAGCGCGCTTCACGCGCTCGAAATTATTAACGGTGAAATTTGTTTTGTTTTAAAATAAAAACCCGAATTTTGAAAGTCGCGCTATGGCAGATCAAGACGGCTGGGTTCCGGTAGAGGAGAGTGAGGCAGGGTCGATCCAGGACCAAATTGAGGGACAAGAGGAGAGCGAAGCAGTGAGGGCGGCAGGTTCGCAAAATGGCGTCCTCGCGCACGAGGTTACGGGCGCGGAAAATGGCGCCTCGCACATGGCCACGGCGACCGCGCCCGCAACCGTAGCAGCGCCACCGGTGGATTTGAACCTTTTTATGATGCAAATGAAGGCCCTTATGGAAAAGAATAGTGAGCAATTGGGAGACCAAATTAGAGGTTTGAAAAGCAGTATGGGACAAATGGGGAACCGGATGGATGCTCAGAGTGAGCAATTGGGGGTAATGAGGGACGAAGCGAGGGGTACCGGTGAGGGATTAGACAAGAAATTAGAGGGGTTAGACAATGGGATAGAAGGGGTGAAACATGGGTTAATGGGGGTGGAAAATAGAATGGCTGCCCAGGAGAATCAGATAGAGGGAGTGAAAAATGGGTTAGAGGGGTTAGAAAACAGTATGGAAGGCAAATTGAGGGACATGAGGGACCAAGCGGAAAGGGAAGTTTAAAAAATGGGGCAGCAGATAGAGGGGGTCAGAATGGGGGTAGAAACTAAATTGGATGCTCACAGGGAGGAAATGGAGCAGATGAGGGTGGCATCTGGGCAGGAGATGCAAGTGATGGGAGAGGAGATCAGAAGAGGTGTGAGTGAGGAGGTCGGAGGAGTGCGCGAGGAAGTGAGGCACTGTAAGGAGCGCATGGAGAAGGAGGTGAGAAAGGGGACTGTAAAATTGCAAGGTGGTATAGAGGAGTTGACGCTGGGAGTAGAACAACTGACAGTGGCACAAAAGGAGTTGGGGGGCCAGGTAAAGAAGAACACAGCGGTAATAGAGGGTTTAAAATCGACGCAGAAGGAGATGAAAAAGGACGTAGGGGTAATTAAAAAAGAGTGTCAGACGGTACATGAGGACCTGACGAGGAAAATGAACAAGGTGGTAGAGGTGATGGAGGTTAAAGAGCGGGAGGTGCGGGAGCACATAGAAAAAAATAAGGTGGAGTTAGAGGAAGAACTTAAGGGGGCGCACGAGGAGATGAAGGAGGTGAAGCAGAAATTAGAAGAAGTGGAAGAAGGGGTGAGCTAAATTAAGAAGCGACGGAGAGAGGATAAGAAAGAGATAAAGGAGGAAGTAAAAGAATTGGTCCAAAGTCTGTGTTCGGATCGTGATGATGTGCTCATTAACCGGATGAGGGATTCGCAGGTGATGGAGGAGAAGCGAAGAGAAAGAGGACCCGGTGTAAGTGGTGACCAATATGGTCGTGCGTATGATGCGCCAGGTGATTTAATAAGCTTGGGGGTCGAGATGGACCCGGGTGTTCGTGAGAGGCCGTTGGTGAAGTGTGCGACAGGTCTGGTGTGCGAAAAAGGAACTGTGCGAGAAAGTCCGACTCTGGGGTGTGTGAGGAAAAAGTGCGTGCCAAGGAGTGAGGGTGCTGTCGAGAGTGAGTCGGTCGTAGCGCGTGTGCGAGGGAGCACATGGAAGCGCATAGTGAGGAGTGTTACGGAGGGTGTAAAGGGAGAATGCACGCCTGTGGTGAGTGTTACAGAGGATGTAACGGGAGAGGGTGTGCGAGAAAGATGTGTGATGGACAGGTGCATGGGGAAAGAGTGCGCTGTCAAAAGTAAGGAAGAGTGTACACCTGTGGTGAGTGTTACAGAGGGTGTAACGGGAGAGTGTGCGCGAGAAAGGTGTGTAACGGACGGGTGCATGAGGAAAGAGTGCGCTGTCGAGAGTAAGGGTGAGTGCGCTGTCAAGAGTGGAGGTGAGAGTAGTAAGAGTGACACGGAGCGTGAGTTGGTTGTGACAGGTGAGAAAGGAAGCACACCTGGAATGGTAGAGCGTGTGTGGGAATGCACACTTGAGTTGGTCGTGAGGCACGTGGTTGGGTGTGCGAGTGAAAGCACACCTGTGATTGTCACAGAGGAGGTGACCGAGGAAGGGCGCGAAGAGGTGTGTTGGTGAGGTGTGCGACCAACGAATGTGTGCCAAAGTGTTCGGTGGTCAGGTGTGTGACCACGTCGGTGAGTGGAATGAGTGTACCTGGGAGTGTAAGAGAAGGTGCAATGACCAAGAGCAGGGAAACGGCTGGATGTATGAGCAAGAAAGGGGTAGCGTATGCGTGTAAGCATGCAGGTGAGGCATCGACGGTAACCGGGTTAGCGGTTAGAGCGACTTATAGCCGAATCGGGCCCCCGGTGCGTGCCGGGCTTCGCGTGCCGCGAGAACCAGCGGGGATCCGAGCCACGGCGGGTTCGAAAGGACCGCCGTACGCGATCCACGCTGGGCCTCGCTTTGAACGGCCGCGTCCGTGCTCCACTAGGCGGAGCGGGCAGCCCGATAGGAAGGGTCGTCATGGCGACCACTTTTTGTTGAGGCATTCCGGCAGGTCGAGATCGGGCCATGGGATGGCTCCGTGCCGAGATGGTGCGTGGGACCTCGGCCCGGGTAAACCTCCTTCCCTGCACCGAATGCGGGACGTATCCAGCCGCTGGCACCAAACAACCCGCATTCATGGCTTGGCTGTACGAAGCCGAGCTTTAGAAGTGAATTGGCGCACCGAGAGGCATTAGTAAGTAGACTGTAATGACGAGGATAGTGTTTTGGCCCCGAAATTAGAAAAACAAAATTTGATGATTGGCAAAGGATTGGCAGTAATGATTGGCAGATGATGGGTAGTGATTGGCAAATTTTTGATTTGTTGAAATTTGATGTGCAAAATTGGTAGTGGGAGATGCCCGATGTGGTGGGATGGCAACTCTGTCATCCCTCACAAACTGGGGGGGGCAAAGGAGCACTAGTTATGGGGTTGATGGCAGTGAAAACTAGCCCGGGTGGGTTAGGATATTGTGTGTAGGGCCCTAGAAGATGACATTAGGTGACGTTAAGGTTAGATAGTGACAATGATACCTGTAGTGGGGACGTAGTAGCTTAGTGTTTGATAATGACGTGGGAGCGCTGAGTGTAAGGGACGACTGGGAAGCGCAAGTTTCAGAGGGGAGTAGTTAGATGAGATGATGCTGTGTGAGAACTGGACAGGTGTGTGGAGCAGTGTATGAGTAGTGAGTGTTGTGGATCAGCGCGAATGCGCTTGGGGGAGAGAAGGGTGCAGGCGGCACCAAGTATGAGAGCACAGGTGTGCAAGTACAGGTGTGTGGAATACATGGAGTATTGGAATGAGTGGTGTGGAGAGAGTTGGAGTAAGTGGTATGGAGTGGTGTGCATGGTGCGAAGGTGTGGATGGGGGAAGAGTGGACCCCTTTCACGAGTACCTGGGGCGGGTAGTGTAAGTGTTAGGTAGAGGGTATAGGTAAATTGTCGTTGGATATTGGCATTTGTGGTGCAGTTGCAGAATGGTATTGTGGATGGGTGCATTAGTGTTGTGGAAATGGCTGGGCGTGTAGCCTGTTAGTGTGTGTAGTTGGTTTGGGCACTCCACCACTGTGAGGATGTCGGCCAGGTGAGGCCGCAGGTGGGCTCTGGGAGCCGTTAGTGTCAGTGGGTGCCTGAGGATCCCGGGTGTGGATCGGGCAGCCCGTGCCAGAGAGGGCACTGAGGGGGTGAGAGTGCGAGAGGGCCTTCCCCAGTTAGTTAGGTTAGGGTGAGGAGCAGGTAAGCTCGGGTGGCAACTACAGTGGTGGAGGTGTGCAGGTGGGCAGACCTGCTGGGAGAGCTACACGTCACAGCCCAGAAATTGTGCGAGGGCACCGGGAGATGAATCGGGGGAGTGAGACCCCAAATTGAGAAGCACCACAGTTTGGTCAATGGGAATTGGTTTTTAGAACCCATAGTGTAAGTTGGCCAATGGATTGGCAGGGAAAGACCCCAGGTAATGTAAAGTTGTTAAAGTCATTTAGGAAATAGTTAGGATTGATGAACCTGTCGCACCATACGCAGCCACTTACCTGTGGTGATGATGACTCCACACCTGTGTTCCTTTGTTCTGTGTTGCAGGAAGGGAGAATTGCTGAGTGGATTTGTGAGACGCATCACGACGTGGATGAGACATTGGGGTGATTCCATCTCTCCCTCCTTAGGAGGGACTGATGATGAATTGGTGATGGCAAATTTTGATGTTGAGTTGGAGATGGCAAATTTTGATGAGAGTTGGAAATGGCAAATTTGATTGGTTAGGAGGGAGAGAAGACGAATTTGGTTGATGGGAGGAACGGGGAAGACAGTAGGGACCTTTGTTGATGTGTAAAGTAGATGTTTATGGGTAGTGTTGTGTTTTGTGGATACAGTAAGGGGTAAGGGAGGGGCAATGTAGGTTACCTGGTGGGGGGGGGGGGCGTACGGTAGGAACGTACCTGTCTCACCTGGTTCCCATGTGCCCCCAGTGTGCATTACCTTATATTGCGTGCACTTTTTGCGCCCTTACCACCTTGCTCACTTGTCTTATTTTCTCTCCCACCTCCGAGGATCTGGCTTTGGGGCAGAGAGAGAGGAGAGAGAGGTGCTGGCTCTGCAGTTGTGGGCCTGTACTTCCGCTGCTTGCTGCCTGGATCGATACACCCTATGGACCGCAATTTTGGTGGCCGCCCACAATGGACCGCAGTTCTTTTGCAGGCAAGCACCACCCGTTGATGGACCTCTGGGTCAACGTGGCACCTATGCCATACAGGTGAACCACTTTTAGTTGGCCCCCCTGACGGCCACAATTTAGAAATGGACGCGGTTGGCGCCTTTCTTAATTTCTGAAGAAGCCAGAAGGCCAAGTGGGCTCCAAGGCAAGACCAGCGGCAGAACATCGGCCGGCTGCGACACCACCGGTGACCATGGACACTTAATTGTGCATTTTTCTGAACACTTTATTGGTGCACCGGATGGTGCTGACTGTGTGTATAGGGTGGTGCTTTTGGTGCTTGGACGGGGTGCTCTGCACATTATTAAAGGCCGTAGGGCCACAGGGCACTCGTGGGTTGGTGTATCGATGCTGGCATGCGTGCTCTCTCTATGCATAACATCTGCATGTGTTCCTCAAAGAACAGGTCCTGGATCGTAGTGTAAATATCAGTGTAGTGTTGTATAAATGATGCTCCCTACCGGCTGTATGTTTAGTTTGAGGATGCTTTCCGCGATTCGGTTATCCTGTGGGTGTGTTTCTGTTAGGAGAAGGGTGCAACGTCGCAGGGGGACATATTTACTCATTTGTGAACATCTGTAAAACTGTCGCACTCAGGGTTGAGTTAATAGTCGAGGGAACTACATCTGAGTGCCACACTAACGTAGGTAAAAATTTATCGGGACGGGCCGCCCCGAGGTAGAGAAGGGTGCAATGTTGCAGATATGGGATTTACATCCATCCATATCCGCTTGTAAATATTCCCCTATTTCCTCCATACTTCCCAACTATCCCCAATCCCCCATTCCCTAGTCCCATTTTCTGTAAACAACACTCTGTAGACCCGACCTCCCCCTATTTCCCCCATTAAATGTCGCATCCAGGTCCACCGCATCTCACGTAGGCAACTATAGGACATCTTGCTAGTTATTCTTAGTCTATGTCAGTTAAGGACTCGTTTCCATTGATTCCGACTCTTCTTTGCACCAGAATGTGATTGTATGGCACCGTTAGGAAGTTTAGGACCTCCCAATACCTCCCCGCAGCTCTTCCTCACGGTTCAACAACAACAACAACAACAACAAAAACAACGGCGGCGTCGCGGGGAGTGCGCGTCCTCACTCCGGCTTGGTTGGTGGGGGGTGTTGGGAGGGCGCCAGGCCTTTCCAACGAGCCGCCATCGCTCATGTGCTCGACGGGGTTACCAAGTAGGGGCTCGCTGTCAGCTCCTCGTCAAGGGCGGAGCCCGGTAACCCCCGCACCCAATAGAAGCGGCGGACCGGTCCCATCTGGGGTGGAGCCAACGAGCCGCGGGCGTGTGACTCCCCGCTGAGCATGCGCAGGAAGAGGGAGGTGACGTCAGATGCGTGCTGAGCTTGGAGAGAGAAGGACGCCACCTCCGAGCACTGTGACACCTCCCCGCATCTCTAGACTGGACCGTACTTTATCCTGTCCCTGAGCCAAGGTGCACCTTGTGCTATTGACTGCCTGTCCTTCCCTGCCATCAATCCCTGTGTAAGTCAGTCTTGTTCCGTTTGTCTGTGGTCTGTCTGGGATAGATAAGATTGTGTCTAAGTGCCTATCTCTTCTGTGTCTTTACCTCATTACCTTGTAATCTACCCCTTTTCTCCACCACTAATTATATCCTCCTCCGGAGGTCTTGAGAACTGTACCCCTTGCGTCGTTTCATCTATCCCAGTCGTTGTGTCCTTTCCAATCATTGATTTAGCATAGCGCGATTTGGCCAACGTTTGAGTGGAATCGGGTGAGTTGGGGGTAATCGGGTAAACTGTGCGAACACGGCGGCCATTCCACTCGGTCAAGCAACATCTGAAGCCGTGTCCGTAACAATTGAGTTGGGGGTAATCGGGTAAACTGTGCGAACACGGCGGCCATTCCGCTCGGTCAAGCAACATCTGAAGCCGTGTCCGTAACAATATATATATATATATATATATATATATATATATATATATATATATATATATATATATATATATATATATATATATATATACATATATATACACACACACATTGTGTGTGTTTATACAGTGCATTCAGAAAGTTATGTTGCAGCCTTATGCTGAAATCGTTTAAATTCATTTTTTCCCCATTCAATCTACACTCAATATGACAAAGAGAAAACAGGATTTTAGTAAGTTTTTCAAATTTATTGAAAAGAAAAAACTGAAATATCACGTTGACATAAGTATTCATACCCTTTGCTATGACACTTGAAATTTAGCTCAGGGGCCTCCCATTTCTCTTGATCATCTTTGAGATGTTTCAACACCTTGATTGAAGTCCACCTGTGGTAAATTCAATTGATTGGACATGATTTGGAAAGGCACACACCAGTCTATATGAGGTCTCACAGCTGACAATGCATATCAGAGCAAAAACCAAGCCATGAGGTCGAAGGAACTTCATGCAGAGCTCAGAGACCGGATTGTGTCGAGGCACAGATCTTTGGAAGCCTACAAAAATATTTCTGCTGCATTGAAGGTTCCCAAGAGCACAGTGGCCTCCATAATTCTTAAATGGAAGAAGTTTGGAACAACCAGGACTCTTCCTAGAGCTGGCCGCCCAGCCAAACTGAGCAATCTGGGGAGAAGGGCCTTGGTAAGAGAGGTGACCAAGAACCCTTTTGATCTTTTCTACCCCCGCTAATTTCGGTCCCCTTGTGTTTTATACTTCTCCCACCCCCCCCCCCCCCCTTCCCACGCCTGCTGCCCCCAAGCCCTCTCCCTCCCACACTTCTCCCTGCTCTCAAATGTTGTGGTTGTGTGCTTCCCCTTCTCTCCCCATCTTGTCTTCCGCTCCCTCTTTTTGTATATTTTGTTTGTCTGGGTGATTTGTTTGTGAAATAAATGTTAGCTCTTTCACGAGCCTCGATTCAGTATACAAAAAAAAACAAAAAAAAACAACAAAAAAAAACCCGATGGTCACTCTGGCTGAGCTCCAGAGATCCTCTGTGGAGATGGGAGAAACTTCCAGAAGGACAACCATCACTGCAGCACTCCACCGATCTGGGCTTAATGGCAGAGTGGCCAGTTTGCAGTGCTCTGGCTTGCAGTGTGTCAGATGATGCGACATGTGCTGTATTTTATGCAGACTGGAACCGAGTCGGATTGGCCATTAAAAGTTGATATGTTGCTATGAAAATGACATATGGAATAACAAGGGCGTTTAAGATAAATAGTTATTGTCCTTAAATACAAGTGTTTTAGATAAGTCATTTTGTGGTCGTGTGAATAGCAATTGTCAGGGACGACTGTGTAGAAATAATTTCCACCCACCCAAAGTCCATGTAAGGTTCCTGTGTGGCATTTCCTCATCGTATTTTTACTCGGTTGTTCACCCATTGGTTTTTTTTTTTTTTTTTTTTTTGTATACAAGATCGAGGCTCGTGAAAGAGCGAACATTAATCACACAGAAAGACAAACCGACACATAAAACATATAACATCGGGAGCGGTAGACAAGATGGGGAGAGAGGAGGAAGGACACAAACACAACATTATTTTGAGAGCAGGGACCGAGAGACATGGAGACATCGAGAGATCTGTGAGAGGGAGAGGGCATTGGAGGGGGGGGGGCATGGGAAGGGGGGGGGGGGTGGGAGAGGTATAAAACATATGGACACTGCCAGGACTTCCAGGAAAGAAGTTGGAATTTCAAACAAGGTGGATCTGGGGTGAATTAGCGGGGGTAGAAAAGATCAAGGTTTTGGATGGGGGAAGATAAGAGATGGTGGTGAACAGCTGTTTTAAAGACCTGGAGGGACGAGTGGGATTGAAGGGAGTGAGGGAGTTTGTTCCAGAGGCGGGAGAAAAGAGGAATGAAAGAGTGAAGGTGAGCAGAGAGCCGAGATTTCGGCAGTTTAACCATCAGAGGGTTGCTGGCAGATCTTGTGCGACCCGTAGGAATATTTGGGGGACAGAGCACAGAGAGAGCTGGGGGTGCAAGGCCGGAAAGGAGTCGGTAGAAGACAGAAAGACCACCTACCTGCCTGCGGTGAGTGAGTGAAAGGCCCTCAGAGATAGCTTCATCGCGGGAGATTCCAATAATTCTGAAAGCTTTGGTTTCGACAGCGTGAAGCCGAGCTAGGTGTGAGGCAGGAGCACCGGCCCATAGGGGAGAACAGTATTCCATTGAGCTGCGGATGAAAGCCTTGTATGTGGTGAGGAGCTCAGGTGTGCCGAGGAAGGACTTCGCACGACGGAGGATGCCCAGTCGGCGACTGGCTTTGGAGGCCAGCTTGGAAATGTGGTTTTCCCAAGAAAGATCATGGCAGATAGTGAGACCCAAAAGCTTGAGCGACAGAACTTCTTGGAGAGGATTGTTGAGAAAGTAGATGGGAGGGTTGTCCAGTCGATCTTTTCGGAGAGACATAGTAAGAGTGTGAGATTTGTCAGGATTGAAAGACATGTTCCACTTGTTTGACCAGTCTGTGATTTTGTCCAAGTCTTCAGAGAGTGAGGAGGCTGCAGACTGCCGATCTGAGGGCAGAGGAATGGAGCGGCAGAGAGTGGAGTCATCAGCAAAGAGATAGAGAGGATTTCCCAGAGAGTCGGAGAGATCATTGATAAAGACCAGAAAAAGCACAGGGCCCAGAACACTGCCTTGGGGAACTCCAGCCTGAACAGGAAGGGGAGTTGAGAGAAATCCATTCAGGGCCACACGTTGACTACGACCAGAGAGGAAGTCCGCAAGTCATTGCTCCGTCAAACACACTTCGTAAGTCCTAACGTCTGTGGACAGGATGTCTGAGACTTGCTGTGTGGGACCATTAATGAATGAGCCCCAAATATATTTGAACTTGGACACCATCTGATCACCCTGATGGCCAATCACAGAGGAGAGTGAGATCACACAACCACACTTTAATTATGAGGCTGGTGTCATATCGAGGGTCGAAGCCGGGACCTTGTCAGTGGTGACATCATGGCAGGGCTGCAGTTGAGAGACGAGAATATTGTCAGTTGGAGTTTAGAGTCATTGGGAGTCTGACTCTTCAAAGGGCTAATCAGAAACACCTCTGTACTCTGCGTGCCGCTTGACTCCATGCACGGCAGGCATGCGAAGGAGTTAGGAGAAGAGAAGGAGTTAGGAGAAGAGAAGGAGTTTGGAGAAGAGAAGGAGTTAGGAGAAGAGAAGGAGTTAGGTAATAGTCAGGTTCACTATGTCAATAAATTATATTTCGTTCAAAAGCATGGTAGATTAGCAAACCTATACATTTTTGGAAAGGTTATAGCATAAGGAAACTAAAAATCAATGTTTACATTTGGAGAGATACCTGTATGGCGGCCATTTTGGATTTTAAAAATGGCCACTGTAAAATACATATTTTGTTCTATTTCTGCCTCTAATTACCCTAAAAACTTTTAAAAATATACTAAACCTATATTTTCAGGGACAATGAATCCAATGAAAGTATCAAATTAGTGCTATGGGGAATGGTAAGACACGAATCAAAGGTTTTGAATTGCAAAATACTGTCTTTATATTCGCGATAAGTTGCATAATCAAATACATGTTATCATTTTGTACAGGCAGTTAATAACATCAAAATGTGTCACAATAATTCATATCACCAAACATACACAGGCAGTCAGCAAAATCATATATACACAGGCAGTCAGTATAACTTCACATCTACACAGGCAGTCAATGGCAAAATATACACAGGCAGTCAATGGCATCAAACATACACGATTACAGAATATGCCATTTAGAGTTCGTCGTCACTGTCCTGTGTGTCGTATCCGACAATATAGTCCGCATCGTTTTCACAGTCCGTTCCACACAAGCAAAGGTCGGTCAAATTGATTGGCAAATCGAATTGGTCAAATGGTCGATCGAATCGAATTCGATGAATCGAATCGAATCGATCGAATTGGTCGAATGGTCGAATGGTCGATCGAAGCGATTGGTCGAATTGGTCGAATGGAATTGGTCGATTGGTCGAATTGGTCGAATCGAATTGGTCGGAATTGGCAAATGTAAACATTGATTTTCAGATTTTCCATGTAATAACGTTTCCAAAAATGTATAGGTTTGCTAATCTACCATGATTTTGAACGAAAAAACATAGTGAACCTGACTATAATCAAGATCATTTCTGAAACCAATTGGCTTGTTATCAGGAATAAAACTCCCGGGATTTGAAGTGACTTTCCATTGAATTGGTCCCTCCTTACACTTTAAATCTCACAGCTTTGTCCCATATTACATGAGGGTCTGGTCACGTCACGCATGCACACACACACCAACACACACACACACACACACACACACACACACACACACACACACACACACACACACACACACATATATATATATATATACAGGTTGAGTCAAAAGTAGTGCCCGCGCCCGATTTCTGTTTTTTCGACTGTCAGATTCCCTCTGGGATGTCATGTTGTTAATAATTGTCTTGCAGATTATTAATTTTCTTAATTTATTTATTTTTGCTTTTGTTTTTCAGGTTATTGCTGAGAGTTTGTAAAGTTACTGAATTTGCACCAAATTGAACCATGAATTACCTTTCAATGAATCAACGCATTGCGGCCGGGAAATACCTTGTTTATCGTGAAAAGCCTCGTACCATTCAGGAATTGAAGGCTCAAATCACTGCAAAGTTTGAGGAAATTGACATCAAACTCTCACTCTGTGCCTGCTCGGCTGCAATTGTGCAACGATCACGAGGGAGGGCACTTTGAAAATTGCAAGTAAAACAGCTTTTTACACTTCCGTAATAATTTTCCCCCGAATAAATGGTTAGATAAACATGTCATTCATTTATTTCTACCTTCTTGTACACTGTAATACAAATCGCAAATACACAATCAACTGACAGAAATATATATATATATTGTTGCGAATATGGAATTTGGCCTCCATATCCGCTTGTAAATATTCCCCTATTTCCCCAATACTCCCCAACTATCCCCAATCCCCCATTCCCTAGTCCCATTGTCTGTAAACAACAATCAGTAGAGCCGACCTTCCCCTTTTTCCCCCATTAAATGTCGTGCCCAGGTCCACCGCACCACACGTAGACCACTTTCGGACATCTTGCTAGTTATTCTTAGTCTATGTCAGTTAAGGCCTCGTTTCCATTAATTATGACTCTTCGTTGCACCAGAATGTGATTATATGGCACCAGTAGTGAGTTTAGGACCTTTCCCATACCTCCTCCCATCTTCTTCCCCGTCTACAACAACAGAGGGGCACGGCGCTGCGCGGGGGGGAGTGTGCGTCCTCCCACCGGCTCGGTTAGCCGCCATCGACAATGCGCTCCAGACAACGCGCTCCAGACCATGCGCTCCACGGGGTTACCACAAAGGGGCTCCTTGTCAGCTCCTCGTCAAGGGCGGAGCCGGTAACCCCCCCGCACGCACCCAATGAGAAGCAACGTGCCGATTCCACGAGGCGGAGCTAACGAGCCGAGGGCGTGTCACTCCCCGCCGGATATACGCGGCCCCGCGCCGGATGTGACGTCAGATGCGCCCCCAGCTTGAGACGAAAAGACGCCACCTCGAGCGCTGTGCAACCTTCCGCATCTCTGGACCGGACCGGGTCGATCCTGCCCTGAGCCCAGGTGCACCTGGAGCCATCGACAACCGCTTTCCTGCCATCAACCCCCGTGTGAGTCAGCCTTGTCCCGTTTACCTGTCGTCTGTTGGGGTTAATATAAGGTTGTGTCTAAGTGCCTATCTTCCTTTGCTGTCCCTCTCGTCCCTGTAATCTGACCTTCCGTAACGAATATAATCTCCTCCGGAGGTCTTGAGAACTGAACCCTTGGAGTCGTGTCATTTGAAACCCAGCCGTGTGTCTGTTCCTTCATTGACCTAGCATAGCGCGACTAGTCAACTTCGAGTATAATCGGTAACTTGTGCAGACGTGGTCATCCCAAAACCGCTCGGTAAAATAACATCCAAGCCATAATCTGTAACAATTGGTGTCGAGGAGTGGGATTCGAACCCGGGACTAAATTTATTAGGCCCAAATTTGTAACAAGTAGAATCGATTCGGAGCGCGTTTCCCGCGCGAAATTATAACGGCGAAATTTGAATTTGTTTTACGAAAATAAAATAAAAACCGAATTTTGAAAGTCGCGCTATGGCGGATCAAGACAGCTGGGGTCCGGTAAAGGAGAGTGAGGTAGGGTCGATCCAGGACCAAATTGAGGGACAAGAGGAGAGCGAAGCAGTGAGGGCGGCAGGTTCGCAAAATAGCGCCGTCACGCACGAAGTAGCGGGCGCGCAAAATGGCGCCTCGCAAGAGCGCGTGGTAGCCGAGGCCGCTGTATCAACGGGCTTTAACATGCAGCCGATTGACATGCAGGCCCTCATTGCGCAGTTACAGGCAGCTGTACAGATGAGTATGGAGAGCCAAATTGAGCGATTGGGTGAGCGGTTGGGGAACCGGATGGATGCTCAGGGTGAGCGATTGGAGGACCAAATGGGGGTAATGGGGAACCGGATGGATGCTCAGGGTGAGCGATTGGAGGGCAAAATAGGGGTAATGAGGGACGAAGCGAGGGGTACCAGTGAGGGATTAGACAATAATTTTAAGGGATTAGACAATAATTTTAAGGGATTAGACATGAAATTTGGGAAATTAGACGATAGATTAGGGGAAATACAGGAGGGGTTAACGGGGGTAGAAAACAGAATGGCCGCTCAAGAGAATCAAATGGAAGGGATGCAAAAAGGGTTAGAGGGGTTAGAAAACACCATGGAAGGCAAATTGAGGGACATGAGTGACCAAGCGGAAAGGGAAGTTAACCAAATGGGGCAGCAGATAGAGGGGGTCAGAATGGGGGTAGAAACCAAACTGGATGCTCACAGGGAGGAAATGGAGCAGATGAGGGTGGCATCTGGGCAGGAGATGCAAGTGATGGGAGAACAGATCAGAAGAGGAGTGAGTGAGGAGGTCGGAGGAGTGCGCGAGGAGGTGAGGCACTGTAAGGAGCACATGGAGAAGGAGGTGAGAAAGGGGACTGTAAAGTTACAAGGGGGCATAGAGGACCTGACGCAGGAGGTGGAGCAGCTGACGGTGGGACAAACGGAGTTAGTGGAGCAGGTTCAAAGGAACACTGCGGTATTAGGAGGTTTAAAAGCGACACAGAAAGAACTAAAAGACGACTTGATAGCGACAAAGAGGGAATGTCAGATGGTACGTGAGGGACTGACAACGAGGTTGGACGAGGTGATAGAGGTAATGGAGACGAAGGACCGGCAGGTGAGGAC
Source organism: Myxine glutinosa (assembly GCF_964187855.1). Classification (NCBI taxonomy): domain Eukaryota; kingdom Metazoa; phylum Chordata; class Myxini; order Myxiniformes; family Myxinidae; genus Myxine; species Myxine glutinosa. The sequence goes on from NC_136268.1 coordinate 77,532,442, forward strand.
GCACCTGGAAACGGTCAAGGTAGCCTTAGAGGATGAGCTTGAGGAGACGTACCGGGGAATAAAAGAGGTGAAGCACAAATTAGAAGAAGTGGAAGAAGGGATGAGCGAAATTAAGAAGCGACGGAGAGGGGATAAGAAAGAGATAAAAGAGGAGATAAAAGAATTGGTCCAAAGTCTGTGTTTGGATCGTGATGATGTGCTCAGTAACCGGATGAGGGATTCGCAGGTGATGGAGGAGAAGCGAAGAGGAAGAGGACCCGGTGTAAGTGGTGACCAATATGGTCGTGCGTATGATGCGCCAGGGGATTTAATAAGCTTGGGGGTCGAGATAGACCCGGGTGTTCGTGAGAGGCCATTGGTGAAGTGTGCGACAGGTCTGGTGTGCGAAAAAGGAGGTGTGCGAGAAAGTCCGACTCTGGGGTGTGTGAGGAAAAAGTGCACGCCAAGGAGTGAGGGTGCTGGCGAGAGTGAGTCGGTCGTAGCACATGTGCGAGGGAGCACATGGAAGCGTGGTGTGGTGAGTGTTACAGAGGGTGTGACGGGAGAGTGTGCGCGAGAAAGGTGTGTGACGGACAGGTGCATGAGGAAAGAGTGCGCTGTCAGAAGTAAGGGAGAGTGTCCACCTGTGGTGAGTGTTACAGAGGGTGTAACGGGAGAGTGTGCGCGAGAAAGGTGTGTGATGGACAGGCGCATGAGGAAAGAGTGCGCTGTCAGAAGTAAGGAAGAGTGTCCACCTGTGGTGAGTGTTACAGAGGGCGTAACGGGAGAGTGTGCGCGAGAAAGGTGTGTAACGGACAGGTGCATGAGGAAAGAGTGCGCTGTCAAGAGTAAGGGTGAGTGCGCTGTCAAGAATGGAGGTGAGAGTAGTGAGAGTGACAAGGAGAGTGAGTTGGTTGTGACAGGTGAGCGAGGATGTACACCTGGGATGGAAGGATGCACACCTAGAATGGTAGAGCGTGAGTGGGAATGCACGCTGGAGTTGGTAGTGAGGCACGTGGTTGGGTGTGCGAATGAGAGCACACCTGTGATTGTCACAGAGGAGGTGACAGAGGAGGGGGTGCGAAGAGGTGTATTGGTGAGGTGTGCGACCAACGAATGTGTGCCAAAATGTTCGGTGGTCAGGTGTGTGACCAAGGCTGTGAGTGGAATGAGAGTACCGAGGTGTGTAAGGAAAGGTACGAGGAGCATGGAGACGGCTGGATGTGTGAGCAAGGAACGGGCTGCGGGGTGTAAGAATCCAGGTGAAGCATCGACGGTAACCAGGTTAGAGGTTAGGTCGACTTTTAGCCGAAGCGGGCCCTCGGTGCGTGCCGGGCCTCGCTTTGAACGGCCGCGTCCGTGCTCCACTAGGTGGAGCGGGCAGCTGGATAGGAAGGGTCGTCATGGCGACCACGTTTTGTTGAGACGCGCCGGCAGGTCGAGATCGGGACATTGGATGGCTCCACGCCGAGGTGGTGCGTGGGATCTCGGCCCGGGTAAGCCCCCGTCCCTGCCCCGAATGCCGGACGCATCCAGCCGCCGGCACAAAACAACCAGCATCCATGGCTTGGCTTTACGAAGCCGGGCTTTGGACATAACAGGAATTGGCGCACCGAGAGGCATTAGTGAGTAGACGGGTGATGAGGTTAGTGTTTTGGCCCCAAAATTAGAGAAAAATAAAATTTGATGATTGGCAAAGGATTGGCAGTAGTGATTGGCAGATGATGGGTAGTGATTGGCAAATTTTTGATTTGTTGAAATTTGATGTGCAAAATTGGTAGTGAGAGACCCCCGATGTGGTGGGATGGCATCCCTGCCACCCTTCCCATGGGGGGGGCAAAGGAGCAATAGCTTATGGGGTGTATGGCAGTGAAAACTAGCCCGGGTGGGTTAGGATATGGTGTGTAGGGATCTAGCGAGGATTGACATTAGGTGACGTTAAGTTTAGTTAGTGACTGATACCTGTAGTAGGGACGCAGGTAGATTAGTGTGGATGATAATGACGAGGGAGCGCAATAGTTTAAAGGGACGACTGGGAAGCGCAAGTTTCAGAAGGGAGTAGTTAGCTGAGATGATGCCGTGTTTGTGAGAATTGAACAGGTGTGATTGCACAGGTGTGCAACTGGACAGGTGTGTGGAGCAGTGTATGAGTAGTGAATGTGTGGATCAGCGCGAATGCGCTTGGGGAGAGAAGGGTGCAGGTGGCACCAGGTGTGAGAGCACAGGTGTGCAGGTACAGGTGTGTGGAGAGAGTTGGAGTGAGTGGTACGGAGTGGTGTGCATGGTGCGAAGGTGTGGATGGGGGAAGAGTGGACCCCTTTCACGAGTACCCGGGGCGGGTAGTGTAAGTGTTAGGTAGAGGGTGCAGGTAAATTGTGGTTGGATATTGGCATTTGTGGTGCGGTTGCAGAATGGTATTGTGGATGGGTGCATTAGTGTTGTGGAAATGGCTGGGCGTGTAGCCTGTTAGTGTGTGTAGTTGGTTGGGCACTCCACCACTGTGAGGATGTCGGCCAGGTGAGGCCGCAGGTGGGCTCTGGGAGCCGGTAGTTGTGAGTGGGTGCCTGAGGATCCCGGGTGTGGATCGGGCAGCCCAGTGCCAGAGAGGGCACGGAGTGGGGAGAGCGCCAGAGGGCCTTCCCCAGGTAGATAGGTTAGGGTAAGGAACAGGTAAGCTCGGAGGCAACTACAGTGGTGGAGGTGTGCAGGTGGGTAGACCCGCTGGGAGAGGTACACGCCACAGCCCAGAAATTGTGCGAGGGCACCGGGAGATGAATCGGGGGAGTGAGACCCCAAATTGAAGAGCACCACAGTTTGGCCAATGGGAATTGGTTTTTAGAACCCATAGTGTAAGAGGGCCAATGGTTTGGCCGGAGAAAGACCCCGGGTAGTGTAAAGTTGTTAAAGTCATTTAGGAGATAGTTAGGATTGATGAACCTGTCGCACCATACGCAGCCACTTACCTGAGGTGATGATGATGACTCCACACCTGTGTTTTCTTGGTTTGTAGCAGGAAATGAGATTGCTGTGGATTTGTGAGACGCATCATGACGTGGATGAGACATTGGGGTGATTCCATCTCTCCCTCCCTAGGAGGGACTGATGATGAATTGGTAATGGCAAATTTTGATGTTGAGTTGAAAATGGCAAATTTTGATGAGAGTTGAAAATGGCAAATTTGATTGGTTAGGAGGGAGAGAAGACGAATTTGGTTTATGGGAGGAACGGGGAAGACAGTAGGGATGTTTGTTGATTTGTAAAGTAGATGTTTATGGGTAGTGTTGTGTTTTGTGGATGCAGTAAGGGGTAAGGGAGGGGCCATGTAGGTTACCTGGTGGGGGGGGGGGGGGCGTACGATAGGAACGTACCTGTCTCACCTGGTTCCCATGTGCCCCCAGTGTGCATCATCTTGTATTGCGTGCACTTTTGCGCCCTTACCACCTTACTCACTTGTCTTCTTCTTTTGTCTCCCACCTCCGAGGATCTGGCTTTGGGGTAGAGAGAGAGGAGAGAGCGGTGCTGGCTACGCAGTTGTGGGCCTGCACTTTCGCTGCTTGCTGCTTGGATCGATACACCATATGGACCGCAATGTTTGTGGCCACCCACCATGGACCGCAGCTCTTTTGCGGCCAAGCACCACCCATGGATGGACCTATGGGTCAACGTGGCACCTATGCCATGCAGGTGAACCACTTTTAGTTGACACCACTGAAGGCCACAATATAGAAATGGACGCGGTTGGCGCCTTTCTTTATTTTTTGAAAGAGGCAAGAAGGCAAAGTGCACCACACGAAGGCAAGACCAGCGGCAGAACATCGGCCGGCTGCGACACCACCGGTGATTTATAGACACTTTATTGGTGCACCGGATGGTGCTCACTGTGTGATGGGGTGGTGCTTGATGCTTGGAAGGGGTGCTCTGCACGTTATTAAAGGCCGTCGGCCACAGAGCACTCGTGGGTTGGTGTATCGATGCTGGCAAGCGTGCTCTCTCTATGCATAACATCTGCATGTGTTCCTCCAAAAACAGGTCCTGGATCGTAGTGTAAATATCAGCGTAGTCTTGTGTAAATAATGCTCCCTACTGGCTGTATGTTTAGTTTGAGAATTCTTTCCGGATTCGGTTATCCTGTGGGTGTGTTTCTGTGAGGAGAAGGGTGCAACGTCGCAGGGGGACATATTTACTCATTTGTGAATATCTGTAAAACTGTCGCACTCAGGGTAGAGTTAATAGTAGAGGGAACTACATTGCGTGCCACACTAAAGTAGGTAAAAATTTATCGGGTCGGGACGCCCCGAGGGTAGAGAAGGGTGCAATGTTGCGAATATGGAATTTGGCCTCCATATCCGCTTGTAAATATTCCCCTATTTCCCCAATACTCCCCAACTATCCCCAATCCCCCATTCCCTAGTCCCATTGTCTGTAAACAACAATCAGTAGAGCCGACCTTCCCCTTTTTCCCCCATTAAATGTCGTGCCCAGGTCCACCGCACCACACGTAGACCACTTTCGGACATCTTGCTAGTTATTCTTAGTCTATGTCAGTTAAGGCCTCGTTTCCATTAATTATGACTCTTCGTTGCACCAGAATGTGATTATATGGCACCAGTAGTGAGTTTAGGACCTTTCCCATACCTCCTCCCATCTTCTTCCCCGTCTACAACAACAGAGGGGCACGGCGCTGCGCGGGGGGGAGTGTGCGTCCTCCCACCGGCTCGGTTAGCCGCCATCGACAATGCGCTCCAGACAACGCGCTCCAGACCATGCGCTCCACGGGGTTACCACAAAGGGGCTCCTTGTCAGCTCCTCGTCAAGTGCGGAGCCGGTAACCCCCCCACACGCACCCAATGAGAAGCAACGTGCCGATTCCACGAGGCGGAGCTAACGAGCCGAGGGCGTGTCACTCCCCGCCGGATATACGCGGCCCCGCGCCGGATGTGACGTCAGATGCGCCCCCAGCTTGAGACGAAAAGACGCCACCTCGAGCGCTGTGCAACCTTCCGCATCTCTGGACCGGACCGGGTCGATCCTGCCCTGAGCCCAGGTGCACCTGGAGCCATCGACAACCGCTTTCCTGCCATCAACCCCCGTGTGAGTCAGCCTTGTCCCGTTTACCTGTCGTCTGTTGGGGTTAATATAAGGTTGTGTCTAAGTGCCTATCTTCCTTTGCTGTCCCTCTCGTCCCTGTAATCTGACCTTCCGTAACGAATATAATCTCCTCCGGAGGTCTTGAGAACTGAACCCTTGGAGTCGTGTCATTTGAAACCCAGCCGTGTGTCTGTTCCTTCATTGACCTAGCATAGCGCGACTAGTCAACTTCGAGTATAATCGGTAACTTGTGCAGACGTGGTCATCCCAAAACCGCTCGGTAAAATAACATCCAAGCCATAATCTGTAACAATTGGTGTCGAGGAGTGGGATTCGAACCCGGGACTAAATTTATTAGGCCCAAATTTGTAACAAGTAGAATCGATTCGGAGCGCGTTTCCCGCGCGAAATTATAACGGCGAAATTTGAATTTGTTTTACGAAAATAAAATAAAAACCGAATTTTGAAAGTCGCGCTATGGCGGATCAAGACAGCTGGGGTCCGGTAAAGGAGAGTGAGGTAGGGTCGATCCAGGACCAAATTGAGGGACAAGAGGAGAGCGAAGCAGTGAGGGCGGCAGGTTCGCAAAATAGCGCCGTCACGCACGAAGTAGCGGGCGCGCAAAATGGCGCCTCGCAAGAGCGCGTGGTAGCCGAGGCCGCTGTATCAACGGGCTTTAACATGCAGCCGATTGACATGCAGGCCCTCATTGCGCAGTTACAGGCAGCTGTACAGATGAGTATGGAGAGCCAAATTGAGCGATTGGGTGAGCGGTTGGGGAACCGGATGGATGCTCAGGGTGAGCGATTGGAGGACCAAATGGGGGTAATGGGGAACCGGATGGATGCTCAGGGTGAGCGATTGGAGGGCAAAATAGGGGTAATGAGGGACGAAGCGAGGGGTACCAGTGAGGGATTAGACAATAATTTTAAGGGATTAGACAATAATTTTAAGGGATTAGACATGAAATTTGGGAAATTAGACGATAGATTAGGGGAAATACAGGAGGGGTTAACGGGGGTAGAAAACAGAATGGCCGCTCAAGAGAATCAAATGGAAGGGATGCAAAAAGGGTTAGAGGGGTTAGAAAACACCATGGAAGGCAAATTGAGGGACATGAGTGACCAAGCGGAAAGGGAAGTTAACCAAATGGGGCAGCAGATAGAGGGGGTCAGAATGGGGGTAGAAACCAAACTGGATGCTCACAGGGAGGAAATGGAGCAGATGAGGGTGGCATCTGGGCAGGAGATGCAAGTGATGGGAGAACAGATCAGAAGAGGAGTGAGTGAGGAGGTCGGAGGAGTGCGCGAGGAGGTGAGGCACTGTAAGGAGCACATGGAGAAGGAGGTGAGAAAGGGGACTGTAAAGTTACAAGGGGGCATAGAGGACCTGACGCAGGAGGTGGAGCAGCTGACGGTGGGACAAACGGAGTTAGTGGAGCAGGTTCAAAGGAACACTGCGGTATTAGGAGGTTTAAAAGCGACACAGAAAGAACTAAAAGACGACTTGATAGCGACAAAGAGGGAATGTCAGATGGTACGTGAGGGACTGACAACGAGGTTGGACGAGGTGATAGAGGTAATGGAGACGAAGGACCGGCAGGTGAGGACGCACCTGGAAACGGTCAAGGTAGCCTTAGAGGATGAGCTTGAGGAGACGTACCGGGGAATAAAAGAGGTGAAGCACAAATTAGAAGAAGTGGAAGAAGGGATGAGCGAAATTAAGAAGCGACGGAGAGGGGATAAGAAAGAGATAAAAGAGGAGATAAAAGAATTGGTCCAAAGTCTGTGTTTGGATCGTGATGATGTGCTCAGTAACCGGATGAGGGATTCGCAGGTGATGGAGGAGAAGCGAAGAGGAAGAGGACCCGGTGTAAGTGGTGACCAATATGGTCGTGCGTATGATGCGCCAGGGGATTTAATAAGCTTGGGGGTCGAGATAGACCCGGGTGTTCGTGAGAGGCCATTGGTGAAGTGTGCGACAGGTCTGGTGTGCGAAAAAGGAGGTGTGCGAGAAAGTCCGACTCTGGGGTGTGTGAGGAAAAAGTGCACGCCAAGGAGTGAGGGTGCTGGCGAGAGTGAGTCGGTCGTAGCACATGTGCGAGGGAGCACATGGAAGCGTGGTGTGGTGAGTGTTACAGAGGGTGTGACGGGAGAGTGTGCGCGAGAAAGGTGTGTGACGGACAGGTGCATGAGGAAAGAGTGCGCTGTCAGAAGTAAGGGAGAGTGTCCACCTGTGGTGAGTGTTACAGAGGGTGTAACGGGAGAGTGTGCGCGAGAAAGGTGTGTGATGGACAGGCGCATGAGGAAAGAGTGCGCTGTCAGAAGTAAGGAAGAGTGTCCACCTGTGGTGAGTGTTACAGAGGGCGTAACGGGAGAGTGTGCGCGAGAAAGGTGTGTAACGGACAGGTGCATGAGGAAAGAGTGCGCTGTCAAGAGTAAGGGTGAGTGCGCTGTCAAGAATGGAGGTGAGAGTAGTGAGAGTGACAAGGAGAGTGAGTTGGTTGTGACAGGTGAGCGAGGATGTACACCTGGGATGGAAGGATGCACACCTAGAATGGTAGAGCGTGAGTGGGAATGCACGCTGGAGTTGGTAGTGAGGCACGTGGTTGGGTGTGCGAATGAGAGCACACCTGTGATTGTCACAGAGGAGGTGACAGAGGAGGGGGTGCGAAGAGGTGTATTGGTGAGGTGTGCGACCAACGAATGTGTGCCAAAATGTTCGGTGGTCAGGTGTGTGACCAAGGCTGTGAGTGGAATGAGAGTACCGAGGTGTGTAAGGAAAGGTACGAGGAGCATGGAGACGGCTGGATGTGTGAGCAAGGAACGGGCTGCGGGGTGTAAGAATCCAGGTGAAGCATCGACGGTAACCAGGTTAGAGGTTAGGTCGACTTTTAGCCGAAGCGGGCCCTCGGTGCGTGCCGGGCCTCGCTTTGAACGGCCGCGTCCGTGCTCCACTAGGTGGAGCGGGCAGCTGGATAGGAAGGGTCGTCATGGCGACCACGTTTTGTTGAGACGCGCCGGCAGGTCGAGATCGGGACATTGGATGGCTCCACGCCGAGGTGGTGCGTGGGATCTCGGCCCGGGTAAGCCCCCGTCCCTGCCCCGAATGCCGGACGCATCCAGCCGCCGGCACAAAACAACCAGCATCCATGGCTTGGCTTTACGAAGCCGGGCTTTGGACATAACAGGAATTGGCGCACCGAGAGGCATTAGTGAGTAGACGGGTGATGAGGTTAGTGTTTTGGCCCCAAAATTAGAGAAAAATAAAATTTGATGATTGGCAAAGGATTGGCAGTAGTGATTGGCAGATGATGGGTAGTGATTGGCAAATTTTTGATTTGTTGAAATTTGATGTGCAAAATTGGTAGTGAGAGACCCCCGATGTGGTGGGATGGCATCCCTGCCACCCTTCCCATGGGGGGGGCAAAGGAGCAATAGCTTATGGGGTGTATGGCAGTGAAAACTAGCCCGGGTGGGTTAGGATATGGTGTGTAGGGATCTAGCGAGGATTGACATTAGGTGACGTTAAGTTTAGTTAGTGACTGATACCTGTAGTAGGGACGCAGGTAGATTAGTGTGGATGATAATGACGAGGGAGCGCAATAGTTTAAAGGGACGACTGGGAAGCGCAAGTTTCAGAAGGGAGTAGTTAGCTGAGATGATGCCGTGTTTGTGAGAATTGAACAGGTGTGATTGCACAGGTGTGCAACTGGACAGGTGTGTGGAGCAGTGTATGAGTAGTGAATGTGTGGATCAGCGCGAATGCGCTTGGGGAGAGAAGGGTGCAGGTGGCACCAGGTGTGAGAGCACAGGTGTGCAGGTACAGGTGTGTGGAGAGAGTTGGAGTGAGTGGTACGGAGTGGTGTGCATGGTGCGAAGGTGTGGATGGGGGAAGAGTGGACCCCTTTCACGAGTACCCGGGGCGGGTAGTGTAAGTGTTAGGTAGAGGGTGCAGGTAAATTGTGGTTGGATATTGGCATTTGTGGTGCGGTTGCAGAATGGTATTGTGGATGGGTGCATTAGTGTTGTGGAAATGGCTGGGCGTGTAGCCTGTTAGTGTGTGTAGTTGGTTGGGCACTCCACCACTGTGAGGATGTCGGCCAGGTGAGGCCGCAGGTGGGCTCTGGGAGCCGGTAGTTGTGAGTGGGTGCCTGAGGATCCCGGGTGTGGATCGGGCAGCCCAGTGCCAGAGAGGGCACGGAGTGGGGAGAGCGCCAGAGGGCCTTCCCCAGGTAGATAGGTTAGGGTAAGGAACAGGTAAGCTCGGAGGCAACTACAGTGGTGGAGGTGTGCAGGTGGGTAGACCCGCTGGGAGAGGTACACGCCACAGCCCAGAAATTGTGCGAGGGCACCGGGAGATGAATCGGGGGAGTGAGACCCCAAATTGAAGAGCACCACAGTTTGGCCAATGGGAATTGGTTTTTAGAACCCATAGTGTAAGAGGGCCAATGGTTTGGCCGGAGAAAGACCCCGGGTAGTGTAAAGTTGTTAAAGTCATTTAGGAGATAGTTAGGATTGATGAACCTGTCGCACCATACGCAGCCACTTACCTGAGGTGATGATGATGACTCCACACCTGTGTTTTCTTGGTTTGTAGCAGGAAATGAGATTGCTGTGGATTTGTGAGACGCATCATGACGTGGATGAGACATTGGGGTGATTCCATCTCTCCCTCCCTAGGAGGGACTGATGATGAATTGGTAATGGCAAATTTTGATGTTGAGTTGAAAATGGCAAATTTTGATGAGAGTTGAAAATGGCAAATTTGATTGGTTAGGAGGGAGAGAAGACGAATTTGGTTTATGGGAGGAACGGGGAAGACAGTAGGGATGTTTGTTGATTTGTAAAGTAGATGTTTATGGGTAGTGTTGTGTTTTGTGGATGCAGTAAGGGGTAAGGGAGGGGCCATGTAGGTTACCTGGTGGGGGGGGGGGGGGGGCGTACGATAGGAACGTACCTGTCTCACCTGGTTCCCATGTGCCCCCAGTGTGCATCATCTTGTATTGCGTGCACTTTTGCGCCCTTACCACCTTACTCACTTGTCTTCTTCTTTTGTCTCCCACCTCCGAGGATCTGGCTTTGGGGTAGAGAGAGAGGAGAGAGCGGTGCTGGCTACGCAGTTGTGGGCCTGCACTTTCGCTGCTTGCTGCTTGGATCGATACACCATATGGACCGCAATGTTTGTGGCCACCCACCATGGACCGCAGCTCTTTTGCGGCCAAGCACCACCCATGGATGGACCTATGGGTCAACGTGGCACCTATGCCATGCAGGTGAACCACTTTTAGTTGACACCACTGAAGGCCACAATATAGAAATGGACGCGGTTGGCGCCTTTCTTTATTTTTTGAAAGAGGCAAGAAGGCAAAGTGCACCACACGAAGGCAAGACCAGCGGCAGAACATCGGCCGGCTGCGACACCACCGGTGATTTATAGACACTTTATTGGTGCACCGGATGGTGCTCACTGTGTGATGGGGTGGTGCTTGATGCTTGGAAGGGGTGCTCTGCACGTTATTAAAGGCCGTCGGCCACAGAGCACTCGTGGGTTGGTGTATCGATGCTGGCAAGCGTGCTCTCTCTATGCATAACATCTGCATGTGTTCCTCCAAAAACAGGTCCTGGATCGTAGTGTAAATATCAGCGTAGTCTTGTGTAAATAATGCTCCCTACTGGCTGTATGTTTAGTTTGAGAATTCTTTCCGGATTCGGTTATCCTGTGGGTGTGTTTCTGTGAGGAGAAGGGTGCAACGTCGCAGGGGGACATATTTACTCATTTGTGAATATCTGTAAAACTGTCGCACTCAGGGTAGAGTTAATAGTAGAGGGAACTACATTGCGTGCCACACTAAAGTAGGTAAAAATTTATCGGGTCGGGACGCCCCGAGGGTAGAGAAGGGTGCAATGTTGCGAATATGGAATTTGGCCTCCATATCCGCTTGTAAATATTCCCCTATTTCCCCAATACTCCCCAACTATCCCCAATCCCCCATTCCCTAGTCCCATTGTCTGTAAACAACAATCAGTAGAGCCGACCTTCCCCTTTTTCCCCCATTAAATGTCGTGCCCAGGTCCACCGCACCACACGTAGACCACTTTCGGACATCTTGCTAGTTATTCTTAGTCTATGTCAGTTAAGGCCTCGTTTCCATTAATTATGACTCTTCGTTGCACCAGAATGTGATTATATGGCACCAGTAGTGAGTTTAGGACCTTTCCCATACCTCCTCCCATCTTCTTCCCCGTCTACAACAACAGAGGGGCACGGCGCTGCGCGGGGGGGAGTGTGCGTCCTCCCACCGGCTCGGTTAGCCGCCATCGACAATGCGCTCCAGACAACGCGCTCCAGACCATGCGCTCCACGGGGTTACCACAAAGGGGCTCCTTGTCAGCTCCTCGTCAAGTGCGGAGCCGGTAACCCCCCCACACGCACCCAATGAGAAGCAACGTGCCGATTCCACGAGGCGGAGCTAACGAGCCGAGGGCGTGTCACTCCCCGCCGGATATACGCGGCCCCGCGCCGGATGTGACGTCAGATGCGCCCCCAGCTTGAGACGAAAAGACGCCACCTCGAGCGCTGTGCAACCTTCCGCATCTCTGGACCGGACCGGGTCGATCCTGCCCTGAGCCCAGGTGCACCTGGAGCCATCGACAACCGCTTTCCTGCCATCAACCCCCGTGTGAGTCAGCCTTGTCCCGTTTACCTGTCGTCTGTTGGGGTTAATATAAGGTTGTGTCTAAGTGCCTATCTTCCTTTGCTGTCCCTCTCGTCCCTGTAATCTGACCTTCCGTAACGAATATAATCTCCTCCGGAGGTCTTGAGAACTGAACCCTTGGAGTCGTGTCATTTGAAACCCAGCCGTGTGTCTGTTCCTTCATTGACCTAGCATAGCGCGACTAGTCAACTTCGAGTATAATCGGTAACTTGTGCAGACGTGGTCATCCCAAAACCGCTCGGTAAAATAACATCTAAGCCACGTCTGTAACAATATATATATATATATATATATATATATATATATATATATATATATATATATATATATATATATATATATATATATATATATATATATATATATAATGGTATCTGTAATCTGGTTCTCCAACCTAATGAGCGGACAACATGACGTCATCGCCATGCACGTCCGCCTTGCCTGCAAAGTTCCAGAGGAACCATCTAGCAGTGCGTCATTACGGAACCATCTAGCAGCAGCTGTATGGGACACCTTGCTGGCGGTTCTCCACTGATGATATGAAGGTCGCATAGTGACTGATATAAAAACCGAAAGGGTCACAGAGTTACAAGTGTATGGAAAGCCTCACTGCGTTGCCCTGATGAAGCCCCAACAAGGGCGAAACCAGGTCGGTAACTGTGACTTTTGCATGCACTTGTGACAGTATCTGTATTTATAATCCGTAATGACGCACTGCTAGATGGTTCCTCTGGAACTTTGCAGGCAAGGCGGACGTGCATGGCGATGACGTCATGTTGTCCGCTCATTAGGTTGGAGAACCAGATTACAGATACCATTATTAGTAACTCCCAACCGCAACCAGGTCGACTCCATATGATGAGTGGATACCAGAGATAACGTTACCACGTGGCAGGCGGTGCTTATCGCTCCCAGCAAGGTGCAGCAGCAGCTGTATGGGACCACCTTGCTGGCGGTTCTCCACTGATGATATGAAGGTCGCATAGTGACTGATATATATATTGTTGCGGATATGAGATTGGCCTCCATCCATATCCGCTTGTAAATATTCCCCTATTTCCCCAATACTTCCCAATTATCCCCAATCCCCCATTCCCTAGTCCCATTTTCTGTAAACAACACTCTGTAGACCCGACCTTCCCCTATTTCCCCCATTAAATGTCGCATCCAGGTCCACCGCATCTCACGTAGACAACTATAGGACATCTTGCTAGTTATTCTTAGTCTATGTCAGTTAAGGACTCGTTTCCATTAATTCTGACTCTTCGTTGCATCAGAATGTGATTGTATGGCACCGTTAGAAAGTTTAGGACCTCCCAATACCTCCCCGCAGCTCTTCCTCATGGTACAACAACAACAACAACAACAGCGGCGGCGGCGCGGGGAGTGTGCGTCCTCACTCCGGCTTGGTTAGCCGCCATTGAACATGTGCTCCGACGGGGTTACCACGCAGGGGCTCGCTGTCAGCTCCTCGTCAAGGGCGGAGCCCGGTAACCCCCCGCACCCAATAGAAGCGGCGGACCGATTCCATCTGGGGCGGAGCCAACGAGCCGAGGGCGTGTCACTCCCCGCTGAGCATGCGCAGGAAGAGGGAGGTGACGTCAGATGCGCCCTCAGCTTGGAGAGAGAAGACGCCACCTCCGAGCGCTGAAATACCTCCCCGCATCTCTGGACCGGACCGCGTTTGATTCTGCCCCTGAGCCAAGGTGCACCTTGTGCTATCAACTGCCTGTCCTTCCCTTCCATCAATCCCCGTGTAAGTCAGTCTTGTCCCGTTTGTCTGTGGTCTGTCGGGGATACATAAGACTGTGTCTAAGTGCCCATCTTTTCTGTGCTTTACCTCTTACCTTGTAATCTACCCCTTTTCTGCATCACCAATTATATCCTCCTCCGGAGGTCTTGAGAACTGTACCCCCTTGTGTCGTTTCATTTATCCCAGCCGTTGTGTCCTTTCCTTCATTGATTTAGCGTAGCGCGATTCGGCCAACGTTTGAGTGGAATCGGGCGGGATCGGGTTCTAATCGGGGAGTAACTGTTCGGACGCGGTAATACACCACCGCTCGGTAAAATAACATCTAAAACCGCGTCTGTAACAATTGGTGTCGGGAAGTGGGATTGGACCCGAAGCGCGCTTCACGCGCTCGAAATTATTAACGGCGAAATTTGATTTTGTTTTACAAAAATAAAAACCCGAATTTTGAAAGTCGCGCTATGGCGGATCAAGACGGCTGGGTTCCGATAGAGGAGAGTGAGGCAGGGTCGATCCAGGACCAAATTGAGGGACAAGAGGAGAGCGAAGCAGTGAGGGCGGCAGGTTCGCAAAATGGCGCCTCGCACATGGCTGCGGCGGCCGCACCCGCTGCACAAGTGGGAGGGATGGCCCAAATGCAGGCCCTCATGGAGCAATTTATGGCGCAAAATGCAGGCGTCCCTCAACCTGCAGAAGGACGATATGAGGGCTAATAGTGAGCAAATGAGGCTGATAGTGAGCGATTGGAGGGCCAAATGGGGGTAATGGGGAACCGGATGGATGCTCAGGGTGAGCGATTGGAGGGCCAAATGGGGGTAATGAGGGGACGAAGCGAGGGGTACCGTGAGGGATTAGACAAGAAATTAGAGGGTTTAGACAATGGGATAGAAGGGGTGAAACATGGGTTAATGGGGTGGAAAATAGAATGGCTGCCCAGGAGAATCAGATAGAGGGAGTGAAAAATGGGTTAGAGGGGTTAGAAAACAGTGTGGAAGGCAAATTGAGGGACATGAGGGACCAAGCGGAAAGGGAAGTTAAAAAATGGGGCAGCAGATAGAGGGGGTCAGAATGGGGGTAGAAACTAAATTGATGCTCACAGGGAGGAAATGGAGCAGATGAGGGTGGCATCTGGGCAGGAGATGCAAGTGATGGGAGAAGAGATCAGAGGAGGTGTGAGTGAGGAGGTCGGAGGAGTGCGCGAGGAGGTGAGGCACTGTAAGGAGCGCATGGAGAAGGAGGTGAGAAAGGGGACTGTAAAGTTACAAGGGGGCATAGAGGACCTGACGCAGGAGGTGGAACAGCTGACGGTGGGACAGACTGAGTTAGAGGAGCAGGTACAAAGGAACACTGCGGTACTAGGAGGGTTAAAAGCGACACAGAAAGAACTAAAAGACGACTTGATAGCGACGAAGAGGGAATGTCAGATGGTACGTGAGGGACTGACAACGAGGTTGGACGAGGTGACAGAGGTAATGGAGACGAAGGACCGGCAGGTGAGGACGCACATGGAAACGGTCAAGGTAGCCTTAGAGGACGAGCTTGAGGAGACGTACCGGGACATAAAAGAGGTGAAGCAGAAATTAGAAGAAGTGGAAGAAGGGGTGAGCGAAATTAAGAAGCGACGGAGAGAGGATAAGAAAGAGATAAAGGAGGAAGTAAAAGAATTGGTCCAAAGTCTGTGTTCGGATCGTGATGATGTGCTCATTAACCGGATGAGGGATTCGCAGGTGATGGAGGAGAAGTGAAGAGAAAGAGGACCCGGTGTAAGTGGTGACCAATATGGTCGTGCGTATGATGCGCCAGGTGATTTAATGAGCTTGGGGGTCGAGATGGACCCGGGTGTTCGTGAGAGGCCGTTGGTGAAGTGTGCGACAGGTCTGGTGTGCGAAAAAGGAGGTGTGCGAGAAAGTCCGACTCTGGGGTGTGTGAGGAAAAAGTGCGTGCCAAGGAGTGAGGGTGCTGTCGAGAGTGAGTCGGTCGTAGCGCGTGTGCGAGGGAGCACATGGAAGCGCGTAGTGAGGAGTGTTACGGAGGGTGTAAAGGGAGAATGCACGCCTGTGGTGAGTGTTACAGAGGATGTAACGGGAGAGGGTGTGCGAGAAAGATGTGTGACGGACAGGTGCATGGGGAAAGAGTGCGCTGTCAAAAGTAAGGAAGAATGCACGCCTGTGGTGAGTGTTACAGAGGGTGTGACGGGAGAGTGTGCGCAAGAGTGTGCGCGAGAAAGGTGTGTAACGGACGGGTGCATGAGGAAAGAGTGTGCTGTCGAGAGTAAGGGTGAGTGCGCTGTCAAGAGTGGAGGTGAGAGTAGTAAGAGTGACACGGAGCGTGAGTTGGTTGTGACAGGTGAGAAAGGAAGCACACCTGGAATGGTAGAGCGTGTGTGGGAATGCACGCTGGAATTGGTAGTGAGGCACGTGGTTGGGTGTGCGAGTGAAAGCACACCTGTGATTGTCACAGAGGAGGTGACCGAGGAAGGGGCGCGAAGAGGTGTGTTGGTGAGGTGTGCGACCAACGAATGTGTGCCAAAGTGTTCGGTGGTCAGGTGTGTGACCAAGGCTGTGACTGGAATGAGTGTACCGAGGTGTGTAAGGAAAGGTACGAGGAGGCATGGGAACAGCTGGAGGTATGAGCAAGAAAGGGGTAGCGTATGCTTGTAAGCATCCAGGTGAGGCATCGACGGTAACCGGGTTAGAGGTTAGAACGACTTATAGCCGAATCGGGCCCTCGGTGCGTGCCGGGCTTCGCGTGCCGCGAGAACCAGAGGGGGATCCGAGCCGCGGCGGGTTCGAAAGGACCGCCGTACGCGACCCACGCTGGGCCTCGCTTGGAACGGCCGCGTCCGGGCTCCACTAGGCGGAGCGGGCAGCCCGATAGGAAGGGTCGTCATGGCGACCACTTTCTATTGAGACGTGCCGGCAGGTCGAGATCGGGACATTGGATGGCTCCACGCCGAGGTGGTGCGTGGGATCTCGGCCCGGGTAAGCCCCCGTCCCCTGCCCCGAATGCGGGACGTATCCAGCCGCTGGCACCAAACAACCCGCATTCATGGTTTGGCTGTACGAAGCCGAGCTTTAGAAGTTAATTGGCGCACCGAGAGGCATTAGGAAGTAGACTGTAACGACGAGGATAGTGTTTTGGACCCAAAATTAGAAAAAAACAAAATTTGATGATTGGCAAAGGATTGGCAGTAATGATTGGCAGATGATGGGCAGTGATTGGCAAATTTTTGATTTGTTGGAAATTTGACGTGCAAAATTGGTAGTGGGAGATGCCCGATGTGTTGGGATGGCAACTCTGTCATCCCTTCCATGGTGGGGCAAATGCGCTATAGTTTATGGGGTGTATGGCAGTGAAAACTAGCCCGGGTGGGTTAGGATATTGATAGGGCCCTAGAAGATGACATTAGGGTAACGTTAAGATTAGTTAGTGACAAAGATACCTGTAGTGGGGACGCAGGTAGATTAGTGTGGATTATAATGACGAGGGAGCGCAATAGTTTAAAGGGGCGACTGGGAAGCGCAAGTTTCAGAGGGGAGTAGTTAGATGAGATGATGCCGTGTGGTTGAGAATTGAACAGGTGTGCAACTGAACAGGTGTGTGGAGCAGTGTATGAGTAGTGAGTGTTGTGGGATCAGCGCGAATGCGCTTAGGGAGAGAAGGGTGCAGGCGGCACCCAGTATGAGAGCACAGGTGTGCAAGTACAGGTGTGTGGAATACATGAAGTAAGTGGTACGGAGTGGTGTGCATGGTGCGAAGGTGTGGATGGGGGAAAGAGTGGACCCCTTTCACGAGTACCAGGGGCGGGTAGTGTAAGTGTTAGGTAGAGGGTATAGGTAAATTGTGGTTGGATATTGGTATTTGTGGTGCGGTTGCAGAATGGTATTGTGGATGGGTGCATTAGTGTTGTGGAAATGGCTGGGCGTGTAGCCGGTTAGTGTGTGTAGTTGGTTTGGGCACTCCACCACTGTGAGGATGTCGGCCAGGTGAGGCCGCAGGTGGGCTCTGGGAGCCGTTAGTGTCAGTGGGTGCCTGAGGATCCCGGGTGTGGATCGGGCAGCCCGTGCCAGAGAGGGCACTGATGGGGTGAGAGTGAGAGAGGGCCTTCCCCAGTTAGTTAGGTTAGGGTGAGGAGCAGGTACGCTCGGGTGGCAACTACAGTGGTGGAGGTGTGCAGGTGGGTAGACCTGCTGGGAGAGCTACACGTCACAGCCCAGAAATTGTGCGAGGGCACCGAGTGTTGAATCGGGGAGTGAGACCCCAAATTGAGAAGCACCACAGTTTGGTCAATGGGAATTGGTTTTTAGAACCCATAGTGTAAGTTGGCCAATGGATTGGCAGGGAAAGACCCCGGGTAGTGTAAAGTGTGTTAATGTCATTTAGGAAATAGTTAGGATTGATGAACCTGTCGCACCATACGCAGCCACTTACCTGTGGTGATGATGACTCCACACCTGTGTTTTCTTTGTTCTGTGTTGCAGGAAATGAGAATTGCTGTTTGGATTTGTGAGACGCATCACGACGTGGATGAGACATTGGGGTGATTCCATCTCTCCCTCCTTAGGAGGGACTGATGATGAATTGGTGATGGCAAATTTTGATGTTGAGTTGGAGATGGCAAATTTTGATGAGAGTTGGAAATGGCAAATTGGATTGGTTAGGAGGGATAGAAGACGAATTTGGTTTATGGGAGGAACGGGGAAGACAGTAGGGACGTTTGTTGATGTGTAAAGTAGATGTTTATGGGTAGTGTTGTGTTTTGTGGATACAGTAAGGGGTAAGGGAGGGGCAATGTAGGTTACCTGGTGGGGGGGGGCGTACAGTAGGAACGTACCTGTCTCACCTGGTTCCCATGTGCCCCCAGTGTGCATTACCTTGTATTGCGTGCACTTTTGCGCCCTTACCACCTTACTCAATTGTCTTCTTTTGTCTCCCACCTCCGAGGATCTGGCTTTGGGGCAGAGAGAGAGGAGAGAGAGGTGCTGGCTCCGCAGTTGTGGGCCTGTACTTTCGCTGCTTGCTGCCTGGATCGATACACCATATGGACCGCAATTTTTGTGGCCGCCCACCATGGACCGCAGTTCTTTTGCGGGCAAGCACCACCCGTTGATGGACCTATGGGTCAACGTGGCACCTATGCCATACAGGTGAACCACTTATAGTTGGCCCCCTGACGGCCACAATTCAGAAATGGACGCGGTTGGCACCTTTCTTTATTTTTAAGGAAGCCAGAAGGCCAAGTACACCACATGAAGGCAAGACCAGCGGCAGAACATCGGCCGGCTGCGACACCACCGGTGACTATGAACACTTTATTGGTGCACCGGATGGTGCTGACTGTATGTATGGGGTGGTGCTTTTGGTGCTTGGATGGGGTGCTCTGCACATTATTAAAGGCCTTTAGGCCACAGGGCACTCGTGGGTTGGTGTATCGATGCTGGCATGCGTGCGCTCTCTATGCATAACATCTGCATGTGTTCCTCAAAGAACAGGTCCTGGATCGTAGTGTAAATATCAGTGTAGTCTTGTATAAATGATGCTCCCTACCGGCTGTATGTTTAGTTTGAGGATTCTTTCCGCGATTCGGTTATCCTGTGGGTGTGTTTCTGTGAGGAGAAGGGTGCAATGTCGCAGGGGGTCATATTTACTCATTTGTGAACATCTGTAAAACTGTCGCACTCAGGGTTGAGTTAATAGTAGAGGGAACTACATCTGAGTGCCACACTAAAGTAAGTAAAAATTTATCGGGTCGGGACGCCCCGAGGTAGAGAAGGGTGCAATGTTGCGGATATGAGATTGGCCTCCATCCATATCCGCTTGTAAATATTCCCCTATTTCCCCAATACTTCCCAACTATCCCCAATCCCCCATTCCCTAGTCCCATTTTCTGTAAACAACACTCTGTAGACCCGACCTTCCCCTATTTCCCCCATTAAATGTCGCATCCAGGTCCACCGCATCTCACGTAGACAACTATAGGACATCTTGCTAGTTATTCTTAGTCTATGTCAGTTAAGGACTCGTTTCCATTAATTCTGACTCTTCGTTGCACCAGAATGTGATTGTATGGCACCGTTAGAAAGTTTAGGACCTCCCAATACCTCCCCGCAGCTCTTCCTCATGGTACAACAACAACAACAACAACAGCGGCGGCGGCGCGGGGAGTGTGCGTCCTCACTCCGGCTTGGTTAGCCGCCATTGAACATGTGCTCCGACGGGGTTACCATGCAGGGGCTCGCTGTCAGCTCCTCGTCAAGGGCGGAGCCCGGTAACCCCCCGCACCCAATAGAAGCGGCGGACCGATTCCATCTGGGGCGGAGCCAACGAGCCGAGGGCGTGTCACTCCCCGCTGAGCATGTGCAGGAAGAGGGAGGTGACGTCAGATGCGCCCTCAGCTTGGAGAGAGAAGACGCCACCTCCGAGCGCTGAAATACCTCCCCGCATCTCTGGACCGGACCGCGTTTGATTCTGCCCCTGAGCCAAGGTGCACCTTGTGCTATCGACTGCCTGTCCTTCCCTGCCATCAATCCCCGTGTAAGTCAGTCTTGTCCCGTTTGTCTGTGGTCTGTCGGGGATACATAAGACTGTGTCTAAGTGCCCATCTTTTCTGTGCTTTACCTCTTACCTTGTAATCTACCCCTTTTCTGCATCACCAATTATATCCTCCTCCGGAGGTCTTGAGAACTGTACCCCCTTGTGTCGTTTCATTTATCCCAGCCGTTGTGTCCTTTCCTTCATTGATTTAGCGTAGCGCAATTCGGCCAACGTTCGAGTGGAATCGGGCGGGATCGGGTTCTAATCGGGGAGTAACTGTTCGGACGCGGTAATACACCACCGCTCGGTAAAATAACATCTAAAACCGCGTCTGTAACAATATATATATATAAATATATATATATATTATCGGGTGCTACTTTTGACTCACCCTGATATATATATATATATATATATATATATATATATATATATATATATATATATATATATATATATTTATATATATATATATATATATATATATATATATATATAGATATATATATATATATATATATATATATATATATATATATATATATATCTATATCTATATATATATATATCTATATCTATATATATATATATATTGTAACGGTTTTGAGAAGTGTAACGAATTTGAGAAGTGTAACGGTTTTTGAGAAGTGTAACAATTTTGGAGGAAGTGTAACGAATGTGAAAAGTATGGTTTTGTTGTGTGTAACACCCTCGTAATGTAAATAATGGTCGCAGCCGTCCTCCTAGTTAATTCCATGAAACTTACACACAGGCCACGATATATCTTTTTAAATAGTTTATTTCCTTATTCTATGTAGGCTAAATATGTGTTTCCCACTAGATTCACTCTGCATTGTATCAAACGAAATAAGCGTAGGCCCCTTTCAATTTCCCCAATCATCTCCGCTCTCCAAAGTTCCTTTCAAAAGCGGTGCGAGTGGTGTTCAATCCCGCAAGCCGCCATTGCCCATGTGCTCATCTCGGAGAAGAGGGGGGTAGGAGCCGCCAACTCACAGGCGTGGCACGTCGTCATGATCAAGGGAGGAATCGGACAGCCCTAACAGCCAACCAGCACCGTGGTTAGCGACCCGGTAGGCGTGCCCTCGCAGCCGGCGGCTTGATTCCGCCCCGAGTAATAAAAGCGACTGGAAGGGACTGCTTCGGGAGATGACACGAGAGATGACACGAGAGATGACATGAGAGAGGACATGAGAGATGAGCTGTGAGCTGTGAGATGAGAGATGCTCCAAACCAAAAAGGAGAGATACTTGGGGAGGAAACAAGGTTTGAAGAGACGCGCTGAGAGGAGGGAGACGGCTCCACCAGAAGGAGAGGAGCAGGTGTGACCGAGCCAGCGCGTGAAGTCTACAGCATCGGCAGCGTCGACGCGACCGAGGGTTTTCCCGCCAAAAACGCGAAGAATTGAGAGCTGCTACCTCCAGCCCTGCCGGTTGCAGGGACCTGACCCTGCCTCCCTCTCCAGCAACCCACCTCCGCCAATCCTGCCTGCAATTTCCCCCGTGTAAGTGTGAACGTCGTCTGTCCTAATCGTTGTCCTGGGGTTAAGTAAATTGAATAGTATAAGTTAACGATTCACTGTGTGACTGCTTCTTCCATCCATTGCTTGTAAATAATTTTGGTCGCTTCTTCTTTTTGCTTGTGTGTGTATAATAAATCTGTTCTTCCTCCGTACTCTGTCTTCTTCTCTTTTCCTTCTCTTTCGGTCGCTTTAGAGGTTTCCCGATTGAATATCTGTGGTGCGATCTGGTCAACGTTGGGGGAGTCGGGCCAATTGGGGATCCTGTAACGGTCGCGGTTGGACCATCCGCTCGGCCCATCATAACATCTAAACCGCGATCTGTAACAATTGGTGTCTGGGAGTGGGATTCGAGGCCCGAACCAAATTTTTAAAACGTGTAGAAAAAAAAAAAATTTTGGTCAAAATTACGAGCTGCCGAAAATTTGTTTTATAAAACCCGAATTTTGAGATCGCGCCATGGACAATCAAGGCAATCGGATGTCGGTGGGGGAGATAGATGGGTTAGGGGTAACCCAGGACTTAGGGGAAGAAAGGGAGGCGGAGAGCAATGAGGAGGCGGTTGAGGGGGTATCAGATGCACAAAATGGCGTCCTCGCGCACGAGGTTGCGGGCGCGCAAAATGGCGCCTCGCACATGGCTACGGCGGCCGCACCCACTGCACAAGTGGGAAGGATGGCCCAAATGCAGGCCCTCATGGAGCAATTTATGATACAAATGCAGGCGTCCCTCAACCTGCAGAAGGACGATATGAGGGCTAATAGTGAGCAAATGAGGGCTGATAGTGAGCAATTGGGAGACCAAATTAGCGGTTTGAAAAGCAGTATGGGACAAATGGGGAACCGGATGGAGGCTCAGAATGAGCAATTGGGGGTAATGAGGGACGAAGCGAGGGGTACCGGTGAGAAGTTAGACAATAATTTTGAGGGGTTAGACAACGGGATAAAAGAGGTGAAAAATGGGTTAATGGGGTTAGAAAATAGGATGGAGGACAAATTGCGGGAAATAGGGGAACAATCTGCCCGGGAAATCAAACGAATGGGGAACCAGATAGAGGAGGTGCAAATCGGGTTAGAAAGTAAACTGGATGCTCAGAGGGATGAATTGGGACAGATGAGGGTGGCATCTACAAAAGAGATGGAGGAGATACGATGAGGTGTAAGTGAGGAGGTTTCGGGGCTACGCGAGGAGGTAAAGCGAGGTGAGAAGCGTATGGAGAAAGACGTGAGGAATAATACGGCTAGGTTACAAGGGGGCATAGAGGGTCTGACGAAGGGAGTAGAACAGCTGACAGTCGGACAAAGGGAACTAGCGGACCAAGTGGAAAAGAACACTGCAATCATCGGGGGTTTAAAAGCGACACAAAGGACATTAAAAACGAATTAATAGCAACACAAAAGGAATGTCAGATGGTACATGAGGGGTTGACGAAGAAGATGGAGGAGGTGACAGAAGTAATGGAGACGAAGGACCGAGAGGTGAGGACGCACATCGAAACGGTTAAGGTGGCGTTAGAGGAAAAGATAGAGGGGGCGCACCGGGAGATGAAGGAGGTAAAGGAAAAATTAGAGGAGGTGGAAGAAGAGGTGAGTGAAATTAAGAAGGGACGGACAGAAACTAAGAGGGAGATAAAGGAGGAAGTAATGGAATTGGTACAAGGTCTGTGTTCAAATCATGATGAGGTTCTCACTAACCAAATAAAAAGTTTGCAGGTGGCAGAGGAGGTGCGACGACGAGGTACGGAGGTGAGTGGCAATGTACATGATGTGAGGAAAGCTTCAGTCGGCTTGGGGATTGGTTTGGATCCGGGTGTTCGTGAAAGGCCGTTGGTGAAGTGTGTGACAGGTCAGGTGTGCGAAAAAAGAGGTGTGCGAGAATGTCCGACCATGGGGTGTGTGAGGAAAAAGTGCGCGCCGACCAGTGAGTGTGCTGTCGAGAGTGAGTCGGTCGTAGCGCGTGTGCGAGGGGGTACATGGAAGCACGGTGTGGTAAGTGTTACGGAGGAAGTAACGAAAGAGTGTGCGCAAGAGGATGCGCGAGAAAGGTGTGTAACGGACAGGTGTATGGGGAAAGAGTGCGCTGTCAAGAGTACGGGGGAATGCACGCCTGTGGTGAGTGTTACAGAGGATGTAACGAGAAAGTGTACGCCTGTGGGGAGTGTTACAGAGGATGTAACAGAAGAGTGTGCGCGAGAAAGGTGTGTAACGGACGGGTGCATGAGGAAAGAGTGTGCTGTCGAGAGTAAGGGTGAGTGCGCTGTCAAGAATGGAGGTGAGAGTAGTGAGAGTGACACGGGGCGTGAGTTGGTTGTGACAGGTGAGCGAGGATGTACACCTGGAATGGAAGGGTGCACACCTGGAATGGTAGAGCGTGTGTGGGAATGCACACTTGAGTTGGTCGTGAGGCACGTGGTTGGGTGTGCGAGTGAAAGCACACCTGTGATTGTCACAGAGGAGGTGACCGAGGAGGGGGCGCGAAGAGGTGTGTTGGTGAGGTGTGCGAGCGACGAATGTGTGCCAAGGTGTTCGGTGGTCAGGTGTGTGACCAAGTCTGTGAGAGGAATGAGTGTACCGAGGTGTGTAAGGAAAGGTACGAGGAGCAAGGGAACGGCTGGAGGTATGAGCAAGCAAGGGGTAGCGTATGCGTGTCAGCATGCAGGTGAGGCATCGACGGTAACCGGGTTAGCGGTTAGAGCGACTTTTAGCCGAATCGGGCCCTCGGTGCGTGCCGAGCTTCGCGTGCCGCGAGAACCAGCGGGGATCCGAGCCACGGCGGGTTCGAAAGGACCGCCGTACGCGATCCACGCTGGGCCTCGCTTGGAACGGCCGCGTCCGTGCTCCACTAGGCGGAGCGGGCAGCTCGATAGGAAGGGTCGTCATGGCGACCACTTTTTGTTGAGACGTGCCGGCAGGTCGAGATCGGGACATTGGATGGCTCCACGCCGAGGTGGTGCGTGGGATCTCGGCCCGGGTAAGCCCCCGTCCCTGCCCCGAATGCGGGACGTATCCAGCCGCTGGCACAAAAGAACCCGCATTCATTGCTCGGCTGTACGAAGCCGGGCTGTAGACGTGAATTGGCGCACCGAGAGGATCTAATAGGTAGACGGGTGATGAGGTTAGTGTTTTGGACCCAAAATTAGAAAAAGGCAAAATTTGATGATTGGTACGGTGATTAGCAGTAAATGACAAATTTTTGATTTGTTGAATTTGGGCGAGCGAAATTGATAGTAGGACCTCCCCGATGTGGTGGGATGGCAAATCCACCATCCCTCACAGGTGGGGGGCAAAGGAGCACTAGATTATGGGGTGTATGGCAGTGAAAACTAGCCCGGGTGGGTTAGGATATTGTGTGTAGGGATCTAGCGAAGATGACATTAGGTAACGTTAAGATTAGTTAGTGACTGATACCTGTAGTGGGGACGCAGGTAGTTTAGTGTGGATGATAATGACGTGGGAGCGCAATAGTTTAAAGGGACGACTGGGAAGCGCAAGTTTCAGAGGGGAGTAGTTAGATGAGATGATGCCGTGTGTTTGAGGATTGAACAGGTGTGATTGCACAGGTGTGCAACTGAACAGGTGGATGGAACAGTGTATGAGGGAGTAGTGGTGATTGCGTGTTGTGTTGACCAAATGGTCCAGGAAGAAAGGAGGGTGCAGGTGGC
Organism: Myxine glutinosa; assembly: GCF_964187855.1. Taxonomy (NCBI): domain Eukaryota; kingdom Metazoa; phylum Chordata; class Myxini; order Myxiniformes; family Myxinidae; genus Myxine; species Myxine glutinosa. The sequence continues at coordinate 77,557,709 of NC_136268.1, forward strand.
ACCAGGTGTGAGGGCACAGGTGTGCAACAACAGGTGTATGTGGCTGTGTGGAATAAATGGTAGTGTGGAATAAATGGAGTATTGGAATGGATGGTCGTGGAGTGGATATGGTGGAAATTGTGGAGTGGAGTGGATGGTGCGAAGGTGTGAATGGGGGAAGAGTGGACCCCCATCACGGATACCCGGGGCGGGTAGTGTAAGTGTTAGGTAGAGGGTACAGGTAAATTGTGGTTGGATATTGGCATCTGTGGTGCGGGAGAAAGAATGGTCTTTGGATGGGTGCATTAGTGTTGTGGAAATGGCTGGGCGTGTAGCCTTTTAGTGTGTGTAGTTGGTTGGGCGCTCCACCACTGTGAGGATGTCGGCCAGGTGAGGCCGCAGGTGGGCTCTGGGAGCCGGTAGTAGTTGTTGTGGATGGGGCCCGAGGATCCGGAGGACGGACCCGGGTAGCCCAGTGCCAGAGGGCACCGAGTGGGGTGACAGAGCCAGGAGGGGCTGTCCCCAGTTAGTTAGGTTAGGGTGAGGAGCTAGGTAAGCTCGGGTGGCAACTGCAGTGGTGGAGGTGTGCAGGTGGGTAGACCTGCTGGGAGAGCTACACGTCGCAGCCCAGAAATTGTGCGAGGGCACCGGGAGATGAATCGGGGGAGTGAGACCCCAAATTGAGAAGCACCACAGTTTGGTCAATGGGAATTTGGTTTTTAGAACCCATAGTGTAAGTGGCCAATGGATTGGCAGGGAAAGACCCCGGGTAGTGTAAAGAGTGTTAAGGTCATTTAGAGGATAGTTAGGATTGGAGTCTCCTCGCACCATCTGCATCCACTCACCTGAGATGAGGTAACTCCACACCATGCCATGTTTTATTATTTTGCATTAATGCAAATGTTTTGGATTGTGAGACGCATCATGACGTGGGTGTGACATTGTGCGTAATTCCATCTCTCCCTCCTTATGAGGATTGATGATGAATTGGTGATGGCAAATTTTGAAGTAGAGGGATTGGAGACGAATTTGGTGTAGAAGGGAAAGATGGGGAAGACAAGACGTAGTGACGAATTTGTAAAGGTGTAAATTCTTGTAAATATGGGGTAAGGGCAAGGGTAGTGTAGGTGACAGGGGGGGTGACGTACGGTAGGGACGAGTTTTCTCACTTCGCTCTCCGTACGCACTTCACCCTGCATTGCCTTTATTGACGTGTACCCTTGTGACCTTACCCCTCGCTCATTTGCCTTCCCCCCTTTTGTCTCCCACTTGAGGACCTGTGCGCCATTGGGTGCCGAGGGGAGCGTGCGTGAGGTGGCCATTGTTCGCACGAGATTCCCAGAACCAGCATGCATTGCGTTGATGTACCACTTTATGGACCGCTGTTCTGCGGCCGAGTACCACTTGATGGACCCCAGGTTCTGGGGCAGGGCACCTCTGTTGGAGACCGGCCATAGTGGCCAGGGAATCTTGCTTGCGGACGTCGGTAAGGTGGCACCTATGCCAAACAGGTGGACCACCCTTAGTTGGCCCCTGAGGCCCTAAATAAAAATGAACACAAGTTGTGCTTTTTATTATTTCCAAGTAGGCCGCATGAAGCCAGAAGACGTCGGGAAGAACATTGGCCCAGCAGAGAAAGAGAAGACCACCACCAGTTGTTTTGTTGTGTTTATTATGAACCGTGGTGACTGCGCACCGAGTGGTGCTTTTGGTGCTTAGTGGTGCTTTTGGGGCTTTTGGGTGCTTTGGTGGTATTGGTACTGGTGCATCGATGCAATGCGTGCTGTCTCCTCCCTCCCAACAGGAATTTCTTTTTCTTGTTCCCTAAAAAGAAAAAAAACACAGGTCCTGGGTTGCGTTGTAAATAAGAAATAACGTCACTGTAAATAATGCTCCCCACCATAAATGTATAGTTTGAAAACAATTCCGTAATTCGGTTATCCTGTGGGCGCAGAACCTGTTAGACAGGGTGCAATGCAGCAGGGGGACATATTTATTTGTGTTTTAAGATTGTCACACTCAGGGTCAGGTTAATTGTAGAGGGAATTACACCTACGTGTCACACTAAGTTAAAGTTTTGTAGGCCCGAACACGGACCTGAAGAAAGGAGGGTGCAGTGTAACGGTTTTGAGAAGTGTAACGAATTTGAGAAGTGTAATGGTTTTTGAGAAGTGTAACAATTTTGGAGGAAGTGTAACGAATGTGAAAAGTATGGTTTTGTTGTGTGTAACACCCTCGTAATGTAAATAATGGTCGCAGCCGTCCTCCTAGTTAATTCCATGAAACTTACACACAGGCCACGATATATCTTTTTAAATAGTTTATTTCCTTATTCTATGTAGGCTAAATATGTGTTTCCCACTAGATTGACTCTGCATTGTATCAAACGAAATAAGCGTAGGCCCCTTTCAATTTCCCCAATCATCTCCGCTCTCCAAAGTTCCTTTCAAAAGCGGTGCGAGTGGTGTTCAATCCCGCAAGCCGCCATTGCCCATGTGCTCATCTCGGAGAAGAGGGGGGTAGGAGCCGCCAACTCACAGGCGTGGCACGTCGTCATGATCAAGGGAGGAATCGGACAGCCCTAACAGCCAACCAGCACCGTGGTTAGCGACCCGGTAGGCGTGCCCTCGCAGCCGGCGGCTTGATTCCGCCCCGAGTAATAAAAGCGACTGGAAGGGACTGCTTCGGGAGATGACACGAGAGATGACACGAGAGATGACATGAGAGAGGACATGAGAGATGAGCTGTGAGCTGTGAGATGAGAGACGCTCCAAACCAAAAAGGAGAGATACTTGGGGAGGAAACAAGGTTTGAAGAGACGCGCTGAGAGGAGGGAGACGGCTCCACCAGAAGGAGAGGAGCAGGTGTGACCGAGCCAGCGCGTGAAGTCTACAGCATCGGCAGCGTCGACGCGACCGAGGGTTTTCCCGCCAAAAACGCGAAGAATTGAGAGCTGCTACCTACAGCCCTGCCGGTTGCAGGGACCTGACCCTGCCTCCCTCTCCAGCAACCCACCTCCGCCAATCCTGCCTGCAATTTCCCCCGTGTAAGTGTGAACGTCGTCTGTCCTAATCGTTGTCCTGGGGTTAAGTAAATTGAATAGTATAAGTTAACGATTCACTGTGTGACTGCTTCTTCCATCCATTGCTTGTAAATAATTTTGGTCGCTTCTTCTTTTTGCTTGTGTGTGTATAATAAATCTGTTCTTCCTCCGTACTCTGTCTTCTTCTCTTTTCCTTCTCTTTCGGTCGCTTTAGAGGTTTCCCGATTGAATATCTGTGGTGCGATCTGGTCAACGTTGGGGGAGTCGGGCCAATTGGGGATCCTGTAATGGTCGCGGTTGGACCATCCGCTCGGCCCATCATAACATCTAAACCGCGATCTGTAACAATATATATATATATATATATATATATATATATATATATATATATATATATATATATATATACATACATATATATATCTATCTATATATATATATATATATATATATATATATATATATATGTCAAGTAGTAGATTTGTTATTGCCTAAAGTTCAGTTATAGACGTTGGGTGCTAATGTGTTGTGATTTGTATGATGTCTAAAAGTGCTGTTTCATAAAGTGGATAAAGGGTTTTTGCTTCGTTTTGGTTTTGGATGAGGAGGGGCTTGGAGTGAGGTCATGCTGAACGGGTTGTATACGTGTGCTTTTTTCGAGGCTGGTCGTAAAACCACGCCCACATGCGCTTGTTTTTTTGCGTAATGCAAGTAGAATGACATGAACCTATCGTTAACTATATATATTTTGTTTTAATCTCAGCAAACGCATGACTCTGTATAAACATGCTTTGGATTACTCATGTACACAAACCCATAAAATATATGGGTTTGTTTGGCTAAGCATACACTCTTCTCTTTGTGAGTTACAGTTCTGTTTTCTCGGAGCCCAGAAAAACAATTGATAAGGACGGGCTGACTCCCCCGAATGATAACGGTGGGAGGAACCTCTCCCAGTGTTGTTTGTTCCCTCGGAGATTTCCTGATAAAACGTGTCCCTATATAAATGGACTGGGAATCAATGTGTTTTCAGGAAGGCTTGACGTGGCATGTTCTTGCTGTAGATTGCTGTAGACGTCGGTCTCCTCCGGATCCGTATAAGTTGGCTTTAATAAAAAACTGCGCCATTTTTCAGGCTATTTGTGGACTTCTTTTGCAAACGAAGAGCTGATTCTTCACAGATGGTACCAGGAGTGGGGTGTCAACAGACGCGGAGGACGGGAAACGGAGCCCGAGGGACAGGAGGAAGGCTGACCTGAGGCCGGCGCCGGCACGTTGATTTGAGTAAAGGTGGGAGTTGTTTTATATCAGAGGGCTATCTTTCCAAATTCGTACCTTCCTCCCTCGCGCGGGTTCAGTCTCCTTGTCTTCCCCGCTGTCTGCACTCGAACAGAAATTGTAAGTAGAGGCTCATTTAGGCCTCAGAATGGCGTAGCTTTGTTAAAGCCAGGATAAATAAGTAAGGATAAACCAGGAAGGACTTAACAGTAAGCTTAAAGTTACAGTTAGCACCAGGAGGGGAAAATGAGGTCGGACAGCCATATAGGTTGAAACCAGGTGGCCAAGATTTTTCCAGGAAGGAACAGCCCAGAGACAAGATGGGGTATGCCATTGCATGCCAGGGAACGAAGGGCTGTGGCTAACTTAGGCTAAACTTAGATAGAAAGCCATAGGAACATGGCCAGTAAAAGGATTTGCGCAGGATATCGGTGAAGATATCGGTGAAGATAACGTTCGGTAAGGGTAACGTTATAACTTAACAAGGGAAGGGGGGAAAGTGAGGTCGAGCCAGGCCGAGAACTTTCCAGGAAGGAACAGCCCAGAGACAAGATGGGGTATGCCATTGCATGCCAGGGAAAGATGGGCTGTGGTGAACTTAGAAGGTCCAGATAGAAACAGGCCAGACCCTGGTGGACCAGAGAAAATAAATAAGCTCACAGGAAATGGGCCAGGTGAAACAATTAAGGAGGTAGTTAAGCAAGCAAATCAGCGGCTAATGCCGCTCGTCCATAATCCGGACCAAGACCCCGCGAAAGGGGAGGTAGCCACCATGCCCCCACCCCCCCCCAAGACCTGAGCTCAGCCCCGGGGCTCTAGGCAACACCCCAACACCCCCCGCCCTGCTTCCCCTTTCCACCTCAACCCACCCCCCGTCCAAACCCGTCCCAAAAAATCCTTTTCCTTGAATGAGAGACGTAACATGAATGAGGAATGAATGTATATTGGGATGTTAATTGACGTGTGTGTCTGGCCAATGTGTTTGTCTGTGTGTCATGTGCAAAGCAGAGGGTTTCGGTGTGAAACTTTGTAAGCGATCTGCTCGACTTGGGGGAAATTCAGGCCGGGAATGTCCATTTTAACGTCTATCCGAGAGAACAGGCGAGGTCCTGAACTGAGTCCGGATTTTCATCTGTTTGGGAGTTGTTTGGGAAGCGAATTGATATAAATCGGGTCAGGAAAGCACCCGGAGTGCCCTTGTCGATCTACTGTTGATATGAAGCGGTTTCTTGGAGATGGTTGCAGAATTCGAATCAATATGTGTGTTTTACTTGAATTGAAGAGTTCATTCAATGGCAGATATTGTGGATTGTATGTGTGGGATGTATCGCTGAGGCAGCTCACCTTTGGAATTGGTGTCATATAGTGCATTTTGGGTCAGAGAGGTCAAGCGTCGGAGATCCTGTTAGCTAGGGATGAGTTCTGACAGCTCAATGTTCTGACAGCTCACTACATGTCAGGTCGTGGATTTGTTATGACAGCACTTTGTTATGACAGCCGACTGCATGTCCCAACGCGAGGTACGCGTTGAGATGGTTGTGCCAGGTCGATCGGCGATCTCTGAATTTAAATCGGATTTTTGTCATGTGTGTTGTGAAATTAAACGTCTATCCGAGAATCCTGGCTTTATTCGTTTTATTAAAATGTGGTACAAACCTGCGTTTCCGCCGTGCGGCTCCGTGGAAGTTTGGGTAGAGGGATATTGTGTGTTCAGACAGGAGCCGAGCGAGCCGCGAGTCACGGGTGTGCTGTATGAGGTTGCTCAGAGTGCCGGCGATAACTCGCCCACTCTCAGAGGAAGTGTGTGCCCAAATGCATTGTGGGTCATTTCGACTTTGCTGGATGTCGGACGTTCACATGTCAGTATCTTGTCAGAATCTTCTTCTTCATATCATGTCCTTCATCCTTCATCTTCTTGTCAGAATTAGACATGAGTCATGAGCCATGTCGGAATAGTGGCCGGCTGTGACATATATGCCAGGCAATGTCACAGGACGAATACGTTATTTAAGATGGATTTATAAGATGGATAGATGGATGGATTTATTTAAGATGGCTAAAATAAACGATTTCAAGACAGAGTAATTAATTTCCGGAGTCAAGTTCCAACAGGAAGTCTTGTTCATACAGTAAGGTACAGTGCGGAGTGGCGGCTGGAAGATGCATCGAAGCATTTGGGATGATCGATGCGCCGGACAAAGGGTATGCTGGCGAACGATGCTGGTAAGGTTGTTATTAAAACACATATGGGTCTGAGGGCAGATAATGTGGGACAAGCTGCCTCACGGGCGCTGCAGGGAGAGTATTTGGAAATTCAATAATTTGAGCAGAAATGTCACGTTTTCAACAGAACGCTGATCCGAGGAAGGAGGACGGTTGAGGTTTCAACTGTCGGTATGTGGTGTGGCTTGTGCCAAGGTGTGGGCGCGAGGAGGTGCGTTGATGAAGCGTTGTGCGAACGAGGAAGGATGTGCGATGGGCATTGTGAAGCACGCCTCGTACGGAAGGTCCTTGGACGAAGTGTGACGGTTGTTGGATTCATAGAAGTTAGCATTATGCTAGGTAGAGCCACATTAATGGTCATTTGTCCATTGTCGCCGGACTTGCATTACTTGTGGGATAATAAAGCGCTGGTTACCCCAATTCGAAGTTTGACCTTTTAAAGTTTAGTTGACCTTTGTTCGAGATATGCAAGGGAAAGGTCAGAGGGAATTCACTAACCTTGGAAGAACGACAGGCGGAGTCAGTCTACAGGGTGTTGCTTTAACGACAGGATATAGAACCTAAATCTGGAGAGAATATCGGGACATATATTGTGGGTAAAACCAAAATCATGTACGTAATTAATGAACAGAGAATATCGAGTCCTGGTTGTCGTTGTAATTGTCGTTGATGTCCCGATTCAGGGGTCTCAAGAAATAAACAGACTTCCGGTGCCGACTGGACGCGTCAGGTACAGTACGCTGGAATTTAATTTAAGTCATGTCAAGAGGAGGACATTTGTGAGGATGAAGAGATGCAAGTAACGTGGATTAAATTGTGGTATCACGAGTTGGGTGCCAGAGATATTGTGGTTATTATAACTCACTGATTATAGGGGGCGCCGGGCGCACCGAGTACAGATCGGGTTGCATGATGGAGCACGCAGGCATGGATTTTGGCTTTGCGAGGCCCCGGATAGAAGCTGGCATTTCGATGCTGTGGATTATATTATGCCTGCCCGGAAAGGGGATGTCCTGTGCTGGGGCTGGCGACATGCCTCTGTTATTTGTCTGTCTGTCGGTCTGATTGTAAGTCTTTGGTACTGGGAGGGCTAATTGAGTGCTCAGGCGTCATTGTTCCATGGAGGCAGGAGCTGTGAGTCACAAAATGTAAATGTAACACAGAGAGATGAACAGGACAACAACGGAGTTTATATGGACGGGTTTGGGGATGCAACTTCGTCCGGGGGTTTTGGTCCAGCCTGCAAGGAGTCCAGGGGCTTGTTTTAGGGCTGGGTCGCCAAAAATGGGATGCTGTGCCCATCTGGATGTAAAATTATCCATCAAGGACGGGGAATAATGTGCAGTGTGATTGGGTAAGAGGTAAAGGCCATAAAACACCAACCCCATGAGGAACGAAATAAATGGAGAGATGTTGGGATCACATGATGGTTGGGATTGAAGAACAACCTACTGGGATTTCAAACCTGTGTTTGGGTCTGGGGCAACTGGGTGATGGGCAATAGTGTATGAGTGAGTAATTATGATCTGTTTAAGTGTAAGAGGCGGTGGAGAAGATAGGGGTGATGAAAAGTTATTTGTTTTAGTGTGAAGTAGGTTGGTTGCTTATTTGTCACAGTAAGATGAGAGTTGTGTTTTTAAGCTTGGTCTTTGAATGAATTGTTGCTTGGAATGTGTTGATTGGAAAAGTGATTTCTGATCGCTGATCCGATCTGGTTTTGAATGGTTTGATTTAATTTTGAATTGATTGGAGGTAATAAGGATTTGTGTTGATTTCCTGATTTGAGTTCATCTGGAAACGAAGACAGATGGGATTAATGTGTATATCAGGAACAATTTGGAAAAGAAATATGGATATATGACATTACTAAAATATAACCAAGCAATTGAGAGTTCTTGGGTTAATGGGATATAAATAAATGCATCTACAAGTTGATGGTTTATAAAAAATTTAGTTCTGGATGATACTTAAACGATGAACAATGTTGGCAATATACAAAGAATGTGACTTGTTTTTTGGGGGGAAAACATGTGGTTTAAATTTGGTTGGCTAAGTTTTAAAGATGGAGATGTTTCGCAGAACTCTTATGATTATTTACATGAGTGGTGGACTATTCCATGGCGAAGCATTTTTCAGTTTTTATGATTAAGGTTTAAGGTCTTTATGATCTGTTTAGTGTATTTTTCAAAGGAGAGGGTTTTGGTCAATGATGATGCCAAGATTCCGGATGTGGATACTGGGAAACCATCGATGTTGGGGGGAATGAAGATTAATTCAGATTTAGCATAGTTAAGTTCGAGGAAGCTGATCTGAAGCTAGAATTTTATTTCAGTTAGGCAGTTTGTCAGGATAGAGTGGGTGGTGGTGGAGCACGATTTGGTGGAGATGAAAAAGCTGGATGTCATCGGTGAAGCAGTGGAATTGGAGACCATGGTGCATTGGCTATGGTGCATGACGGATTAAGTGACCAAGGGGGGATAGGTACAGAACGAAGAGGAGGGGGCCAAGAACTGAACCTTGGGGGACACCTTAAGGGGGAGTGAATTGTGGTGATTAAGCTGTTGTAGATGCTGTCAATTTTGCTTTGGATGAATGGTCCAGGAAGGAAGCAGGGTGCAGGTGGCACCAGGTGTGAGTGCACAGGTGTGCACCAACAGGTGTGTGGAGCAAGGTGGTGGTATCCAGGGAGCTGAGGAGTTTGTTCACGTTGTAAAGTTTGTTTATTTAGTTTGTGAATTGTAGAGAAGAGTGCTTTTGGGATTCCGGAGCCAGAGTGGATAATTTGAGAGTAGTAGGTGGTCCATGTGAAGCTTGGGGGTGAACTAATTTGGGTTTAATAGGCACAAGCTGGTCTAAACAGGGTGAGGAGGATGGCGTGATTGATGATGTCAAAGGAGGCGTTGAGGTGAGGAGGATGAAAATGTTGAGGTTGCCGGCATCAGAGGAGAGAAAAGGTCGCTGGTGATTTTGAGGAGAGCAGTTTCAGTACTGTGGCTGGAGCAGAATCCGGATTGGGATGTTTCATACAGGTTATTGGCAGAGTGGTGATGTTTGAGTTGAGTGGCCACAGCACGTTCCAAAACTTTTGACAGAAAGGGTAGATTGGAGATGGGTCTGAAGTTATTTAGGGTGTCAGGGTTTAGTCCAGGGTTTTTCCAAAATGGGGGTGAAGTTTCACGAGTTTTTGGGGAAATCGGTATGTGAAGCTGGATTAAGTTGGAACTGCTTGATGAGCCATGGAGATGGATTGGGTTTTGTTGTTGGTTGTCTGGGAGTTCGGTTGTTGCATTGCCAAAGGTTTCTGTGTGGTGGACACACTGGTTGGCTGTTGTCTTGTGTGACGTGGATGGAGATGTATGTGGCTGTGTGTGGCTGCCTGGAGGGGAAGGCGGCTACAGTGGTTGATATTGGCTGTGGGTTGTCCGGGGTGCTTCGATTTGCATAAAGGGTGAAGATTGGGATATTACATTATTTTAAGTAAGAAGTAATTATGAGTTATTATGAGTAATTAGTGGTATGAGTATTAGTTATGAGTTCCAGGTGTTGAGCTAGTTATGCTAGTTATCCAGCTAGTTATGAGTAAGTGATTATTTTAGTAAAATTACATGTTTCGCTGTGTTGTGGATCTGGGGACAAGCTAGTTTGATGGGTACCCTGGGGTCTTCGGCGTGTCTATGTGTTTGTCTGGCTGTTACACTAGACTCTGGAATGGGTTTTCATGAGACGAATTTCAGACATAACAGTGAGAATCTATTTTGAGCGAATCACAGTGGGTGAGGAAAACATTGTGTGTGACCAGACACCAGAACTGACCAGAATTGAAATTGGAAGTAGACCAGGTTATTTCTATTATTTGTTTATTCGTGAAAATAAATAAATAATAGGGGGAGGTTCATGGAGGTTAATGGTGGTTTGTTTGTATTAATCGAGGTTAATGGTGGTTTGTGTTTGTGTTAATGGAGGTTAATGGTGGTTGGTTTGTGGTAATTCTAGTTGAAACTCTCGCTGAAGTAATTTTCGTTTATTTTTATTTTTTGATTCAATTTGAGAGTTGAGATGATTGATTTTTTATTAATTTTATAATTTTATTTTTATTGATGTTGGAAACAGGTAATGGGATGCTGAGAGAAGGATGGAATTTAATTTGAATTGGACTGGATTAAATGGGATTGAATTTAAAAATTGAATATTGAATAAAATTGGATCCACTTGGAAAAAAGTGGATTAGGAAATTGGAGACCTGTAGACCAGGCGCTCCCAGGAGACTTGTGGACCAGGTGTTCCACCAGAGGAAAAAGACCAGGTGTTCGTGGAGCACTTCACCTGCAAGAACGCCTTGGAACCAAGGTGGAAGGGACCAGTCCAGGTGTTGCTGACTACACCAACGGCAGTCTTTTGCGAGGGCAAGACTTCGTGGATCCACGCCACGCACTGTAAGTTGGCCATACAAGCACCAGACACCACACCCCCAGAACACAGTAAGGATGGGCCTAATCATAGGTACAATACTATTGATAGCGACAGCAGCTAGGGGAAACTCCGATTCCAATAGATGCGAAAACGAAACCCGACACCTCACCGTAACATGGGGACAAAGAGTATCACTACCATGTTTCGAACAGAAAGCCCTGCACACAAATTGGGTGAACATAAATTGGCTAGCACTGTCGGCAGGGCCTGGACGCGTTGGCATGATACTACAAAAGCAACGAGAGTTCCGGGAAGACGGGCAAGCTAGCATTAAGACCTTGGCCCAACCAGGATACCAATGGGGAACCCCTGATTTTAAGCTACAAACACGCACACGCCTAGGGAAAGACATGACCATGCAGGTCCGGTGCAGCGTCTGGACCCCTGGCGCGGCCGGTGGCGAAAGGAACTACATACCATGCATCGAATACATACTCACGCCACAACCCCAGAATAAGGCCCCAAAGAAGGGTGAAAACACATATTGGAAAGTGGCCAGGGAGGTGGCAACAATTCAAAATAGGACACACTGCTGGTCGTGCATGCGCTTTCCCCAAGCAGGCACCACAGGAAGACACATGATAGTGCTACCTCTGTCCCTCAATGACCTCTGCTCACAACCTATCGATTCCCCATGTTTAGTCACCACGCTGGAAAGAGAAGGGGTTGACAACGGCAAGAGTTGCAATCGACAATTTAATTATCGCCCGTCAATGATTGCCCATGTGGCCGAGAGGCCTGCCCCCGTCTGGGTCAAACCACAGAAAGGGAGGGTCTGCCTCCAGGGTTCCGGCCACTTGCGTATGGGAGAATCAGAATGCGCCTACACTCTCCCCGGGAAGCTGGGACAAGGGAGCTCGGGGATTACATTACGAATAGTACTGCAAGATAAACGCAACCACAACATAACGGCTATAACATTCTCTAGGGGGGTTAGTAGGATTAATGGGGTGGTAAAGGGACTCCAGTGCTTATCCACCCACCTGGTCCCACCCCATGGGACAATGTTTATATGCGGCGACAAGGCTTACCCCTATTTACCAAATAATTGGGGGGGCACATGTTATCTGGGTTCCGTCCTTCCTGACGTTGAGATACTGGATGAGCGAGACCCAAAGTCCTTGGACAGGCGTTATAAGAGGTCAGTCATGAACGAAGATGGAACCACTAAACTACACGGGAGTCTATGGGAAAAGGTGTTTGGTTTCTTCTTCCCAGGAGCGGGCACAGTCATGGATAGTTTCCGGATAGACAAATTGGCTTTGGCCCTAGAAAAGGTGGCAAACGACACCGCTACGGCTCATGACATACTATTGGATCGATCGGATCGCGCGCGAAAATTCTTATACATTTAGCTGGCTCACTGACTGGTTCCAGGGATGGACGGGCACCATAGTGAAGTGGTTATTGACCGCACTGGCTGTGATAATCGGGGTAGTAATTTGGGGGGCACTAATGAAATCTCTAGTCCTCCTCTGTATGAGAAAGTATTTTACAGGATGGAAAGTGAAGAAGCCGCCGACAACAACTATGGCTCTGACCACAGAGGCCGTCGACCTGAACGGGTCCTTCAACAAGGCAGTTGCGACCGGCGCTCCAGAAAATTGCATTGAATTTTGTGGCAACTGTGATACTTGTGTGGATCCCATGTGGGAACTGGCTGCTGCCTGTAACGGTGTATGTGATGACTGTGATACTTGTGCTATAAACCCCTTGCGTGTACTGGCTAACGCTGCTTATGTATTACAAGCTGACAGCTGCACGCCCCCTTCCGACCCAACTATGGATCTGATTGCGACACTGGGTCTGGCGGTTGAGGGACCCGACGCGGATGTCCTAGACCCGCAAGCCGACCAGGCGCCCATGGGAGACTTTGACATAAAGGAAGTCCCTCTCTTTTCTTCAAATGTTTCGGATCTCTTTGATCCAAATGTTTCGGATCTCTTTGATCCACATGTTGCGGATCTCTTTGCTTCAAGTGATTCGGATTCGGATTTTTACGCTCTGTACCCTGACCAGGAAATTGAGACACAAGATACTGACGACATTTTGTATTCCCCAGAACAGCAACACGTGAGGGACCTCATGGGCATGACCGTTGATTAACTTCGAAGATCTGCAAGGACTGCGTCTGCAAAGGGTGGGGGGAGCCAGTTCCGCAGGGGAAGTGATGCACCCTCTGGCGGAGCAGAACCTCATCTGGACCAGACGTCTTCGTTGTGGATCCGAAACGTTAATGAACTTTCATGTTTTGAGCCCTCAGGCTCCGAGCACGCACCACACGACACGTTCGCCAAATGCACGGGTGAGGCGCTTTGGGCGCACGATATGCCCTTGGGAGATACCCGCATTACACAATTATTTTTTCAATACCCGCATTACACAATTATTTTTCAATAAAGCCCGATGTGGCACGTTGTCTCTTAAGATACTTTGTCTCGACGAGACAAGAGGAAGGAATGTCAAGTAGTAGATTTGTTATTGCCTAAAGTTCAGTTATAGACGTTGGGTGCTAATGTGTTGTGATTTGTATGATGTCTAAAAGTGCTGTTTCATAAAGTGGATAAAGGGTTTTTGCTTCGTTTTGGTTTTGGATGAGGAGGGGCTTGGAGTGAGGTCATGCTGAACGGGTTGTATACGTGTGCTTTTTTCGAGGCTGGTCGTAAAACCACGCCCACATGCGCTTGTTTTTTTGCGTAATGCAAGTAGAATGACATGAACCTATCGTTAACTATATATATTTTGTTTTAATCTCAGCAAACGCATGACTCTGTATAAACATGCTTTGGATTACTCATGTACACAAACCCATAAAATATATGGGTTTGTTTGGCTAAGCATACACTCTTCTCTTTGTGAGTTACAGTTCTGTTTTCTCGGAGCCCAGAAAAACAATTGATAAGGACGGGCTGACTCCCCCGAATGATAACGGTGGGAGGAACCTCTCCCAGTGTTGTTTGTTCCCTCGGAGATTTCCTGATAAAACGTGTCCCTATATAAATGGACTGGGAATCAATGTGTTTTCAGGAAGGCTTGACGTGGCATGTTCTTGCTGTAGATTGCTGTAGACGTCGGTCTCCTCCGGATCCGTATAAGTTGGCTTTAATAAAAAACTGCGCCATTTTTCAGGCTATTTGTGGACTTCTTTTGCAAACGAAGAGCTGATTCTTCACATATATATATATATATATATATATATATATATATATATATATATATATATATATGTATATACATATATGAGAAAGTTTTTGTTTGTTTGTTTGTCTGCGCAAGCTAAATCTCCTGAACGGTGAAAGATAGGAGTAAACCTCTAATACTAAAAATGTCGGGACGGGCCCCGGGAAGGTTTTAGGCTAGGTGGCGAGACTGGTCGAGGCCCACCTCGGCCGGGCCGGGCCCATTTCGCAATTAAAAGCTGAGCTGAATTATAGTAGTCAATCTTCTACGGTCGCGAGTAAAAGCTGAATTATAGTTGTAAATGCATTCAAAAAGAACCAAAAATATCGGGACGGGCCCTGGGAACGTTATAGGCTTGGTGGCGAGGCTGGTCGAGGCCGCTTCTGCCGGTCTGGGCCCATTACGCAATTAAAAGCTGAGCTAAATTATCGTAGTCAATCTTCTACGGCCGCGAGTAAAAGCTGAATTATAGTAGTAAATTCATTCAAAAAGAACCAGGGCAACACCGGGTGCTTTTGGCTAGTATATATATATATATATATATATATATATATATATATATATATATATATATATATATATATATATATATATATATATATATACATACATACATATATATATATATATATATATATATATATATATATATATATATATATATATATATATATATATATATATATATATATATATATACAGTCACGTGAAAAAGTAAGTACACCCCATGTAAAGTTTTGACTTTTTCAACATATTTCAACATACAGCTATTTGATCTTCATTTCAACAATATTGATAGATAAATGTGATACAATACAACAAATATCATGAAACATTTACATTTCGTAGTCCATTGTATAATTTAAATAAACAAGAATGCAAATTTTGCATGTGGAAAAAGTAAGTACACCCGACATTTATCACTACTTCAAACACCTAAAATTAGAATCAGGTGCACCAGCTCAGGTGCAAATGATTAGAACATCATGAGAGAGGATCTTTGATTAACCTGTCTTATTTAAACCTCAGATATTTCGTTTGGTTTGCTCTTTGTTGTTGAAGTGTGCGGCGTCACCATGCCTAGATCAAAAGAGCTCTCTGAGGCCTTCAGAAAGAAGGCTATAGATGCCTATGAGTCTGGGAAGGGATTTAAAAAGATGTCCAAACAATTTGAAATCAATCATTCGACTGTCTGGAAGATCATCTACAAGTGGAGAAGATTCCAAACAACTGCCAACTTGGTCATGCCAGGCCGCCCCAGCAATTTCAGCCCGAGAGCAGACCTTAAGATGCTGAAAGAAGTCTCTAAGAACCCCAGAATGTCATCACGGGGCCTACAGGTAGCTCATGCCACTGTTGATGTCAAAGTGCACGAGTCTACCATTAGAAAGACGCTGCACAAAATTGATCTACATGGGAGGTGTGCCAGGAGGAAACCTTTGCTGTCCAGAAAGCACATCAGGACAAGACTGAAGTTTGCCAATGAACACCTTGGCAAAGATCAGAACTTCTGGAACAATGTGCTCTGGACAGATGAGTCAAAGGTAGAGCTATTTGGCCACAGTACCAGAAGACATGTTTGGCAAAAACCAAAGACAGCATTTGACTACAAGAACCTGATACCAACTATAAAGCATGGTGGTGGAAATATTATGGTTTGGGGCAGCTTTGCTGCATCAGGGCCTGTGCAGCTCACCATCATAAAATCCACTATGAATTCTTCACTGTACCAGAGGGTGCTTGAGGATAATGTGAGGCCATCTGTCGGAAAGTTGAAGCTCAACCGAAGGTGGACCTTGCAACATGACAATGACCATAAACATATGAGTAAATCCACGAAGGAATGGCTGAAAATAAAGAAATGGAGGGTTCTGGAATGGCCAAGTCAAAGCCCGGATCTAAATCCCATTGAGATGTTGTGGGGGATTTGAAACGAGCTGTGCATGCAAGAAACCCCTCAAACATTGCACAGCTGAAATAATTCTGCATGGAGGAGTGGGCAAAAATTTCTCCCAGTCGATGTCAGAGACTGGTAGACAGTTATAAGAAACGCCTACTTGAGGTTGTTTCTGCCAAAGGGGGCAATACCACCTATTAGAGCCAAGGGTGTACTTCCTTTTTCCACATGCGAAATTTGCATTTATGTTTATTTAAATTATACAATGGACTACAAAATGTAAATTTTTCATGATATTTGTTATATTATAGCACCTTTATCTTTCAATATTGTTGAAATGAAGATTAAATACCTGTATGTTGAAATATGTTGAAAAAGTCAAACCTTTACATGGGGTGTACTTTCTTTTTCACGTGACTGTATATGTATATATATTGCTGCGGTTTTGAGATGTGTACAGTAAAGTCAATAAAGGTTAAAGTTTTGCCCCCCATCGATAGCCACACGTGCAACATGTAGCCTTATTTGTAGTATAGTTGTAGTACAGTTGACATCGCACGTGACAAAGCCGAATGCCTCAACTCTGTGTTTGCCTCAAAATCCTTAGTCCCAAACCCATCTCTCTCTGTTCCCACCTTTCCCAGTCGAACCAAACTGCTCCTGGACTCTGTGACCTTCTCTCCTGACAAGGTGGAGGAGTTTTTGTCAAACCTCGACTCTGATTCTGCAACTGGACCAGATGGCATCAGCCCACGGGTCCTAAAATCCTGCTCTGCCGCTCTATCTCACCCTCTCTCTGTTCTTTTCACCCTATCTTTTGCTCAAGGTCATCTGCCAGCATCCTGGAAATCAGGAAAAATTACCGCTTTACACAAAAAAGGTGCAAAAACAGATCCTTGCAACTACAGACCAATCAGCCTGCTCCCAATTATCAGCAAAGTCATGGATTCCATCATTGCTTCGGATATGAAATCTTTCCTCTTCTCCAATGGCTTGATCTCTGATCATCAATTTGGTTTCAGACCAGGTCACTCTACTCTGGACATGCTGCTTCTGCTGTCTCAACAATGGATGGAGGTCCTCAATGCCAAACAGGAAATCAGAGCTGTCTCCCTTGACATATCACGTGCCTTCGATACGGTCTGGCACCCAGCTCTGCTCACCAAACTCTCCTCCTATGGTATCCATGGAAATCTCCATGCATGGCTTGCGGACTTCCTCTCTGGTCGTAGTCAACGTGTGGCCCTGAATGGATTTCTCTCATCTCCCCTTCCCGTTCAGGCTGGAGTTCCCCAAGGCAGTGTGCTGGGCCCTGTGCTTTTTCTGGTCTTCATCAATGATCTCTCCGACTCTCTGGAAAATCCTCTGTATCTCTTTGCTGATGACTCCACTCTCTGCCGCTCCATTCCTCTTCCATCAGATCGGCAGTCTGCAGCCTCCTCACTCTCTGAAGACCTGGACAAAATCACAGACTGGTCAAACATGTGGAACATGTCTTTCAATCCTGACAAATCTCACACTCTTACTATGTCTCTCCGAAAAGATCGACTGGACAACCCTCCCATCTACTTTCTCAACAATCCTCTCCAAGAAGTTCTGTCGCTCAAGCTTTTGGGTCTCACCATCTGCCATGATCTTTCTTGGGAAAACCACATTTCCAAGCTGGCCTCCAAAGCCAGTCGCCGACTGGGCATCCTCCGTCGTGCG
Source organism: Myxine glutinosa (assembly GCF_964187855.1). Lineage (NCBI taxonomy): Eukaryota > Metazoa > Chordata > Myxini > Myxiniformes > Myxinidae > Myxine > Myxine glutinosa. The sequence continues at coordinate 77,575,486 of NC_136268.1, forward strand.
AAGTCCTTCCTAGGCACACCTGAGCTCCTCACCACATACAAGGCTTTCATCCGCAGCTCAATGGAATACTGTTCTCCCCTATGGGCTGGTGCTCCTGCCTCACACCTGGCTCGGCTTCACGCTGTTGAATCCAAAGCTTTCAGAATCATTGGAATCTCCCGCGATGAAGCTATCTCTGAGGGCCTTTCACTCACTCACCGCAGGCAGGTAGGTGGTCTTTCTGTCTTCTACCGACTCCTCTCCGGCCTTGCTCCCCCAGCTCTCTCTGTGCTCTGTCCCCCAAATATTCCTACAGGTCGCACAAGATCTGCCAGCCACCCTCTGATGGTTAAACTGCCAAAATCTCGGCTCTCTGCTCACCTTCACTCTTTCATTCCTCTTTTCTCCCGCCTCTGGAACAAACTCCCATACTCACTTCAATCACACTCCTCCCTCCAGGTCTTCAAAACAGCTGTTCACCACCATCTCTTATCTTCCCCCATCCAAAACCTTGATCTTTTCTACCCCCACTAATTCACCCCAGATCCACCTTGTTTGAAATTCCAACTTCTTTCCTGGAAGTCTTGGCAGTGTCCATACGTTTTATACCTCTCCCACCCCCCCCCCCCCCTTCCCATGCCTTCCCCCCAAAGCCCTCTCCCTCCCAAAATTCTCTCGATGTCTCCATGTCTCTCGGTCCCTGCTCTCAAATGTTGTGTTTGTGTCCTTCCCCCTCTCTCCCCATCTTGTCTACCGCTCCCGATGTTATTTGTTTTGTGTGTCTGTTTGTCTTTCTGTGTGATTAATGTTCGCTCTTTCACGAGCCTCGATCTTGTATCCCCCAAAAAAAAAAAAAAAAAAAAAAAATAATAGTTATGTCTTAGTATATGTGAGAGTAGGCCCCTTCCAGTGTTAATCCTGCATTGTGTAAAGACAGGAGGATCGGCCCTACTTCTACAAACCATTCCAAGTCCATAGGCTCGATCCATTGCGGCTAAAAAGCCCTGGATGTGTTGGGCGCGAGTTAACACGAGGTTGGCCTCGGAAGGTGGAGGAGGGTTGAGGTCGGCACAGCGGTGAGGCGATGACGGTAAGCATGAGTCACCAATCAGGGCTCACATCGTGTGGCTGCAGCACTGCGTCACAGGGCGTGGTTGGAACATCGATCGGGCTAAGAGGGTTGGCAATAAAACCGATTGCGCGAAGCCCCCACCTCAGTTATGAGAAGGGAGAGGCGCTCATCAAGTTATGGGAGAGGTGCGCTGGAGTTGAGTTGGAGTCCAGTTATGGCAAAGGTGTGCTGAAGGAAGTCGTGAGTTCTGAGTTCTGAGAAGGGAGATGCGCTTGAAGAGGATCACTCGCACTGTATGAACTTGGTTACGAGGAATACGTGGGCGCAGCCAGGGCGGTTATAACTTGCGCGGTTCAGCCAAAGCGAGTGAACGCGGCTGAATAACCGCCAGCCGCACTAAGTCCGCCCTCTACCGTTCGCCCCGAGATTTACCTGTTTGTTCGAGCGACATGATACGAGTTCCTGCCTTCGCCTACCACCATCTCCGAGGGACATGCCGGGGACCGTGGAGAGCCAGACTGGGCCGATCCTGGACAACCACCGTGGCGCGTGGGGAACACCTGCTCATCTGCAATACCCCGTGTGAGTGTGAGTGAGACGGGCCCATTGTCCCTGGGATAATTAAGACTGTCTAAGCTGCTCTGTGTCTCTTCATCCTGAACTGTATATACGTGTGGGAATAATTAAACCCATTTGTTCTTCCTTTCTTCTTGATTCGATCGTCTTTGTGATTTCTCCATTGACTAAGCGTGGCACAGGTAAAACCGCTTGAATCGAGTTCCACTATGTATAATGGCGCAGATCACATGTACTCAAACCGCTGGGCGTATCACCATCCCACATGGTTCGTGCGAAGCTTATTTCCTCGCTTCCAGGGCAGCGCTAGTACTTAGGTACGAGCGAATTTGGTCCCAAAACCCTATTTGGCGCTGTCCGGAAGGGACGTAATAGGTCTCGGGTCGCGCCAGGCTAGTAAAAACAAGGGGATTAATCCCCCCTTGATAAGGGGAGAAGGCTGGCGACAGTTCCGCAACATTTGGTGGTCAGAAGTGGGGATTTGGAACCTTGGACAAAAATTTTTAGACAAAATTTTGGACACCAATTGTAATATTGGCCATAACAATTGGTGTCGGGGAGTGGGATTTGGAACCCAACCAAATTTTTTTGGACAAATTTGGCCCAAAATTACGAGCGACCGAAATTTAGTTTTTAAGAACCAAAATTAAATTCGTGCCATGGCTAGCCAAAGCGGTCGAATGCCGGTGGGGGTAGAAGAGGAGGTATCTGAGGAGGTAGAATCGATAACCCAGGACCCCCAGGAAGAATTGGGAGAAGAGGAGGAAGCAGAAGAATGGCCGGCAGTAGGGGTAGAAAATGGCAGCACCTCGCACATGGCGGCGAGGGCTGAGCTCGCAGCGCCAGTAGATATGGGCATATTGATGGCACAACTCAGGGCATGCTTCAGTGAATTAAATGAAAAAATGAACACCCAAAGTGACAAATCCACCCGGGACATGAAGAAAATGGGTGATCAATTGAAGGAAATGGGGGACAAATCCACCCGGGACATAAAAAAGATGGGTGATCAATTGGAAGAGGTAAAAAAAAGGGCTGGAAAGCAAAATGGACACCCGAGGGCAGTTAATAAAAAAGATGGGGGAGGACATGAGGCGCAGGTCGAGCGGGAAGGTCGCGGTGGTACGCGACGAGGTAACGCCGTGCGAGGAATGCGTAGGGAGCGAGCTTGGGCAGAGCGCAGCCAAGTTGACCGAGGGTGTTGAAATCGCGACTCGGGGTATGGAAAAGCCGACGGCCGCCCAATTGGAAGAGCAAATTTTATTGGCGCCGGCAGTCGTCGAGGACAAAAAAATGTGTATAGTTGAAATTGGGGCCGAAGAGACGGCAGGTATAGAGGAATTATCGCGGGAGGAAAAAATGGAATCTGCGCAAAGTCCGTGTTCGCAATGTGATGCCGTGCTTGCTAACAAAATGGAAGGTTTGCAGGTGCGGTTGCCGGAGAAAAGAATCCCGAATGTGAGTATGGGTGTGTATGGCGCGAAAGTGTTTGGCAGGAAAACATTTTTGGCCCGCTTGGGGTATAGACGGAGCCCGGACGCTCGTGGAAGGTCCTTTGCGCGGTGTACGAGGGTGAATGGCGCGCGTGTGCGAAGGAAGTGTGCACCGGAGCGAGAGTGTGAAACCGAGTGTGAAACAGAGTGTGAAATGGAGTGTGAAACAGTGCGCGATGGCCGAGGAGAGTGAGGGAGGATGCACACCAGAGCGTGTTGTGGAGAGTGTGCAGGAGTGCACACCAGAGTGCATGATTGGGTGTGCAACAGGAGAGTGCACACCCGTGGGTAAGTGTGCGCTGATTTGGTGTGTACCGGGAGAGTGCACACCCGTGGTTGTTACTGAGTGTGTAACAAAAGAGAATGCACGGGAGAGTGCTGTAATAGAATGCATGGGGTGTATGAGAGGCGCTGGAGCGCCGCGTTGTACGAGTGTGGAGCGGGTCGCGAGGTGTGGAAACGCGGCTCGAGCATAGACGCAGACCGGGACAACATTTTTGCGCGACGTATAGCCGACGCGAGCCCTCGGTGCGTGGTGTGCTTTGTGTGCTGCGGGGACCAGCGGGGATTGTTGCTGCGGCGGTCTCACAAGGAGCGCTGTGCACGATTCGTGCCGGGCCCCGCCCTGTATGGTCGGTGCCGCGCCTTGGCGGTAAAGGCGATCGGCACGGTTCGAGGGGGGGTAGGAGAATCGCCCCCTGGCAGGCGCGGTGCTCTGACCATGGGTGGCTGGGCCATCGTGCATGGGACCGAAAGGCTCCATGCAAAGATGGCACTTGGAACCTTGGCCCAACAAAGCCTCCTCCCCTGAATCGAAAATGCCGGACGGACCCCACCTACAGTAGACCAACCACCCGCATGCATTGCTCGGCTTTGCGAAGCCGAGCTGTGTCGACAATGTATTTCCGCACCGAGAGGCTCAAGTGGAGTGGACGGATAGCGATCGTGTTGGCGAATGGTACCCTGCGTGTCGGAGTGGTGGTATCGCCATTCCTCACACGTTGGGGCACATGAGCATTAGAATATGGGGATGGCAGTGAAAACTAGCCGAGGGCGGGCTAGGATAATTGCTAGGGATTTAGAAATGACTTTAGAGGACAAGATTTAAGTAGGGACATGGTACAGGTAGAGGGGACGTAGAGAGATTAGAAGGATGATAATGACGAGGGAAATGCTCAGTGTAAGGGAAGACGGGGAAGCACGAGTTTTAGGGGGAAAAGCAGCTAGTTAGATGATGCTGTGTGTGTGTGGATGAGCTTGAGCAAATGAGGAATTGAATGAGAATCACTGTGTGTGGATGAGCTTGAGCAAATGAGGAACTGAATGAGAATCACTGTGTGTGTTGAGCTTGAGCAAATGAGGAATTGGGTGAGAATAACCAGAAGTGGTGTATTGAGGACAAATGGAGTTGTGTTGAAGTGAATTGACTTGCATGGTGTGCAAGTGGGGAAGAGGTGTGTGAGCACAAGAGGTGTGCAAGAGAACTTGGTGTGTGTGAGAATATTTGGTGTGGAATGCTTGGTGGGAGTAAAAGGTGTGGAATGCATGGTGCGAAGGAGTGAATGGGGGGGAGATGGACCCCTTCACGATTACCCGGGGTGGGGAGTATAAAGTCAGGTAGATGGTTTCGGTAAATTGTTTGGATATTGACATCTGTGGTGCAGGAAGTAGCAGGAAGTGCTTGGTTAGGTGCATGAGTCTGTGGAATGGCTGGGCGTGTGGGCTTTGTTGGTGCGTATGGTTATTGGAGCACTCCGCCACTGGTAGTTTGTCAGCCAGGTGAGGCCACAGGTAGGCTCTGGGAGCCAGTTAGGGTTATGAGTAGTGTTCATCGGGGCCCAAGGATCCAGGAGAAGGACCCGGGTAGCCCAATGCCAGAGGCGACATCAGAGGGTAAGAGAGCCAGGAGGGGCCTTCCCCAATTTAGGTAGTCGCAAGGAGCAAGGTAAGCTCGGGTGGCGACTTCAGTGGTGGAGGTGTGCAAGTAGGTAGACCTGCTAGTGGAGCCACATGACCCAGCCCCGAAATTGTGCAAAGGCACAGTAAGAAAAATTGGGGAGTGAGACCCAAATTTGGAAGGCACCAGGTGGTCAATGGGAATCAGGTTTTTAGAACCACATAGTTTAAAGATGCCGATTGGCAGGGTATGACCCCGTGTGGTGTAAGTGAGTTAATGTCGTTAGTGTAGTTAGGAATGGAGAAATACCTTCACGCCATCCACATCCATTCACCAAGGTGACAAAGCTCCGCACCAGCACCAAGTGACTGATTTGAGTGAGTGAGATGCATCTCGACGTGAAGTGACATTGTGTGTGGTTCCATCTCTTCCTTCTTGGGAGGGATTGGAGACGAATTTGGCTTTGAGGGGGATATGGGAGACAAGACGTAGAGACGGATTTGTAATTTTTAAATACAGGGAAGGGCAAGGGTAGTGTAAGCTGACATGGGGGGGGGGGGGCTACGAATGGTTAGGGACGAGCTTGCTCTGCTCGCTCTACCGCGCCCCTCATGCTGCATTGCCTTGATTGATGTGTACCCTTGCGCCCTTTCCTTTGCTGACTGTGCTTTGTCTTCCTCCCCACCCGTGGACCCACTTTGGAGGAGGAGTTGTGCAGCAACCTCAAACTGTGCGGCTGCACCTGCTACACCTGTGCAGCTGCACCTTGCTGCCGCTGTGCAGCTCCCCTGCTGCACATTGCTACACCTGTGCAAATGAACTGCATGGTACTTTGCTGCCATATTCTTTATTATAACTTTGTTGCACGTGTACACAGTTGCTGCCACAGACACTCTGCTGCATCACATTACACATGGACCACACGTTTTGTGGCCTCACACTTTGCTGCGCAGTACTTTGTTGCAAACTTACCTCGCATCTTCGGACCACGTATTTTGAGTGGCATCAATGTCACGCAGCGGACCACATAAGGTTGGCCCTGCTTGGCCAGGAACAAATAAAAACGAACACGGGTTTTTGTACATTTTATTATTGGTGTGCCAGGAAAGAAGAACTTTAAGTTTTTATTGCACACAGAAGATGAAGCAAGAAGAAGATGCGGCCCAGCAGAAAATGGTGAACTGTGAACTTTTTGAACTGTGTTATGTGTATTGGTGCATTGCTGTGCTTTTTCTCCCCTCCAATCTTCTTTCCACAAAGAACAGGTCCTGGGTTATAGAGTTGTAAATAAGGTTAGATTTGTGATTGTAAATAAGATGCTACCCACCGGCTTTATGTGTAGTTTGAAAATTAATTCCGCAATTCGGTTAATTGTGGGTGCGAGTCTGATAGTTAGTTACACAGCGCAGTAGGTGGGACATATTTAGTGTTGTAAAACTGTCGCATACACGGGTTAGAATAAATGTTCGGGGGAACCACATCTAAGTGTCACATGTAATTAAAAGGTAGTCCCAAGCCTTGCTCAAAACCGGTCGTTCCCACTTGGGTAGATTCGACTCGGGGACGAGTCTGACAAAGGAGGGGGGCAGTGCTGCGGTTTTGAGATGTGGACAGTAAAGTCAATAAAGGTTAAAGGTTTGCCCCCCATAGATAGTCACATGTGCAACATGTAGCCTCATTTGTAGTATAGTTATGTCTTAGTATATGTGAGAGTAGGCCCCTTCCAGTGTTAATCCTGCATTGTGTAAAGACAGGAGGATAGGCCCTACTTCTACAAACCATTCCAAGTCCATAGGCTCGATCTATTGCGGCTAAAAAGCCCTGATTGTGTTGGGCGCGAGTTAACATGAGGTGGGCCTCGGAAAGTGGAGGAGGGTTGAGGTCGGCGCAGCGGCGAGGCGATGACGGTAAGCATGAGTCACCAATCAGGACTCACAGTGTGTGGCTGCAGCACTGCGTCACAGGGCGTGGTTGGAACATCGATCGGGCTAAGAGGGTTGACAATAAAACCGATTGCGTGAAGCCCCCACCTCAGTTATGAGAAGGGAGAGGCGCTCGTCAAGTTATGGGAGAGGTGCGCTGGAGTTGAGATGGAGCCCAGTTATGGGAGAGGTGCGCTGGAGTTGAGTTGGAGTCCAGTTATGGGAAAGGTGTGCTGAAGGAAGTCGTGAGTTCTGAGTTCTGAGAAGGGAGACGCGCTTGAAGAGGATCACTTGCACTGTATGAACTTGGTTACGAGGAATACGTGGGCACAGCCAGGGCGGTTATAACTTGCGCGTTTCAGCCAAAGCGAGTGAACGCGGCTGAATAACCACAAGCCGCGCTAAGCCCGCCCTCAACCGCCGTCCGCCCCGAGATTACCCGTTTGTTTGAGCGACACGATACGAGTTCCTGCCTTCGCTGTCTACCTCCATCTCCGCGGGGCGTGCCGGGGACCATGGAGAGCCAGACGGGGAGCTTGGACGACCACCGCGGCGCGTGGGGAACACCTGCTCATCTGGAATACCCCTGTGAGTGTGAGTGAGATGGGCCCGTTGTCCCTGGGATAATTATGACTGTCTAAGCTGCTCTGTGTCTCTTCATCCTGAACTGCATATACGTGTGGGAATAATTAAACCCATTTGTTCTTCCTTTCTTCTTGATTCGATCGTCTTTGTGATTTCTCCATTGACTAAGCGTGGCATGGGTAAAACCGCTTGAATCGGGTTCCACTACCTATAACGGCACGGATCACGTGTACGCAAACCGCTCGGCGTATCACCATCACACGTGGTTTGTGCGAGGCTTATTTCCTCGCTTCCAGGGCAGCGCTAGTACTTAGGTATGAGCGAATTTGGTCCCGAAACCCTATTTGGCGCTGTCCGGAAGGGACGTAATAGGTCTCGGGTCGCGCCAGGCTAGTAAAGACAAGGGGATTAATCTCCCCTTGATAAGAGGAGAAGGCCAGCGACAGATCCGCAACAATATATATATATATATATATATATATATATATATATATATATATATATTCCCACTGCTCAGCATAAAGACTGAGCCACAACTTTCCATCTTTGCTATTTGGGCTACGTATTGTTCTTCTTCCATAGTATTGTTGCGGGGATACTCATAAGGGATAATGGTGTAAAATAGATTAGTTGCACCATCAGTACATGTCTGTATAACATTAGTACATGTCTGGTTTATTTGTGTAAAACCATAAGTCATATGTCAAACTTTCTTTCGAAGATGATAATCTTGAGCCCTCCCCACCATAATGTGTCAACTTTGTAGCCTCCCACCATTCCCCCTCATTAAGTCTTTTAATAATTCCCTCCGTAATCTGTCTATTTATTTACTTCTAAAGTGAACTGCCAATAACCAGCTCTGTGAGCCGAGCGAACACTCCCCCCAGCCACCCCCTCTCCAAGAACAGCAAATGTAGACCTCATGATTGTGCGCTCAGTCAGAATCACCAAAACTGCAAGTACCGCCTGAAACCTCTTTCTATGGTGGTGTGGAACATGAAACAAGATGACGGGCAGAAAACCAATCAGTACACATTCGCAAGATAAGAATAGTCAAGCGGTGGGGTCAATTCACGGCCCGGGTTTGAGGCGTGCTGAAAGGGAGTACTCAGTTTTCACTCCGGTTGTTTTCTTGTTTGTTTGTTTGTTTGTTTGTTTGTCCGGGCGATATCTCAGCCATCCTTTGAGCTAGGAAGCTGACATTTGGGCGCGATAGTGAGTAAGTACTTTGGCAAAAAAAGTATTTTTTGTTTTTGGATTAATCAATTAATTGATTAGTTACTTAATTGTTATCGATAAATTAAGTACTTATTTATTTCCTTTCTCATCTGGGCAATATCTCAGGCACCTTTTGAGCTAGGGAGTTGATATATGGACATGACAGTGACCAAGTGATTTGGCTGTAAAGGGTATTTTTGATTTATTGATTAATCAATTAATCGATTAATTATTTAATTATTCCATTAATAACTTGATTCTTTTTTAAGTTACAGATTCAGATGAAATGGTGGTGATTTAGGTATTCTATTTGCCAATTGGTTAATAATTTAATTATTCTACCATTATTATTTATTTATCTGCATTATTAATCATTTGTATATTTCCTTTCTACCTATTTGGCGAGATAGGTGGAGTAAAGTCTTTTGTTCTTTGAATTTTTGAAAGTGCTTCTTAAAAATTTTGCTTGTGGCAAAAATATGACGTCAATGTGAGTGTGTGTTCTTCACGATGTGCATCCTCCAGATATGCATTCATCATTATAAGATTTCTTCAATGCCAAAGATGTTGTATGTACAGTTTTCTTACTATGTGCAGAAAAAGAGTGGTCTCTTTACCTTTTGCCTTTGGAACACAGACAGAAGCTTTGATACCTTCTCACGGTATTGATTTTGAGTAGGGTATAATCAAGGAGGCAATGTATAGGCTTGCTGAACTCTGGACGGTGGTCTGGATTAATCGTCGAGATTGAAATGCGATAGACTGCTGGGAGAGGCCCCGAGGGATGAAAGCCATGGCAAATCGATAGCTGCAAGGCGGGCAGACAAACACTCCGATGTTTTAACTCTTAAGGTACTTATACAAGGCTACCTAATTATGCAGGTGGAGAACCTTCCGCTATCTATTCGTAGTTGAGTAACACCTATATCTTGTTCAATTAAAACGTAAAAAGGCGCCGCGAAAAGGCGCGCATTTTGATGGACGATAAAAAGCTCAGTATTTATGTCCTGCAAGCCATTTGTCATTTCCTTTAATTTTCACCGAGATGGCTTCTTATGAAGATATAAATGATGGAGTTGACAGGTTGCCAGTATTATGTCATCAGTGAGACTGAAAGCACACCACCTAAAGTTATATTTATATCTTCAGCAGGATCTCCTATATCACAGGGTTTGTGTGTGTTTTTGTTAAGTACGTGGGGTGTTCAAAAAGTTCATTGAATGAAGGGATTCACACACACAAAATCTGCTTCCACCAACAGCATAATCACCGGTTTACTACGCTTGCTCTTCTTCCCATTCCGCAGCAACATAAACATTTCATATGGTGGTTCGTGCGCAGCCAGTGGCTGCTGGTTGCATCATTTTCTGGGGGCGTGACTGCCTCTGTATAACCAGTCATATGGTACTCGTTTTGCCAAACTCAGAAGGATGACAGATTGAGTCAACCCACGTGGTGTTAATTCAACGACTCGACAGGGGCTCAAACTCAGGACCCTAAGATCTCAAGCCAGATACCTTAACCATTAAGCCAACACTAGGATTAACATTTCATATAACCTTAAAGAACACGGCAATGATCAATGATTAAATCTAAAATAAAAACCACAAAATATTGTATTTCATTGTCCAAAAAAAACCAAAAAACATTTTTTATTACATACAAAGTATTTCGAAGTCCAGACAGTTCCCGGGGTTTCCGAATACGTTGTGTTCTTGAAAATGTGTTTGTAAGCTGATGTTCGAAAACAGGAAGAATAAATCCCGTTTAAATACATGTCATAAGTGATCATTGGGTTCCCAAACACAAATGAAACCTTTTTTCTGAATAAAAACGTTATTAAAGGGACACAATCACGAATTATTTAAGAAGATATGTGTTTAAGAGGACGATATCCCTGACCCATTGGCACAAAAACATTTTAGGAAAATAATAATCCGGATAATCGGTCTTATAAATCGGACTATTTTCACTTCCGTTATGCAAATGAGCTACTCCCCCCTCCCCCTGATCTGTTGCATGACGTCATGTGGGCACAACTCAAAAGTGTGCGCCCTGTGTCAATTTACGAGCCAAAATAGCGCATGCACATTTGTTGTAAATTTCGCATTACAAAATATTTTGTTTCTAAAGATATAATTTCAGAATGTTTTGTATGTTTGTGGTAGTTTTGCTGCTTTGGGGGTTTCAGCTGATATTGGGCTGCACCACTATCCAATGAGTGTGACATTGTAGCAAGGTCATTGTACAAAGCATGCAGGGCTTAAACCATATGTTGCGCCTCTGATTTCCCTTGTAAAATTTCTTACTTTTCTTTCAATTCCCTATGCTCTTATGATCATGCACTCTGAAAGATGTATGTTTCGGTGACCATCTTCAGAGAACTGGCATGGTATCAAAACAACAAACAACATGCATTTTAAAGGCCATTTTCCCTGCTAGAGCGGGGGTTAGCCTTGCGGTCCCCATGACAATCTTCTCCATTTTGCCCTATTTTCTGCATCTCTCCTTGTTAACCCCCTTGCCCGCATTTCTTCTTCCACCATCTTTAGCCAAGTCTTTCTCGGTCTTCCCCGTCTTCTACTTCCTTCTACATTCATTTCCATCACTCTTCTCAACCAGTCACTTTCATCCTTCCTCAACACATGACCAAACCATCTCAACCTGTTCCTCTTCACAGCATCAATCACAGGCTCTATTCCCATCATCTTTCGCAATTCATCATTTGTCTTCCTCTCTCTCAACGATACTCTGCACATCCATCGAACCATTCGCATTTCCACCCTTTCCAACCTTCGTTGCTGCTCTACGTTCATTATCCATGTCTCGCTCCCATAAATCATAACACTTCTCACACATGCAGCATACACCTTTCTCTTCAGAATTAAATAATGCAGATCAGTCTGGCTGGTCAACCTTCCTTTAGTGACAGACAATTCCTAAGATTCTTTCCTCAAGAATTACTTTCTTTTCTCTCTCAATACTTTCCTTCACAACTCCCCAACACAATAACTCTCCTCCCCAAAGTCCCATCCTTGTTTTACCAAAGCACACGGGTTGACAACTGCTCAAGTGCAGTCATTCTGCAAAGAGTGTCTGCAAAGAGTGTTCCTCCTCAGTCTAACCAGAGTACAACACCTGACGTACCTGAGATCTGACCTCTCTGCCTTCTCTCCATCTGCTAAAGCCTGGTGGAAACTGGTCAAGTCAATCCCTGACAACATACTCGCTTCCTTTACTAAAAAAACAATCTATAGTCATGAGACAAACCTGAATTTATGCATCACAGTTTAGTTAATCTCATTCACTGACTTTTTATTATCGGGTCATAAACTTGTCATCCTCAGGTTATCAACTGCCAATCTCTTGAATGTATTACAAAACCTTTTTTTCTAATCCATTCAGCTCCGCTACCAATTTCTGTGCACACTCTCTGACTCCAATTAAACAACTTCCTTCTGCATGATATTTTCAAATAATGTAAACAGTGAAAAATTAACAAAGTGCACCCCAAATGTTATTTCCACATGATAATGGCAAAATAGAGGACCAATGGGCCAGTCAAGAAGTGCATTATGATGGACGGATCAGGGTAAAAACAAAAGCTGGATTTATCATTCGCATTTTAGATCAGGTAGTGTTGACATGATGTTCACAGTCGTGCTGTCTAAGAACCTTAGTTTTCAAGATATTGCTCACTTCCGGTATGATGATGTCACATCCCATTGTGTCAAAATCAGTCTGAATTGATAAGGTGCAACTACAAGGTGTCTATCATTGTTAACAGACTATTTCCCTTGGGTAGTTGATCACAAATTTAAAGTTTCGCATTGATTGGTTCAGCGGTTTGAGAGAAAAGGTTGTTAAAGATTTGTTAAAAAGATTGTGAAAAGATTGCAAATGAAAGATTGTTATAGAGAAAAGATTGTTATCGATTGCGATTGTTAAAGACAAATTTTTAACCATTCATTCCGAATCTCTCATCCTCATTTGTGGCGATTTAAATTGTCACCATGCAACTTGGCTGGGTGTTAGTACCTTTCCCACCAGCCATGGCACTTCAGCAAATGACTTCTTGCAGCTCCATAGAACTGAATCAATCTGTAAACTTCCCAACTCGCATTTCTCTCAATGGCAAATCCTCCCTTCTGGACTTGGTGATGGCAAACTTTCCCGGCAAATGCTCTTCCACTGCTCCAATTGGTTCATCTGATGATACGCTTGTGAAAGTGAACATCTCTCTGGCTATTCTCAAAGAGCTGCCTCAACGCCGGTGAGTCTGGCATTTCACTGAAGCAGATTGGCAGGGATTGCAAGCGACCATATCGCTTTCAGACTTGTCTCCCATATCTACTGCCCCTGATGTTAATCAACCTGGGAATTATCCTACCCTTCCTCCCATGCATGGTACACTGAATTCTGTGATGAGGCAGTATCTCTGAAACAACTTGCCTTCTTGCCAGCAAATTGCCAAAAATAACCTTCTTCCTAGAAGGCTAATCTGACCGAAGGCAATCTCAGTGCATTCCAAAAAGTCCGCAACAAGTGTGTTTGTCCACTCTCAGGAGAGACAGAAAACGACATCCGTCAAACCTCAAGAATGAACTTTCAAACTTGTCTCCCTCCTCTAAAACCTGGTGGCACTTTGTGTCTGTTTCTGGTGTATACTCCCCGTCCATGTCTTCCGTCTCTTTAAATGTCACCACAGCCAATTCAGCTCACGAGAAGGCTGAATGCTTCAATTGTGTATTTGCTTCCAAATGTGGTCCCCAACCCCTCACTCACAGTACCCATCCTTCCCTGTCGTACCCAATTACTCCTGGACACTGTGTCTTTTGCACCTGTGAAGGTGGAGAAGCTTATTTCAAACCCCCTCAACTCTGACCCTGCTTCTGGACCAGATGACATCAACTCATGTATCCTAAAAACCTACTCTGCTTCTCTTGCACATCCTCTCCGCCCTTTTCACCCTGTTATTTGTACTCAGTCAACTTCCATCTGCTTAGGAAACGCCAACATCACTGCAGTACAGAAAAATGGTGCAAGAACTGATCCCCTTAACTACAGACCTATTAGCTTACTTTCAATCATCAGCAAGGTCATGGAATCCATTATCGCAATTAATATGAAATCCTTCATTTTCTCCAACAACCTCATCTCAGATCACCAGTTTAGTTTCAGACCATTTCACTCCACCTTGGACATGTTGTTTCGACTCACCCAACAATGGATAGAGGCCCTCAATGTCAGACACGAGTTCAGGGCCGTCTCTCTGGACACTGCTTTGTGTCCTGCTTTTGATACAGTCTGGCATCCTACCTTGCTCTCCAAACACTCTGTCTATGGAATCCAAGGTCAACTCCACTCTTGGATTAATGACTTCCTCCAATCTCATCGCCAACATGTGGCTCTCAACAGAATCCTTTCTTCTCCTCTCCCTGCCATGGCTGGAATACCCTAAGGCAGTGTTTTAGGACCCAGTTCTATTCCTGATATTCATCAATGATCTCTCTGACTCTCTGGAAATCCTTTTGAATCCTTTTGAGGAAGTTCAGTCAATCAAACTCCTGGGTCTCACCATCAGCCATGCTCTTTTTGGGCAAACCACATTTAAAAGTTGTCCTCTAAAGCCAGTTACTGACTGGGCCTCCTCTGTTCAAAGTCCTTCCTTGACACACCTGAACTCCTATCCACCTACAAGGCCTCATCTGCAGCTTAATGTATTACTGCTCCCCCATCTGGGCTTGCTTCCCTGCTGCACATCTTGCGCAGCTTGATGATGTGGAAACCAAGACGTTTAAGATTATTGGAATCTTCTGTGCTGAAGCTGAGTCTATGGGCCTATTACTTTGCCATGGTAGAAAAGTCAGTGGTCTATCTGTCTTCAACTGCCTCCTTTCTGGTCTTTCACTCTTTGCGTGCTTTGTCCGCCCCTCCCTATTCGCCCCCTAGGTTTCTGCAAGGTCCACCAGCAACCCTCTCCTACTGAAAATACCTAAATCCAGGATCACTGCTAACCTCCCTTATTTCTTACCTTTATCCCATCTGTGGAACCAAATTCCACATTCTCTTCAATCTCATTGTGCCCTCCAGGTTTTCAAGACAGCTCCCACAACTCATCTCAATCCCCCTCCCAAATTACCTGTGTTCCCTCCTCAAAGTTTCCTTCTGTATCCATCTTGGCCACCCCATGCATCCTCTTGCCCAACTTATAAGTGAAGGGGGAGGGTGACATGAATACACGAGAGTTCTCGCTCACCAAGGATCATTTTATGCAAGTTTGTTCACAATACTATCAGCAGTTTCATAGTAGAAGTTGCAAGTGTTTACGGACGGACAACATTGACAGACGGATGAGGCGCCATCCCATAAACTCACCTGAACTATTTTCGAGGTGAGCGAACAACATGTACATTTCAGAAAACCTTGCTGACAATCCCTGATGAAATGTAGTTATGTCTGCTTTATACGAGTAGAACCCACAAATAAAGCCTCCATTGTCCCTCCTAGAACAGAAGTCAAACAATTACTGGTCTCTATTTACAGTTGTTTCCTTTTTAATTCTGATCAACATTGTAGGTCGAAGGTTGTACTTAATTATCTGGCTTAATCATGTTGATTTTCACCTTATGTTTATACACATTAAAATGTATCAACAGTACTTCACTGACTGGCTCAATTAACCTTGAAATATATTTAAATGGAAGTGTATTACCAGGTAATACACTTATATATATTCAATTGTATTACCAGGTAAACACATTTAATAAGCCTAGGTTCACTTCACTTCGTTAAAGATGGTTTTCAGATGCATTCGGTTGTTTGGAGGTTTTACCATACTGGAGGTTTTACCATGCTGGAGGTTTAACTATGGCATCGATGCATTTGTACATGAATTAAGGTGTCGGTCCTTGGCCAAGCCCAGGACAGCCTTGCCAGGTGCTTTGGCTCACCTTGCTGGCAAATACCTAAGTTAGGAAGGGCTGTAGAAAGCTGGTCCTTCTTTAAGGATCTTGATGTACAAAGGTCATGGTTCATGGAAGATCATTTAGATTCGAAGCATCTCGAAACTCAGATAATACCAGAAGGATGAACCTGTTGTTTCTCCTAAAAACACGAAAATGAAAAAAGCCTAATATACTGTATATGAGAAGGTGGCACAAGAGGTCATGAGATAGAATCGTCACCTCTGAACTGTCGTGCCCTGGATTGAATCAACAGTACGTTGACCGTGGTATGCTGACCACCCTGGGAAGCAAGCAGAAGCTCACATTTCGAGCATTAACCATCGGTTGGAACAAAAGAGGGTGTTGTCCCTGTCGTAGCCATTGCCTCTGTCCGCCGAAGCAGACGGACACCAGCATTCACGAAGACGAGTTTACCATTGGATTGGGTGACGGGTTTATTCCCCAGCAAATTCCAATCGGATCTAGAGGGCCGCCATCGGAGATCGCTGATGGGTCTTGGTGTGGCCAACTCGTAATATGAGCGAATTCGTAGCACTTGCAATTCTGCCTCATAATGAAAACAAATGTCGGCTTATTACTTACCAATGAAACAGCATCTTTAATTGAAAATAAACTCTTTGTTTTCTTTGCTGGAGGTCATGTTGTTTTGTATGGATTCTGTGGCTGCTGGTTCCATGAACGATACATCGGAGATCTTGGTGGTCTAGGGTGGCTTGGTGGTCTAGGGGTATGATTCTCGCTTTGGGTGCGAGAGGTTCTGGGTGATTGAAACCTGACCAAGCCCAATGAAAAATTTTCAAATTGTTTTTCAAAAAGTGGGACACCAAGCCGAAACACTTAATGCCTCCCTCCGGGCACCATAACAAGTGCCAACATGGAGGCACTGTGTAATGGAACACACCATCCTTCAGAAAGTAGATCAACCCATCTACTCTGTGTGCTCCCAGTTGCTTGTGAACATTAAAGATCCCACAACATCTTTCATTTTTAAAATGTATCTAAAAAAAAATTGTACATGTGGAATGCAACAAAGAATATCTTGTAACACCCATGTCTGGAAATACTCCAGAAGACAAATCCACCAAAGAGCAAAGAGAATTGGAACGAAGCAGAACTTTACCTCTTTTTTGGTTTGTTGGAGCCCCTCAATCCCTATGAACATCAGCATGGCCTGTTTGACATTCCTATCCTGAGCCCATGGTTCATGATCTTGTGATCCCAGGTTCATATTCCTTATTGATTTGCCCATTGGCTTTCATTCTAATTCATGTAAAAGTACTTTGATGTCCCCTAATATCCGTGTCTAGCATGTAATGTATGTCCAAGCTCCTCTATGCTCCTTAATTAAATCATCGGGTTAAAAAAGACGTGTTTGTATATTGTATTGTGCGTTATACATTATACCTTTCACATCTTTCATCATGAATGTGTGGCTTGTGATTGTTTCTGAAATGTGTACACCAGAATGTCACAAGGTGAGAGTAGGCCTGCCTCATGAGCAAATATTCCAGTGCGGCAAACTCTACGGAATTTTGAAACAATATTGCTCGACTGTGGCTAACGGAATGTAGCAGATGTGCTGATTTTACCGTTTAATTTAATCAAACTTCTTTTAGAGATGTTGTCCCCTAAATTAATGTCCCCTCTATGGCAAGGAAAACCTTTGGCTTTCTGCTCCTCTATATGAAGGAATATCTCCTCTCATTTCTCCTATCATAATAATAAAAAAATTCGCCATTTTATTTGTAAAAAACCCGATGTTAAACACGTCCTCAACCATTTATCGGACATGCATTTACCGATCTTGTTCAAACTTTGCACACAGATAAAGACTGATGGCGTACATATGCACGTCATTTATTTTCAAGATCCAATCCAAGATGGCCGACTGGCGGCCATTTTGTTACTTAAACGTGTCCCCAACCATTTATTGACATGCATGGTCGGGTTTTGTTCAAACTTGGCACAAAGAGTAAATGATGGCATACACGTGCACCTCACTATATTTTGTGATCTGATCAAAGATTGCCGACTGGTAGACTGGCGGCCATTTTCGTTGTAAAAAAACCCGATATTGAACACGTCCTCAACCATTTTTCGGACATGCATTTATTGATCTTATTCAGACTTGGGACACAGAAATTATATGATGGGTTACATATGCACGTCACTTTTTTTGAGTTCAGGTCCAATATGCCCGAATGGCAGCCATTTTGTTACTCAAACGTGTCCCAAAACATTTCTCAGCACGCATTGACCGATTTTGTTCAAACTTGGTACTATGTATTTTTCTTCTTTTTCTTTCCTGACAACATATCTGTTTTTTGATCTTTCGATGTGCTCTTTCCTTTAATGTTCACATCTGCTTTTTTCTTCACTAATCAGGGATCCTTCAGCCATAAACTAGCAACAATTGTTTACTTTCTTATTATCCAATCATGCCGCCTGGCATATGGAGCTTCTTTTGAACTTTCGTGACTTTCATCAGTCTTCGTCCCACGTTCTCATTTTATTCCAGGTCACCTTCATTCATTAATATATATTTTATTGTATACAAGATCGAGGCTCGTGTAAGAGCTAACATTAATCACAAAAATACAAACTGACACATAAAACAAAAGATAAAGGGAGTGGGAGACAAGATGGGGAGAGAGAGGGAAGCACACAAGTACAACATTTGAGAGCAGGAACATCGGGAGATCTGTGGGAGGGAGAGGGCTTGGGGGGTGGAGGGACGGGAATTTTATTTGTTTCACCATTGAGCGATAGGACCAAAAACTATATACAAGAGCGTCTTCCTCCAATGGGCGGACAAATCCATGTCCGCTATTTCAAACACCAGCACTTGTGAGCAGGCCGTTGGTGCTCCTATGGTTGGCAGCGGGAGGAGACACGGGAGGCACACGATTTAATTTCCTTCTCGCGACGGTTCGTCGCCAGGTCTCTATTGGCCGTTCAACCCTCCTCTTCCCTTCAGGTGTCCACCATATTGCTCTTTTCGGTACATATTGATCCTCCATACGTAAGACATGACCAATCACTATCCACCTCCCAATTTTGATCTCTTCTATAATGTTATTCCTCCATCCCGTTATCCGTTAAACGGATACGGATCCGTTTTCAAGACGGGAATTTCAAGACGGGGGGGGGGGGGGATGCATGAAACTATAGCGCTGGGGGGGGGTGAATGGGGTGTCTGGGGGTCCTCCCACAGGAAATTTAAAAAAATTGATCGTCAGAAACCGCATTTCGTGCGTTCTTGGAAGTTTCTGCAGTTCCTTGTGTTCTTCCCTGGTCCAACAGTTCAGCAGATTCAGACCGCCTGCACCCTCATCCTGGATCTAAGGGGGGGGTACGCACCCCCTGCCCCCCCCCCAGATCCGCCCCTGCCGTTTTGTTAGCATTCTAAATATGGAGAGTATGGTCAGTTGATAAATGTTCTGCACAAAAAGATAGCTGTTTGTACATTGTCTGAGTGTTTTATTTTTTATTTTATGAAATATTTGTGTTTATATCCTCATCTCATGAGGGTAATCAGGTACCCTTTGGGATATGAAGGCATTATACTTCTACTTGCTCATGAAACTTCTCATATTTTTGCTTGTACATGAGTATTATTGAGTAAGCTTATCCTAAAGCTTAGTCTTTGGTTAAAATAATAGTTTTCCTCTGTACTGGGCAGAAGGAGTTATGAACACGAACTTTCCTGAGGGCCCATATGAGATTGTGATCATGTTGGTTGCAGTTTATTACAAGAACAAGCAAGAATCACATGACAAACCACAGCATGAACAAGTCAATCTGGTAGTATATACTGTAGGTGAGAATCTTTCGACCCAGGTGAACATGCTACACATTCCATCATTCAGGGACCTGGTAATGATAAGCGACTGATGGTTGTTTCCACAGAACTGTAAAAATATCGCACGTAAGAGATTTTAATAAATGGGCCAAATTATATTTGGTACAACCTGATGCTGTGGAATGTTGTTGGCCCTTTTGCATTCGGATGCAGCACATGGCTGCAAGTTGTAGGCTACTATTTGCTGGGGGCGATTCGGAATCGGGGATTTCAAACATAGCTTGTCTACTCTTTGCCAAGGACACGGTGGGATAGTTAACGTCTGCTAACCAAAGCTAGCAGTCAGGAGACCCAGTTTAACATCCATTTAAGGGATGGCACACACACATATATGCCTCTCCAGTCTCCATGCCTGTGAAACACCAGGGTGACTATTGAGAGCTGGATTGAGATTCGAACTCAGGCTAGACAGCTCAGAGGTGAGTGTGAATGTTGTTTATGTGAGTGAATATTTGTGTATATCTATTGTTCAATCCTCCAGGACAAATCCTTGCTAAAGGGGAGGCAGAAATGTATGTTTTCTGCTTAAGCCGCTGTCACACCTTGACGTTTTAGCCAGCGTATGCCGACGTATGAAAAATTTGGCTACGTTAAGAGCACGCTGAAGCACGCTGGCATACGTCGTAGTACGCCGAGCTCGTCGACAAATTTCGTGCATGCACAAAATTTGTCGACGTATGCCAGTGTATGACTCACACCAGCACTCAATTTTGATACGTCGGCATACGCTGGCTAAGTCGTCAAGGTGTGACAGGGGCTTTACTTGGCAATCTGTACCTACACATTTTTCTACAACCCTGAAATCAAAAACGCTACACAATATATGTCGGAGCTTCTAAAACACAACAGACTCTATTAGAGTGAATCGGAACATTGCACAGACCTTTTGTCTTAACCCAAATTGTGAAATATTTAATTATTTAACTACAGGGCAATTTATTTATTTATTTGAGAACCGAAGTTTTTCGACACAAATTCATTCTTCGCAGCATGCTCTCCGACCCCAGAGTGTAGCATTTATCGGGGAATATTGCTGATTGTGTCACTGATTATTGTTTTTAATTCACCAGGAGTGTGTAGATTTGTCGCGTACACTACATCCTTCAAATATACCCACAAAAAGAAATCTGGCGACGTAAGATCTTGGGATCAAGGTGGCCATAATGACTTGGTTTGTTGGAGTACCCTAAGTTCGTTCATGCTTTATCACGAAGTGTGACTTGTGGCACCATCTTGCTGAAACCATCCTTGGTTGATTTCGTCTTCTGTAAGTTGTCCAAGAAATTCATGGATTATGTTGATGTAACGTTCTGAGTTTATTGTTTCGGAGAAATAAATTGCGCAAATAATTCTTTGCCGAATTACAGCACACCAAATACAAGTTTTCGTGGAATGGCCTTTATGCATTGCATAAGGTTGTTTAGTGGTTGCCATAAACGAGTGTTTTGTGAATTTACATACCCAGAAAGATGAAACCATGCTTCGTCTGTGAAAAAAACACAACATCCACAAACATTTTCTCGTTCTCTTGCCATCCTCTGTATCCACTCACAGTAGGCCACACGTTTCTCTTTATCTGGCTCCAGTAACTGAGGCACTACATGAATTTTGTAGGGATAACCTTTGAGTGAATAGTGAGCTTGTTGTGCTCAACGTCTCAGATATTTTTTCAGGCTTGCTTCCCCTTACCCGCACTTCATCCACTTTCTCTGGCGTGACAACACTTTTCTGGCGAATGTACTTTTTAACTTTAACGCAACGCATCCTGTTTCTTTGAACTGCTTCACAACTTTCCATACCAATGATTTTTAAGGTCTCGTACAACCACCAAAGTGACTTTTAAATGCGATTTGACATTCCCTAAAGGATGCATTCTTGATGTAATGTTCGACAAGAAACACGTGTTCCTCCACAGCGAGCGCCATGGCGTGGCAGAGTGAAAACCTTCACAACGTCACTGCCGGGTCACATGATACCCCATGACTCAGGGAATCATGCTACGTCTTTCTTTAACATTAGGCTACATTTATGCTAAATATTAGGATCCCAATAGATATGGTTTTTAGTGCAAGGGAATTATTTATACTTGAATGAATGAATGAATGATCGTTTTAAGGCTTGAAAGAATGAATGAATGATCGTTTTAAGGCCATTTTCCCCGCTAGAGCAGGGGTTAGCCTTGCGGGCCCCATGACAATAATGGTTCCCTGTTTGAGGCAATGTTTTTATGGCCGGATGCCCTTCCTGACGCCAACCCTTAGTCGCCTCTTACGATGCGCAGGGATACGGTGTACCTATTCTAAATCGGGGTACACACCGGGATCATTCATCCCAGCAAGCTGGTACTCAATTTGCCGACTTCGGAAGGATGACAGGCTGGGTCAACCCCCCCCCGCCCCCCCCGGCGTTAATTGAGCAATCGACCGGGATTCAAACTCAGGATTCTAGGATCCCAAGCCGGCACCCTAACCGCTAAGCCAACACCAGGCTTGGAACTATTTATGGTTCTCGAATAAAATAAAAACATGACCCTGTACTAATACAACAATTCTTTATTGAATGAAACGAATGTTATTTGTTGAAATTTTCGCTCGTTATACGAGTCAGCACAGGCATGATTTTCAATGGTGGTCAGCCAGCGGACACGCCGAATTGAGGCGCTCAGAGGGAAGTCATTAAGTAAACGTTTAGTCATTTTATGAATGTGACAAAGCATGTCCGTCCTTTGAGATAACTCTCAGAACAATTCGACACGTGAAGCTTCTTTTTGCTTTATGGGTCTTATTCAAGCTACCGATGCCACCATCAATCTGTGGCCAGTCAATAATGCTCACTCTACTTAAGGTCAAGCGCGTTCGCACACATAAACAGATAGGCGTGCTCATTACTTATATGTTCGAGTGTGCTGAAAAGCAGAATTTATACGGGTCCTGATGCGAGCGAGCGTCGTGGTGAGGGTTTTTTGTTGTGGACACAATACATGTTGTGATCTTTGTGTGAGCCTTTCCCGCTCCGTGCTGCCCGTGGCTGGCAGCCAGCACCGATTGTGCGGCATTCAGCACTGTCTTGTTAGCCATGGTGGAGTTTGGCAGCTCATTTGTCAAGTGGACAAACAGATCGATTAGCAAGTCATTCAGGAGTTCAGGAGGCCACAGGAAGAGGCTATGCTGAGGGCTTTCTTATTTTACTCTCTTTTCCATTTGGAGGATGTGGGAATAGAGTGGTGCCCTGTACACGTGTAACATGGACGTGCACACGCTATGTACATGCAACTCGGGACTGCAATACCAGAAGGTTGTGTAAGTGTATATTTTTGTGGAAACAACTTCTAGGGGGTAAATAAATGGTTAACATAACATAGTTCTCAATAATATAACATAGTGATCTCAATAATGAGTCTTTTAGAACAAATGTGATGAAATCAATTGTGATGTTAGATATGCCTTGAAAAAGGGGTTGATTACTTATTGACTCAAGACATTTCACCTTTTCATTTTTAGCTCTCTTGGAACATAGTTCCGGGGAGCTTATGCGATGGTGTGACGTCCGTACTTCAGTCTGTAAACACTTGCAACTTCTTCTCCGAAACCGCTGATGGGATTGTGACCAAACTTGGCACAAATTATATATGGTATATGACAACTCAAGTTTGTTCACGGCATTAAAACAAGTCGAGGTCTAAGGGGGTCGACCGGGGATCAACGTGGGTCCAGGTTTCACCCCCCAAAATAGGTATTTACTCTCTCCTCCGAAACTACAGACACAATTGTGGTGAAACTTTATCACAGCCTTCATCACTGGTGATGTACCAATTTTCACGTAATTTAAAGATGTACCAAACTGGTGATGTACCAAAACAATTTCCAATTTCTCACGGCATTAGAAAAATTGGGGTCTATGGACGTCGAAGGGGGAGGGGGAGGTTGCCCCCAAAATAGGTATTTATTTTGCTTGTTTGTTTAAAACCTTATGATTACATTAGTATGCTTCTACATGCTGCCCTGTCTTCTAGCAACCATTGAAATTGGTTTAAAATACCTTTAGTCGGTGCAGTATACTGTTCATTCTACCAGGTGAGC
The DNA here is from genome assembly GCF_964187855.1 of Myxine glutinosa. Taxonomy (NCBI): domain Eukaryota; kingdom Metazoa; phylum Chordata; class Myxini; order Myxiniformes; family Myxinidae; genus Myxine; species Myxine glutinosa. The sequence continues at coordinate 77,599,137 of NC_136268.1, forward strand.
GCCAGGGGTATTGCCCCTATTTTTAATTATTTTGACAAAATTTCTAAAAAAGAGATTCCACTTTGACATTATGGGGTATTATGTGTATATCATTGACCAAAAAAATCTCAATTTAATTCATTTTAATTAAGGTTGTAACACAACAAAATGCGCAAAAGGCAAGGGGTGTGAATAAGGGCACTGTAAAATCAAATTCTGCAAAGTATAATCTATATTTATCATTATTGCATCTTAAATCAACATGTCTAATCACTCACACGACATCTAACCCCTCTTGTAACACGAGATAGATAGAGACATCCACCCCATCCTCATCTGTGTGTGTAAACATCCCCAACCCTATATTCACCTTTTATTGGGTGTTTTTACCCTCTGTTTTCTGTCTAAATGTGTTTTGTAGTTTTCTCTTAGCCAAGGCGCTATCTGTTTGGGAAAAGTCGCCATAGCCCCAAAGTCCCTCTGAGGCATCCTGTCACAAGCAGTGTCGGGCAGTCCTTGTGCCCTTTGGGGTGTCCTGATTTATCGTAATAGGTAATATTGATCTTGCTGATTTCTGTTCAACTTAGGTCTCCTTGTTTTTTGAGACATCTCAATTTTTCATTAAAAAAATAAAACATCAAACGTCACCCTAGCTAACAATAACCACAACCAACCCACACCCCACTCTTTCCACTACCCTCCACCATCCCCCCACAATCCCCCATCAAGCATCACCCTACCTAACAATACCCAAAACAACCCCACTAGTGCTCCCCCATGCCAATTCCCTCCACAATCCCCCTTTAACCAGAACCTTAGCTAACAATACCCCTGACCACTCCACACCCCTCGTCCCACTACATCATTCCCTCACAATCCATTATGAACCGTCACCCCAGCTAACAATACCCATAACAACCCCAATCCACCTTCCCCCCACAATCCCTCTTCAACCATCACCCTAGCTAACAATACCCATGACCACCTTACCTCCCCTCCCCCAACCCTTCACAATCCCCCATCAGCCATAACCCCAGCTAACAATAGCTATGACTTCCCCACAACCCTCACCCTACTCCACCACCCTTCACAATCCCCCATCAACCGTCACCCTAGCTAATAATACCCTCAACCCCCAATCCCCCGCCCCCTCTCTCCACCATCCCATACAGCTACTGCTGCACCTTACTGGGAGCGATAAGCACGGCCTGCCACACGGTAACATTATCTCTGGTATCCACTCACTATATGGAGTCAAGCTGGATGCGGTTGGGAGTAACTAATTACCCTGCGCTCGCGAAGCGAAAAGCATTCGGTTACGTACGTACAGTCATGTGAAAAAGTAAGTATACCCCATGTAAAGTTTTGACTTTTTCAACATATTTCAACATACAGCTATTTGATCTTCATTTCAACAATATTGACAGATAAAGGTGATATAACATAACAAATATCATGAAACATTTACATTTTGTAGTCCATTGTATAATTTAAATAAACATAAATGCAAATTTCGCATGTGGAAAAAGTAAGTACACCCCTACATTTATCACTACTTCAAATACCAAAAATTTGAATCAGGTGCACCAGCTCAGAGGCAAACGATTAGAACATCGTCAGAGAGGATCTTGGAGGAACCTGTCTTATTTAAACCTCAGACATTTAGTTTGTTTTGCTCTTTGTTGTTGAAGTGTGTGGCGTCACATGCCTAGATCAAAATAGCTCTCTGAGGCCTTCAGAAAGAAGGTTAAAGATGCCTACGAGTCTTGGAAGGCGCTTGAAAAGATCTCCAAACAATATGAAAACAATCCTTCGACTGTCCGGAAGATCATCTACAAGTGGAGAAGATTCCAAACAAGTGCCAACTTGTTCAGACCAGGACGCCACAGCAAATTCAGCCCGAGAGCAGACCGCAAGATGCTGAAAGAAGTCTCTAAGAACCCCAGAATGTCATCACGGGACCTACAGGTAGCTCTTGCCACTGTTGATGTCAAAGTGCACGAGTCTACCATTAGAAAGAGGCTGCACAAATTTGATCTACATGGAAGGTGCGCCAGGAGGAAATTTTTGCTGTCCAGAAAGAACATCAGGGCAAGACTAAAGTTTGCCAATGAACACCAAGGCAAAGACCAGCACTTCTGGAACAATGTGCTCTCGACAGATGAGTCAAAGGTAGAGCTATTTTGCCACAGAACCAGAAGACATGTTTGGCGAAACCAAAGACAGCATTTGACCACAAGAACCTGATACCAACTGTAAAGCATGGTGGTGGAAATATTATGGTTTGGGGCAGCTTTGCTGCATCAGGGCCTGGGCAGCTCACCATCATAGAATCCACTATGAATTCTTCATTGTACCAGAGGGTGCTTGAGGATAATGTGAGGTCATCTCTCGGAAAGTTGAAGCTCAACCGAAGGTGGACCTTGCAACATGACAATGACCCTAAACATAGCAGTAAATCCACCAAGGAATGGCTGAAAAGAAAGAAATGGAGAGTTCTGGAATGGCCAAGTCAAAGCCCGGATCTAAATCCCATCGAGATGTTGTGGGGGGGATTTGAAACGAGCTGTGCATGCAAGAAACCCCTCAAACATTGCACAGCTGAAAGAATTCTGCATGGAGGAGTGGGCAAAAATTTCTCCCAGTCGATGTCAGAGACTGGTAGACAGTTATAAGAAACGCCTGCTTGAGGTTGTTTCTGCCAAAAGGGGCAATACCACCTATTAGACTATTAGAGCCAAGGGTGTACTTACTTTTTCCACATGCGAAATTTGCATTTATGTTTATTTAAATTATACAATGGACTACAAAATGTGAATGTTTCATGATATTTGTTATATTATATCACCTTTATCTATCGATATTGTTGAAACGAAGATCAAATAGCTGTATGTTGAAATATGTTGAAAAAGTCAAAACTTTACATGGAGTGTACTTTCTTTTTCACGTGACTGTACGTGTGTGTGCCGTTCGTGTGCCGTGTCTGCATTTAAAAAATGCATTTTCTCAGCAACTGTTGGTCCGATTGACATGAAATTTTCACCATACAAGCGACTCCTCCTGTAGAATATTTCAATGATTATTATGACGTCATACGTCACGTGGTACGGACGCCATCTTGGAATCATGTGGTACTCTATATCTCCCAAACCGCTCAATGGAAAAAATTGAATCATGGCTCATTGTCAAGTACTCACCATGTGGAATAAGATATGTTGATGGTTATGTCACCGTTGCCTTAATTTTGACGTCATAATTCGACAAATACAACGCTTGATCTGATCAGTATGAATAAAACAAAAATTCCTCTGCAACTGTTAGACCGATGGACACGAAATTTTCACTATAGGAGTGCCTCGTCCTGTATAATATTTTAATGATAATTATGACGTCATAGGTCACGTGGTACAGACGCCATCTTGGAAAAAATCGAAAAAAGTTGCACCTCTATCTCTGAAACTGCTCCATGGAAAAAATTGAAACATGGCTCTTTGTCAAGTACTTTCCTTGGGGAATAAGACATGTTAACGATGATATCATCTGTTCCTTTGTGATGACGTCATAATTAGACAAGTACAACACATATCAATCATTGTGAATATTTTTTCTCAGCATCTGTTGGTCTGATAGGCACGAAATTTTCACCATAGGAGGGCCTCCTCATGTAGAATATTTTAATGATGATCATGACGTCATAGGTCATGTGGTACAGGCGCCATCTTGGAAAACCGAAAAATGTTGCACCTCTATATCTCCAAAACCGCTGCATGGAAAATTTTTAAACATCGCTCATTGTAAAGAACTCCATATGGGGAATAGGTGTTGTTAACGATGACATCATTGGTGCCATAATTATGACTTCTTAATTCGACAGGGAAAACGCTTCTCTGATCAGTTTGAAATGTATTGAGCGTGATCTATGCAACAATTATAGTAGAGAATATAAATGTATGATGTCATCGCTCACGTGGTCTGGCAGCCATATTGGATCAAAGAAATAAAAAGGTTCAAAAACAGAAGAGTTTGTTCGCAACAAGTTGACTGCGCAGGGTAAGTATTCTAGAAAAACCATCTCGTTAGTATCTGTAATTTGGCGCTCCAACCTAATGAGCGAACGTCATGACGTCATCGCCACGCATGTCCATAACGATGCACTGCTAGATGGCCCCTCTGGAGCTTGGCAGGCAATGCGGACATGCGTGGCAGTGGCGTCATGACGTTCGCTCATTATGTTGGAGCGCCAAATTACAGACACTGATATAATAATAATAATAATAATAATTCATTTATTTTGTATAGCGCTTTTCCAGAAGCCCAAAGGCTTCATATTATATTATATGAAGAATATACATATTATATACAATATACAATATACATAAGATATACAATATATATACAATATACATAAGAATATACAATATACAATATACATAAGAATATACATATTATATTATACTTCCTTTATGATGTTGTGTATTCTCCTTGCCAATGTGTACATACTGTCTGAAGGGGCTGCCATCTTGGCAACTCACTGTCTCCTGAACCTGCACACTTGCACTTCTTCCCTCCCGTCCATCATGGTTAAAACCAATTAACATCTGGACGTGACTCTGTACCACAATAGCCTTCCAAGAACTGGACACTGATTGTAAGCTTGTGACTTCCATCACATGTCTCTATCATCCTTTGACAGATACACCACCTGCTTGCCAATTATAACGTGGTGCTTTCCTCTTCCTCCATAACTATGAAATTATTCAGAACTTGGTACTGTTTATAGCCTCCACATACATGATGCTATTGAAGAACTCTATCAGTTTACTGCTGCTACTTTAAGGTTAAGTGCTGTGCTTAGATAAGGTTAGAGATAAAATAAGGTTAAGTGGTTTTATTGTTGTTTAATTTCTGAGTTGTAATCTGGCGATTTATGTTATTGTAATAAATACATTCATTTTTATACGTTGGCAGTGCAGCATGGACTGATGTGTTGGTGACGTCCGATTCCCGCAAAAAAGATCAATGTCATCGGGTATCAACATTTTGAGTAGCAAGAGAGCTGCAAGGAGAGTTGGCATTGTGAGATGTTGATATACACAGTACATGTGAGATGGGTTGGATGTCATTTTTTGTGTGTTGAGTTATTACTGTGAAAACTTTACCTTTGAAAGAAGGAACTGATGTAGCCCATAAGAGAACTGAACATCATTATGACTCCACATGCAGAACGTGAATGGCAGGCTTGGTGTAGATGATGTTGATATTACGCACTCAAAGGGGTTTCTGCAGGATGTTGGGCTTTCTGTGAGTGATGAACAAGGAATGTGGAAGAGCTGGTGGAACATCAACTGGAGTGTCAGTTTGGATGTGGAATGTCTGTGACATGACATTTCATTTCATTGTCTGATTTTTTTTCCCGTTTTTTTGTTTGATTTCATTGCTACTAGCACCCGACTGCAAAGCCGCAATGAGCCAGCGAAGCCAAAGCCTCTTGCCACTATTTCACCCATCACTATGGCATCAGTAGGTTAGGTAGTTGGTAGTAGGTAGGTGTAAAAACTATCCCCTACAGCCGCGAGATTTCTAAAAAATAATTCTTCGTCAATTTTAGAATATTTGACGCCGTTTTCAGCGTCCGAAATGTGGTAAAAAGCTTTTTTGAAATATTTTTTCAAATGCTCGAATCTCATTGGTTCCGGTAATTGGTGACGATTTTCGTTGAAGATAACCAGGGCCCGTGTGGGCCCAGGGAACGAGGTTCGCCTTAAAGTATTTTAATTACAAATTAGAGGTGCATAAGATTGTGAATCAAACAAAGGCGGGTGAAACAAACTCCTATTGAACTGTTTCGCAATTTTTTTATGCATACTTCCGCATCCGGAAGATGGCGGCATCCATTGAGTGATTTGGTTTTTGAAATATTTTTTCAAATGCTCGAATCTCATTGGTTCCGGTGTTTGGTGACGATTTTCGTTGAAGATAACCAGGCCCGTGCGGGCCGAGGTTGGTCTTGAATGAATGAAATGAATGAATGAATGAAATGCATGAATGAATGAATGAATGATCGTTTTAAGGCCATTTTCCCCGCTAGAGCAGCCTTGCGGGCCCCATGACAATCATGGTTCCCTGTTTGAGGCAATGTTTTTATGGCCGGATGCCCTTCCTGGCGCCAACCCTTAGTCGCCTCTTACGATGCGCAGGGATATGGTGTACCTATTCTAAACCGGGGTACACACCGGGATCATTCATCCCAGCAAGCTGGTACTCAATTTGCCGACCTCGGAAGGATGACAGGCTGAGTCAACCCCCTGGTGTTAATTTAGCGATCGACCGGGATTCGAACCCAGGATCCTAGGATCCCAAGCCGGCACCCTAACCGCTAAGCCAACACCAGTCTTAAAGTATTTTAATTACAAATTACAGGTGCATAAGATTGTGAATCAAATAAAGACGGGTGAAACAAACTCCTATTGAACTTTTTTCAATTTGTTATGCATACTTCCGCATCCGCAGGGTGGCCTCCATTGAGCGATTTGGTGCGTCAAAGCTTCGAAATTCTCAAGGGATCCAGCCAAATCTGGCTTTTCAACATAATACGTACGCGTTCATTCACAACACCGGCTTCGCCGGCTATAATAGTGACCTGTTACATTAAATGAATATTAATAGTATTCACTATGGCTATTTTTTGAGGATAAAACAAACTCGAAAAACATTTCCCATAAAAAAGAAATTATGTCTCTTCTATTGGAATTGTAGATGGTGGCTTGCTAACCGAGACTCAAGGCGGTGTAAAGAAGTGTTTTTTTTGAATAACAATAAATACAAGGCGCAGGGAGGTGAAATTCGCTGCACGTGATGACTATGAGCAATGCACACAGAGTAAAACAAGTGTTCATTTACATCCATATGATGTCTAATAAATAAAGAATATATATTATATTGTGGCGGACACAAAAGCCCACTGGCGTGGTGACATCATTCCATGCACCAAGTGGGCGGTGGCCACGCCCGAGGGGTAGGCGTGGCCTCATGATATACACCGGGCGACCAGCCCGGAGGAGTTCAGTGTTACAGTGTAGTCTTACAATAAAGACGTTTATATGTTACCGCTTGTCCGCTTCCTCCTTGCTCACAAGCAGCGCGCGTAACGCCGCGCTTTACTGGTGACCCTCGACGTTGGATCTGCCGTAGCGATCCTTCCGAACACGACGCCATTGCGATGGCCAACGACAAGTCAATGGCGATTAAACTTCCCGAATTTTGGGAGGCCCAGGCCGAGGTCTGGTTCGTTCAAGCCGAAGCCCAATTTCAGCTTCGGCGCCTCACCAACGACGACCTGCGCTACTGCCATGTCGTCGCCTCCCTCAGGCCCGGCACGGCCGCTCGAGTTGTGTCCGTCCTTCGCCACCCACCGGACGGCCACAAGTACGAGGCACTCAAGCGGCTACTCCTAGCCACGTTCAGCCTCACGGACGACGCACGGGCCGACCGCCTCCTGGATCTCCCCGAGCTCGGTGAGACGTGCCCATCGGTCCGAATGGACCATATGCTGTCACTGTTGGGCGACGAAGCCCCCGGTTCGCTATTCCGGGCGCTTTTCCGTCGCCAACTTCCAGCGCAGGTTCGCCTCGCGTTGGCCGGGACCGGGCTAACGGAACCCCGAGCATTGGCGGCCGAGGCGGACAAGTACTTCGCCGCTTCGGACACGCGGGCGAGCGTTGGCGTGGCCATCATGGCCTTCGACGCTGCTGTTCCACAGCATCATCTTCTACAGCACGCTGAGTTTCAGCAGCATGCTGATACGCACCTCGTGAACGCCGCCACGCCCCGCCCACCGCCGCGGCGAAAACCGCCACCGCGGGGAAACCCGTCGACTCCACCGGCCTGGCGGAGCCAGCCACGCTCCTCCAGCTCCACCACCTGGTGCTGGTTCCACGCCAAGTTCGGCCACGAAGCTCGGCGGTGTCATCCGCTGTGCTCCTTCAACGGGTCGGGAAACGCCCGGGCCGGCGCTCAATTGTGGCGATGAGCGCCGGCCGTTCGAGCAGCCTGCTGTTCATAACGGACACCTTCTCCGGGCACCGTTACCTGTGCGACACGGGAGCACAGGTGAGTGTCATTCCCGCCGGCACGTCAGACAAGCACGCCGCGGGTGGGGGCCCCGCGCTGCTTGCCGCGAACGGGACGCCCATCCGTACGTACGGAAAACGCTGCCTCTCTCTGCGGTTTGGAGGGCAGATTTTCCGATGGACGTTCGTCACCGCCGACGTGCCCATGGCACTGCTTGGCGCGGACTTCCTGTGCGCTAATGGGCTACTGGTCGACGTCAAGCGCAGACGGCTTGTCCAGGCCGAGACGTTCAGCTCGCTCGCATGTGCGTTGCCCAGCTCAACGAGCGGCTTGCCAAGCGGCTTGCCGAACGATTCGGTTCCGGCCACGTTGGTCTGTACGCTTCCGGCAGCGGACGCATTCACCCGCCTCCTCGCCGGCTTCCCGGCCCTCACGCGGCCCACCTTCTCGGCGGGGGCCGTCAAGCACGGGGTGGCCCATCACATCCCCACCGTCGGGCCACCGGTCTACGCCCGGGCACGCCGCCTCGAGCCGACGAAGCTGGCGGTGGCAAAAGCGGAGTTCGCTACCCTGGAGCGACTCGGCATCGTTCGGCGCTCAGAGAGCGCTTGGGCGTCGCCGCTGCACATCGTGCCGAAGCCCGGCGGGGGATGGCGACCGTGCGGGGACTATCGCCGTCTCAATGACGCCACGACTCCCGACCGCTACCCCGTCCCCCACATTCAGGACTTTTCCGCCCGTTTGGCGGGCAGGTCCTTCTTCTCGAAGGTGGACCTCATACGCGGCTACCATCAGGTCCCCGTCAGGCCGGAGGACGTCCCGAAGACGGCGGTCATCACGCCATTCGGACTCTTCAAGTTCCTGCGCATGCCCTTCGGTCTGAAGAATGCGGCTCAGGCGTTCCAGCGACTGATGGACAGCGTCCTGCGCGACTTGGATTTTGTCTACGTCTACCTGGACGATATCCTCGTCGCCAGCGCGTCCCGCGAAGAGCACCTACGCCACCTCCGCACGCTCTTCGAAAGCCTGGGCCAGCATGGCCTGATTGTGAACCCCGCAAAGTGCCGGTTCGGCGCCGCCACAATCGATTTTCTGGGGCAACGTGTCACCAGGCACGGAGCCGTCCCCCTGCCGGCCAAGGTGGAGGCGGTGAAGGGGTTTCCGCGCCCCCGCACGATCAGAGGGCTGCAGGAGTTCCTGGGCATGGTGAACTTTTACCATCGGTTCCTGCCCCGTATCGCCCAGCTCCTGCGCCCCCTGCACGAAGCTCTCCGAGGTAAGCCGGGCAAAGGCGACGTTACCTGGACCGAGCAGATGGACACGGCGTTCACGGGCGCGAAGCTCGCCTTGGCTAACGCCACCATGCTCGCGCACCCGGCGCCCGATGCACCGATCGCCCTCACCACCGATGCCTCGGACTACGCGGTGGGCGCGGTGCACGAGCAATGGGTGCGTGGAGCTTGGCAACCGCTGGCGTTCTTTAGCCGGCAGCTTCGCCCGCCCGAACGCCGTTACAGTACCTTTGACCGCGAGTTGCTCGGACTTCACTTGGCGGTCAGGCACTTCCGCCATCTGCTCGAGGGCCGGGCGTTCACTGCCTTCGTCGACCACAAGCCGCTGATCTTCGCGATGGGCAAGGTCACCGAGCCGTGGTCGGCCCGGCAGCAGCGTCACCTCTCGGCCGTGTCCGAGTACACGACGGACATCCAGCACGTCGCGGGGAAGGACAACCCGGTGGCGGATTGCCTTTCCCGGGCCGTCGCCCACGCAGTCCACCTCGGCATCGACTATGCCCGGATGGCAGCGGACCAGGCCGCTGACCCCGACGTCCAGGCCTTGCGGACCGCCGTCACGGGCCTCCGCGTCACCGAGGTGCCGTTCGACGGCGCGGGCGCGGCCCTCTTGTGCGACGTCTCCCTCGGGCGTCCTCGCCCCATTGTGCCCGCGGGCTGGCAGCGCCAGGTGTTTGACGCCATCCACGGCCTGTCCCACCCGGGCGCGAGGGCCTCCCAAAGGCTGATCGCCGACAAGTTCGTCTGGCATGGCCTCCGGAAGGCCGTCCGCGGCTGGGCCAGGACATGCCTCGCGTGCCAGTGCGCCAAGGTGCACCGGCACACCCAGGCCCCGTTGGCCCCGTTCACGGTGCCGGAACGCCGGTTTGACCACGTCCACGTGGACCTGGTGGGACCTCTGCCCCCCTCGCGGGGTTTCACCCACGTCCTCACCATGGTGGACCGCACCACCCGGTGGCCGGAGGCCGTGCCCTTGGCGTCGACAACGGCGGCCGATGTCGCGCAGGCTTTCATCGCCACCTGGGTCGCCCGGTTCGGCGCCCCCTCAGACATCTCATCCGACCACGGCCCCCAGTTCACAAGCACATCTGACACTAGGCCGAGGCTTCAGACTTTGACATGCTCATGAGGCTGCACCATAGAAAATACGGTTCTAACCCATAATATTTGATGGGCTTTTTACTGGTATTCTAATAATTCACTTAATAATTTGAGTATACATCTAATAATTCACTCAGTAATTGATGTTCACTCAGGAATGGACTCCACAGCGAGTTCAAGGTCTCAACTTTGAGCAAAGATAGCATACTTACCTTTGAGATATCTCATCTGCTTTCAATTCCAGACCCGATTATAAGCTGTCCGGTTGGTGCTTTCCGCAACAAACTATGCCGTCCCTCCGATAGATGCTAAGCCGGGTGTTCCGGCTGCCAGTGTTAGCTAGTAGACGTTAAAGATTCAGCAGTGTCTTTCATGAAGAGTAGGCGATATGCTGGTGCGCCGTGAATAAATTGTAAATTTCTGCCCAAACCACTTTCGAGTAAACATCAGACAAAGTCAAAAACTTTCCAGGCCGACCCCACACGAAGGCTGTTTTAATGATGCACCATAGCTAAAGTTTAAATACAGTTGTGCCTTATCTCGTTATGAATGAACGGATGAGGGCCAATGTACGAGCACAACGACAGCACAACATGGCATGTTCACTTGACCTAGGCAGTTGCATGAATATTTCCAACTCAATTTGACAACTGATAGACATATGTTTGATTCATAAATGGAACAAGTATTCATCCACAACTCATATAATTTTCCCAAAACTTCTTAAGGTCACCTTAAATAATTTTACCATCTTCCCCTCCCCTGTTGGACATGTATGCAGTTTAGACCTGTTTTCATGTCCTTTAGATTAGTCAAAGACGGGGCTTGTCATGAACTGTAGCACTCCCATCTCACCTGCCGAAAACAATATAATGCCATTGCCTTGTAGCGTGAAATTGCGCATTTATGAATAAATGTCGTTTCGCTCATTTAGAAGGTAAGTGTAACCATATAGCAGAATAGTTGGAGAAACTAATCACTGAGCAGATAATCCACATTAGGCACGCGAGGGTGCGCAGGCGGTTATTAGGGCTCACGCGCTCACAGGTGCACTCAGGTTACCGAGGGACAAAATGCAGCACGGTGGGCATTCGAGGTGAAGGCACTAAAAAGGGGTGAGGGTCGAGCGAGCAGCTTGTATAAGGGTATTCAAAGCAACAAATCACCCTTGCATACTTACCAACCTTCTTTAACCTCTCCCTAAGTCCCCGATCCCTATTCATTGTCTGCGATTTCACCTGCTTTGTACTCTGAACAGAAAACTTTCGCTCCTTAGAATGTACGAATAACCTCTCCTCCCAATCCATTGCGAATCTTTTAGGTTAGCTGGTTTTTTTTGGATGCACTTTGGTGTAGGATTGCAGAGTGTAGTTGAGAGGATTTATTTATTAGTAGGGGGAATGTGGGGTTCAAGGTATGAGGGGTATTTAAGTGTGATTTTAGATAAGAAAGGATGGAAATGCATTCTGTGCCTTTCTGTTGTTGCACCACCCAGCTTCGTACAAAAAAACCCCGTATTCATTTAATTTCCTGTTTTCATTCATGAAATTAACTCGATTTCATATGTAATGGAGGGGTTTCATTAAAGTCTGAAAATGTCCCATTCTTTTTTGATGAAAGTAATTTTTTGAGAACATAGCATGCAATATCATATCGCTAATAATAAAAGGCAACGTGTCTCTGATAGTCAGTCAGTCAGTCAGTGTGTGGGTCTCCTTCATAACTCCAAAACCATCAAACCTAGCTGCCCCAAACTTTTCATGCATACTGATATAACTACAAAGGGAGCACATGAATGAAAACTGGGTGTTTTTTGGTGTGTTTAAACACCACTTTTGAAGATAATTTAGGGGGTGATCATCACAAAAAACTAGATGGTATTCTTAGAATACTTACCCTAAGCAGGCAACTTGGTGCGAGCCAACTCTGCTGTTTTTGAAGGGGTTTTTTTCTTTGATGCAATATGGCTGCCAGACCATGTGAGCGATGACATCATAAATTTATATTCTCTCATATAATTGTTGCATAGATCACGCTCAAGAAATTTCAAACTGATCAGACTAAGCATTGTCCCTGTCGAATTATGACATCATAATTAAGGCATGAATGACGTCATCGTTAACAACACTTATTCCCCATGCGGATTTATTTACAATGAGCCACGTTTCTTTCTTTCCATGGAGCGGTTTTGGAAAAATATAGAGGTGCAGCATTTTTCGATTTTTCCAAGATGGTGCCTGTACCACGTGACCTATGAGGTCATAATTAACATTAAAATATTATACAGGACGAGGCGCTCCTATAGTGAAAATTTCGTATCTATCAGAGCAACAGTTAGAGAGAAAAAAAATTCATACTGATTGGATCAAGCGTTATACTTATCGAATTATGACATCATAAAGAAGGCACCAATGACATCATCATTAACATATCTTATTCCCCATGGGGAGTACTTGACAATGAGCCATGTTTAATTTTTTTCCAATGACTGGTTTTGGAGATATAGAGGTGCAACGTTTTTTCAAGCTGGTTTCCATACCACGTGACCTATGATGTCACGATTGTTAATAAAAATATTCCACAGGTGGAGGCATGCCTATGGCGAAATTTCTTGTCAATCGGACCAACGGTTACCAAGAAAATGATTTTTTTAAATGCAGACACGCACGTACGCCACACATACGTACACAACTGAATGCCTAACCCTGCTTTTCACCTCGCGAGCGCAGGGCAACAACATAACCAGCCTGACCAAAATGGCAGTGCACCATCTTGGTCAGCCCTCTGTCGCATCGCTGGGTTCTTAAGCCGCCATTTTGTTTTGGCCGATTTAAACTTGCCTTGCCTTGGAAACACGATGTGCTCTCATGGACTAATAAAAGTATATAATCGAAATCTGGCTTTGGTTTTGAGGATCACATCTCCAGGACTAAATAAGTGCCGAAATCTGATGTGAAATCTGTATATTTTAAGAAACGACCGATTATTATAACTAAGAATATATCTGATAACTGAGCTTTAAGCAGGGCCGTCCTTCCTCCTTCTCCATATTGCCAAAGCATCCTTCTTCCTTCTCTATATTGCCAAAACATTTATCTTCTTCTTAATTTACCACTCACCTTTTTCTATTGTTCCAACAATTATATAGAGTGGAAAAAAAGATTAAGGAATGTGCCCAAAGTGTAACTTTAGAGTGCATCAAAAATAATTAACCACCGAGATCAACGTGAAGGCTTCTGCAGCCATGCCTGGGTAATCTGTTGGGGAAACAAACCTCTGGAGTTAGGAAGCCAAAATAATTACAATTAAAGATCAAATTTAACGGAAGATTATAATGAGTAAAGCAACGATGGGACAAGTGAACTCTAAGCGCTCATCATCTAATGCCTGATTTTCATAAGCACAAATCGACAATCGCTTGCCAAGCCAGCCGTTCCTGATTAACCATTTTGGTGGAGTGCTTGCTTGAGTGCTTAAGCCACTTGGCGAGCGCTCTATGAGCCTAGTGGTAATGGAATACCCTGCGTCCTCCTCCTGTTATATGACAGACCCAGATTGAGTGTATTTTATTTACTTCCTTCCATTAAAAAGTACAAAAGCACATTGATTGATGAACAAAGGCAGCCTCTCTCCCCCACCCCCTCTGCATGTGCAACCATTTGGGCCTGCGTTGTTAGGCGTGCGTTGTGCAGTGCCTTTGGTGGTGCCTCGCCTGCTAAAAATGTTGTGCTATTTTATTTCTCCACTCTTTGTGTGATCTGCTATCATTATACGACCCGCCACTTCCACATAAATAGATACATATAAAAAATAACATCCATCGACCTCATTTTTGGAGTTTAGCCATGTTATTTCGAGCTGTCAACAGCATCAACTGCCATTTTGTGCCTATGTTGACCTTTTGGCCTATGTTGATCTAAAAATAGTTGGTTGAATTCAGTTAGCTGATATGTATATCCTATTCAAATTTTAAGTCGATCAGATGAAAATTGAGGATTTTAGTAATTTGAAAAAAGTGGTTGAACTTTGGCCTATGTTGACCTTGTGGCCTCTGTTGATCTCCAAAATAGTTGGTGGTTGAATTCAGTTTGCTGATATGAAAATCCGATTCAAATTTCAAGTCAATCGGATGAAAATTGAGGATTTTAGAAATTTGAAGAAAGTGGTTAACCTTTGGCCTATGTTGACATTGTGACCTATGTTGATCTCAAAAATAGTTGTTGGTTGAATTCAGTTAACTGATATGAAAATCCTATTCAAATTTCAAATCAACCAGATGAAAATTGAGGATTTTAGAGATTTGCAAAGGTTGTTGACCTTTTGGCCTCTGTTGATCTCCAAAATAGTTGGTGGTTGAATTCAGTTAGCTGATATATAAATCCTTTCCAAATTTCAAGTCAATCGGATGGAAATTGTGGATTTTAGTAATTTGAAGAAAGTGGTTGACCTTTGTCCAATGTTGACCTTTTGACCTCAAAAATATATCAGATTTTGTCGGACCATGAACTGTACCATTTGGTGAAATTTCGTGAAGATCGGTTTAAAATTGTGACCTGTATGCATGTATAAGTGAGCGGACAAACATACACACACACACAAACACACAAACCGGAGTAATCCGGAGTAAGTAATCGTAAGTAAGTAACCGGAGTAATCGTAAGGAGTAAGTAAGTAAGTAACCGGAGTAAGTAATCAACATACTTGTCAAAAAATTTTTTTTTTGCAAAGTAACAAACGGACTCAAATGCAATAACCTCTCCTCTGGAGAGGGTAATAACAAGACTTGATAATAGCATCATATTAATGTTATTACAAAGCACAATATTAATGCTAAGAATATCCTCCTCTCCAAGTGGTGTTTCCTCCTTGGACAAATACAGTGTCAACATTTACATTATTGGGGAGTTTCGCGGGAAACCTTTACCAGAAATAAAAAAATATTCTAAACCACAAACACATATCATTAGCCTTTTAAACAGTCGCTATTGATGTTTAACACTAAACTGAAAGAAATTTGGAGGAATCCTGACATCATTGAGGCAATCTATGCTTATCAGTTATCACGATGACGAACACTCCTTAGCATAGATCTACTGTAGTCCATATACCCCTCAAGGATTAATTACACACCCTTCCACCTTCCTGTGCTTCTGTGGCATTTTTCTAAAGCCTCTTCTAAGAACAAAAGTAAAAACAATAAGAATGATAATAGCATAATATTAGTGTTTATATTACAAAACATTCCCAATAGGTTTTGTCACTTGTGAATTTGCCCCCATCCCATCCCCACACCCATCCAGAAGTAAATTTTATTTTAGGGAATTTAGAATGGTGAGGCACGGTCTGATCCTTTCAATGACCTGATTTAACATATTAAAGCGCGGCGATTGGCCGATACCAATAGTCAATACCTTGCGGACAAGCGGTAACTTATAATTATAAGCGTCTTTATTTCAGGACCTCACTGTAACACTAGCGCGCTCCGGGCTGCGCGCCCCGTGTATATCCTCAGGCCACGCCTACCCCTCGGGCGTGGCCGCCGCCCACTTGGTGCGCGGAATGATGTCACCACGCCAGTGGGCTTTCGTGTCCGCCACACGCGCCCCCCCAGAATTCCCGCGCACCTGGAGGGCCAGTTTGCAGGGCAAACGGATGACCCGGCCAAAGCGCCCCCTGGCGATCGGCGGCGTCCGGGGTGCAGGGATGCCAGGTGGGATGCCCCTGGCTGCCCCAGGGATGGGTGCAGGACCGGAGGGTGGCGTGGCGGCGTGGCTGGGCGGTGCCGGGGGTCCGCCCGCAGGGGGGCGGCCCCGACGCGGGGGTCGGGCCACTGGCGGTGGATGGTCCACGTCGAGGTGGGCCGGCTTGAGGCGGTCTACAGAAACGCGATCAGGAGTACCGCCGATGTCCAGGGTGAAGTGCTTCGCCCCTGTCTCCAGCACGCGGAAAGGCCCGTCGTACGGGGGCCGCAGTGGTGTCCGGTGGGCATCGTGGCGGACGAAGACGTACTCCTCCGTGCGAAGCTCCGGGGCGACGTGCGTCGGTGGGTGCCCGTGGCATGCCGTTGGCACCGGGACGAACCTCTGGGCGGTCTCTTGCGCTGCTGTGCCGCGGACCATGGTGCCGTGGAGTCGGGGAGGAACTCGCCCGGCACCCGCAGCGGTTGCCCGAAGACCAACTCCGCCGCGGCTGCGTGCAGGTCCTCCTTGGGTGCCGTCCGGAGGCCCAGCAGGACCCAGGGGAGCCTGTCGACCCAGCCGCCGTCGTGGAGGGTGGCCCGGAGCGCGGCCTTCAATGAGCGGTGAAATCGCTCACACAGGCCGTTAGCCTGGGGGTGGTAGGCCGTGGTTCGGTGCAGCCGGACCCCGAGCCCCTGCGCGACCGCCCCCCAGAGCTCCGAGGTGAACTGGGGGCCGCGGTCGGACGAGATGTCTGAGGGGGCGCCGAACCGGGCGACCCAGGTGGCGATGAAAGCCTGCGCGACGTCCGCCGCCGTCGTCGACGCCAAGGGCACGGCCTCCGGCCACCGGGTGGTGCGGTCCACCATGGTGAGGACGTGGGTGAAACCCCGCGAGGGGGGCAGAGGTCCCACCAGGTCCACGTGGATGTGGTCAAACCGGCGTTCCGGCACCGTGAACGGGGCCAACGGGGCCTGGGTGTGCCGGTGCACCTTGGCGCGCTGGCACGCGAGGCACGTCCTGGCCCAGCCGCGGACGGCCTTCCGGAGGCCATGCCAGACGAACTTGTCAGCGATCAACCTTTGGGAGGCCCTCGCGCCCGGGTGGGACAGGCCGTGGATGGCGTCAAACACCTGGCGCTGCCAGCCCGTGGGCACGATGCGGCGAGGCCGCCCGAGGGAGACGTCGCACAAGAGGGCCGCGCCCGCACCGTCGAACGGCACCTCGGTGACGCGGAGGCCCGTGACGGCGATCCGCAAGGCCTGGACGTCGGGGTCAGTGGCCTGGTCCGCTGCCATCCGGGCATAGTCGATGCCGAGGTGGACTGCGTGGGCGATGGCCCGGGAAAGGCAATCCGCCACCGGGTTGTCCTTCGCCGCGACGTGCCGGATGTTCGTCGTGTACTCGGACACGGCCGTGAGGTAACGCTGCTGCCGGGCCGACCACGGCTCGGTGACCTTGCCCATCGCGAAGATCAGCGGCTTGTGGTCGACGAAGGCCGTGAACGCACGGCCCTTGAGCAGATGGCGGAAGTGCCTGACCGCCAAGTGAAGCCCGAGCAACTCGCGGTCGAAGGTACTGTAACGGCGTTCGGGCGGGCGAAGCTGCCGGCTAAAGAACGCCAGCGGTTGCCAAGCTCCACGCACCCATTGCTCGTGCACCGCACCCACCGTGTAGTCTGAGGCGTCGGTGGTGAGGGCGATCGGTGCATCGGGCGCCGGGTGCGTGAGCATGGTGGCGTTAGCCAAGGCGAGCTTCGCGCCTGTGAACGCTGTGTCCATCTGCTCGGTCCAGGTAACGTCGCCTTTGCCCGGCTTACCTCGGAGAGCTTCGTGCAGGGGGCCCAGGAGCTGGGCGATACGGGACAGGAACCGATGGTAAAAGTTCACCATGCCCAGGAACTCCTGCAGCCCTCTGATCGTGCGGGGGCGCGGAAACCCCTTCACCGCCTCCACCTTGGCCGGCAGGGGGACGGCTCCGTGCCTGGTGACACGGTGCCCCAGAAAATCGATTACGGTGATGCCGAACCGGCACTTTGCGGGGTTCACAATCAGGCCATGCTGGCCCAGGTGTTCGAAGAGCGTGCGGAGGTGGCGTAGGTGCTCCTCGCGGGACGCGCTGGCGATGAGGATATCGTCCAGGTAGACGTAGACAAAATCCAAGTCGCGCAGGACGCTGTCCATCAGTCGCTGGAACGCCTGAGCCGCATTCTTCAGACCGAAGGGCATCCGCAGTAACTCGAAGAGTCCGAATGGCGTGATGACCGCCGTCTTCGGGATGTCCTCTGGCCTGACGGGGACCTGATGGTAGCCGCGTATGAGGTCCACCTTCGAGAAGGACATGCCCGCCAAACGGGCGGAAAAGTCCTGAATGTGGGGGACGGGGTAGCGGTCGGGAGTGGTGGCGTCATTGAGACGGCGATAGTCCCCGCACGGTCGCCATCCCCCGCCGGGCTTCGGCACGATGTGCAGCGGTGACGCCCAAGCACTCTCCGAGCGCCGAACGATGCCGAGTCGCTCCAGGGTAGCGAACCCCGCTTTTGCCACCGCCAGCTTCGTCAGCTCGAGGTGGCGTGCCCGGGCATAGATCGGTGGCCCGACGGTGGGGATGTGATGGGCCACCCCGTGCTTGACGGCCCCCGCCGAGAAGGTGGGCCGCGTGAGGGCCGGGAAGCCGGCAAGGAGGCGGGTGAATTCGTCCACTGCCGGAAGCGTACAGATCAACGTGGCCGGAACCGAACCGTTCGGCAAGCCGCTTGGCAAGCCGCTCGGCGAGCCGCTCGTTGAGCTGCTCGACGAGCTGGGCAGCGCACAAGCGAGCGAGCTGAACATCTCGGCCTGGACAAGACGTCTGCGCTTTACGTCGACCAGGAGCCCATTAGCGCACAGGAAGTCTGCGCCAAGCAGTGCCATGGGCACGTCGGCGGTATCAGTAAAGCGCGGCGTTACGCGCGCTGCTTGCGAGTAAGGAGGAAGCGGACAAGCGGTAACTTATAAGCGTCTTTATTTCAGGACCTCACTGTAACACTAGCACGCTCCGGGCTGCGCGCCCCGTGTATATCCTCAGGCCACGCCTACCCCTCGGGCGTGGCCGCCGCCCACTTGGTGCGCGGAATGATGTCACCACGCCAGTGGGCTTTCGTGTCCGCCACAATATGGTGTCATGCACGGTCTGATCCCAAGTTTAAAAAGCCTGTGCCCCAGTAACGACGTGTGATGAGGTGAGCGTAGCGAGCCGATCCACGCTCGCACATTAAACGTTTGTTTCTTTATATCACAAAAGTTTAAATTGTAACCTTCACCTGGAGAGGCCTGGTTTCACAGCGGTTTCACATCATGGTGGCAGCTGCAGTTTGGGCCATATTGCTATCCTGTTTGAACGGGACACTTGGTGACATTTGCATATTTATAATGAAATGTACCCTTTATTAATTGTTTTGTTCTTTTGCGCCTGTTGATAAGTTTACCAAACCCTCATTGTCCTGTCCTCCCTACGCATAACTAACAGTCTTCCCCTCCCTCCCTGTCCTCACACTCCTTTCCCTACCGCCTCCCATCTCACCCCTCTGGACTTCCACCACTTCCTTTGACGCTGGAAGAGAGGGAAGAAGGAGTGGACTGTAGAATGGGCGGTGCTTATGACCCGCCGACATGAACTCAGCTTTATATACTTTACACAGACACGAATGCTTAAGAGCGTGAAAAGGGGGAAAAACAAAAATAACTGAATGCATCAATTGATTCTTCCATTCCCCTCCCCCCTCAAATCCCCTCACATCCACAGATCACAACAGCTTTTGTTATGAGAAGTGGCCCCACAAGTCCTGCATTTGTTCCCACCTCTTTCTCTTGAACAAGACCTTTCTTTTTGACCTTTTCGGTCATCACTTCCTCTTCCTCTTTTCATCCCTTTTCGATCACTCATAATGTTCTCACCCATGAAATTACGTCGAGGCCTCGAAGGGGGTGAAGAAGGTCGATAAGGGAGGTCTTTTAAACAGAAGAACGAAAACAAAATTGTAAGAAAATAAATAAAAGGAGCTATTCTTGTCCCACAGCCAACCCAGCATTCCACCTGAGATACACCTTAACTGTCACAGCTTCTCATCGTTGCCGAGCAACCAGCCCCATGACATGCCTTCATTATTGAGCAATAATTAAGCAATAAACCCCACGAGTGTAACAGGTATCAAGGCGAGTTTTCCTTTCTTGTGGACATTTTTGTTTTCACCTGAACATTCAGGATGTCGGCCTAACGTGCCATCAGGCAAAAGTTAATGACGTCATACGTAGCGTTCCTTTTAGAAAATTACCTTACAGCACATATGCTTTTTGTGGTACAAAACTAAACAAACATTTCAATAATAAAAGAGACATTCCAAAGCTTTTCGGTTCACTGTCATCAGAGAAAAGGGATGTAAAAAAAAAAAACGTCGCTGCATGATGACATCATATGTGCGACATAACGCATTATATCATAACGTTATGTTCACGTCATGGTTTACGGCATGTTCACGACACCATGACGAATAAACGGCAGTCCGTTGGCCCGCCATCTTGTTGACTTGTTTGTGTCTGAATAACCAAACGTTACATGGTGTCAGAAGTGGTTTTCGTCGACGTTCCACGCCGAAAATGAAGCGAACGAGTGATGAAAATATCATTCTTATATCTACGTAGACAAGAAAGTCATTTGTGCATTATTGGTCCTCCTTTTGCTCGTTGAAGTTCGCATGCGCCCCGCGAATCCTACCAACACGGGATCCGGCTGCGTCAACCGTCCACGTCGTTGTCAACGCAAGTGAGTTGCACTATTTTGTCGCCATGGCGGATGCTTCAGAAAAGCCACGTATGAACTGGCAAGCGTCAGATCTTGAAAAGGAGTTCAGACGTTTTAAACAACATTGTGTGTTTACGTTCAACGGACCGTTATCCACGGCCACGGAAATTGTCAAAGTAAACTATCTCATGACATACATAGGCGACAAAGGCAGAGAAATTTACAACACATTCACATGGACTCCTGCAACCGAAGGTGTGCCTGCAGAAAATGCAACCTTAACTGGAGTACTTGACAAGTACACTGCATACGTGGCTCCCAAGAAAAATGAAATCAGAGCAACAGTAAACTTCAACAGGCGTAAACAGCTGCCCGGTGAACGCTTTGACAACTTTGTAACTGACCTGCGGCTGCTGGTGACAGACTGTGGATATGGCGTCAACACGGACCGCATGCTGCGGGATGCCATTGTCCTGCGATCCGCTAATCCAGCGGTGACTGAACGTTGCCTTCAGGAAGGAGACGAGCTCACACTGAACAAGGCCACCAGCATCGGTCAGAACTACGAGACCTCACAGGAGAGCTTGCGAGTTATTGCTGCGGACGAAGACAGTAAGGTGTATGCCATTAACAAACAGCAGCCACCCCGTCACAAGACACCCACCAGAAAACAGTGGACAGACAACCAAAACTGCTGGTACTGCGGATACTCATCATCACACTACAAGTGTCCCGCCAGGGAGGCCCCCTGCAAATTCTGTAAGAAGGTAGGCCATTTCGCCCGTGTGTGTAGACAGAAGTTGAAAGAGCAGTCAAGATCTGCTGCGCATGCTGTTGATTGTGACTACGAGTCTGATGACACGACCCTGACGCACAGTGTCAACAACATTCATGGAACAAATGCAGCAACAGAATGGTGGACTGATGTCAAGATTGGAACAAAGGTCGTGAAGACACAGATTGACACAGGTGCAACAGTATCCATAATGCCGCTTGAGCTGTTTCACAGTCTAAAGACCCACATGTCATTGTCTGCCACCGATAGCAAGTTAAAGAGTTATTCGGAGCATGACCTTGCTGTTGAGGGATGCATCACATTGCCTGTGACGCACAAACAAAACACTGTTGACGTCAAGTTTTATGTCGTCAGAGTAAAGCAACGACCACTTCTCTCCGGCCAAGCCAGCACAGCACTCGGGTTGATTGAGAGAATTCACAAGGTCAGTGACCTTAGTGATTATCCTGATCTTCTCCACACAACAGGTGTACTGCCAGGCAAGTATTTTCTGAAAATCGACCCCACTGTGCCCCCTGCTGTCCATGGACCACGTCGGCAACCAAAAGCTCTGTACGACAAGGTTAAAGCCAAGCTAATAGAAATGCAAAAAGATGGGCACATTGCTCGTGTCACTGAACCGACAGACTGGGTGAGCTCCATGGTCACCGTAGTTAAGAAAGACAAAATCAGAATCTGCATTGACCCAAAAGACCTAAACAAGGCAATTAGGAGAGAACACTATTACATTCCAACAGTTGAAGAAGTGGTTGCATCAATGATACCAGGTTCAAAGTATTTCTCTGTACTTGACGCCAAATCCGGATTCTTACAGATCCCGCTCACATATGAGTCCAGTCTTCTCACCACCTTCAACACCCCAATTGGCCGTTTCCGTTGGCTGAGGCTCCCTTTCGGGGTCCGATCCGCTCCTGAAATCTACCAGCGTATCATGGACAACATGCTGGAGGGCATCGAAGGCGCTCGTGCCATAATGGACGACATTTTGGTGGCGGGTAGGACCCCAGAGGAACATGACTCCATCATGCGACAAGTTGTCAACAGAGCTACAGCTTTCAACCTCAAACTCAACTTTGACAAATGTCATGTGAAACAATCATCCGTGAAATATGCAGGGCATATTTTGACAGGGAGTGGTCTGAAACCTGATGATGACAAAGTGAGGGCCGTGAAAGCAATGCCAGAGCCCAAGAACAAAGAAGATGTCCGAAGAATACTTGGCTTCATCCAGTATTTGGCAAAATTTCTACCAGAATTAAGTACAGTGGATGCACCACTTCGTGCCCTATTGCCCAAAGATGTCCTCTTCCATTGGGACAAACCTCAAGCCGAGAGCTTTGAAAAGATGAAACAGTTGTGCTGCAATGCACCGGTGCTGGCCTATTACGACGCCAAGAAAGGCTGTACCATTCAATGTGATGCCAGCAGTTACGCTCTCGGAGGAGTGCTTCTGCAAGATGACCACCCTGTAGCATATACATCCCGTGCGCTCACACCGACTGAGCAGAGATACTCGCAATTGGAGAAGGAAATGTTGGCCATTGTACATGCCTGCAAGAAGTTCCATTACTACATATTTGGGACATCAAACATCACCGTCGAGTCCGACCACAAGCCGTTGCAGTCAATTCACACCAAGCCCCTACTAGCAGCACCTATGAGGCTACAATCAATGCTCCTGAAGTTGCAGCCGTATGACTTGACAATCACGTACAAACCAGGGAAGGACATTCCACTGGGCGACACCCTGAGCCGTGCTAACCTCCCAGATACTACACCAGAGATGGACATTGAGCTAATCAATATGGTAGACTTCATATCAGTGGTGCCGTCTCGCTACGCGCAGTTCCAGCAGAGAACTGCTGAAGAGTTGAATGAACTGCACACCATGGTTCTGAAAGGATGGCCAGACACCAAAGCTGAAACACCTCACAGCATCCGTGCATACTGGCAGTACCGTGACGAGCTGTCGGTGATGGATGGAATTGTTTACAAAGGCATGAGAATCGTTGTACCCACAACAATGCGGCCAGACATGATGCGACAAATACATGGCTCACACATGGGAATCAGCAAATGCAAACAGAGAGCCCGAGAAGCTCTGTTCTGGCCAGGCATGACTGCACAAATTGAAGACGTCGTCAGTGATTGCCCACAGTGCAGTTTGTACCAAAGTCAGCAGCACGCAGAAACTCTGATGCCCCTGAAAACACCTCTGTTACCTTGGATTGAGGTGGCTGCTGATATCTTCGAATATGAAGGGAATCAATACTTACTCACAACCGACTGTTTCTCCAAATTCATCGAGGTGGATGCTCTGACAAACCTCAGCACAGCAGTCACTGTCAACGCCCTCAAATCACAAATGTGTCGACACGGCATCGCAGAGACACTCAGAACAGATAACGGACCTCAGTTCAGCTCGCAAGAATTTTCCCAGTTTTGTGCTGACTATCACATCAATCACCAGACGTCTTCGCCCCGATACCCTCAGTCAAATGGTGCAGCTGAGAGAGCCATACAGACGGTAAAGCGACTCTGGTCTAAGTGCAGTGATAAACATCTGGCCCTCCTTGACTACAGGACCACGCCGCTGGAAAGTTGCAACATGTCACCTGCCACGCTTTGCATGTCTCGCAGACCCCGCAACCTGCTGCCAACCTCTCGTGAGTTGTTGCGTCCAATTACTCTGAACTGTGATGAGGTCAGGAAGAAGCTCGATCAGAGCAAGGAGAAGCAACGGGTCCACCACGACAAACATGTCCAAAGAGACCTGCCCGCCCTCCTCCCAGGAGACCCAGTAAGGATGACTCCACTCCCAGGTACAAACAACTGGCTGCCTGCAACAGTTGTAGCCCATCACAGTGTGCCCAGATCATATATCGTTGAAAGTAATGGCAGGAAGTATCGCCGAAACAGGAAACACCTCCGCCTCTCAACATACGGTGCTCATCAGCCAAGCTCCACAGCACTGACGTATGCAACCCGGCAACCGACCAGACCGACCCCACACTGTGCTACTGCTCCAGCTGGTCTGCCAGCTCCCAGCTCAGCTCAGACCACACAGCACTGCCCGTGCAGCAGCAGCCTGCACTCTACAGCCCGTACAGGGCAACCCTCGCCAGACACACACACGCCATCCTCTCTGCCGCCTGAACAGGGTCAGAATCCTCTCACCACGAAGTCAGGCCGCGTCATCAACAGACCCAAACATCTAGAGGATTATGTGACAAACTGAGGGCAGACTAACCCTTCTTCTAGCACCTTGTAACTCAGGGTAGTCTACCCCTGTTTTACTGTTGTGACAGTATGTTCTAAATGTTTACACTTATTTTGTTCATGTTCGTTCATGCATCAGCTACATCTTTTATTACTTGCTGTGCCATGCTTCACTTAATTTTCCGTTTGTTGTTTGTCAAAGGGAGATGCGACATAACGCATTATATCATAACGTTATGTTCACGTCATGGTTTACGGCATGTTCACGACACCATGACGAATAAACGGCAGTCCGTTGGCCCGCCATCTTGTTGACTTGTTTGTGTCCACGGAGGTATATAAAATGGAGAGCCAATGACGGCTGTCGGCTGAAGCTAGCGGAAGTTGCTTGGCGGCCATATTGGGAAGCTGATTCATTTTGGATGCTTACCGACTGTAAGGAGTCTTATTTGTGAAGTGAGTTATGTGAGGAGTGAGTTATGAGGAGTGGATTATGAGAGGAGTGGATTATGAGATGATTGAGTTATGAGAGGGTTATGAGAGGAGTGGGTTATGAGAGGAGTGGGTTATGAGAGGAGTGGATTATGAGAGGAGTGGGTTATGAGAGGAGTGGGTTATGAGAGGAGTGGGTTATGAGAGGAGTGGGTTATGAGAGGAGTGGGTTATGAGAGGGTTATGAGAGGAGGCGGTTATGAGAGGAGGAGACGGTTATGAGAGGTGAGGTAGAGAAGGTGATGTAAAGTGGAGAGGAAGAGAAGGTGAGGTGAGGTGGAGAGGTAGAGAGGGTGAGTGGGGTGAGGTGGAGAGGATGAGATGGTTGGATGAGGTATAGATGATGAGAGGATGGGGTGAGGTGGAGAGGGTGAGTGGGGTGAGGTGGAGATGATGAGACGGCTCGGTGAGGTATAGATGATGAGAGGATGGGGTGAGGTGGAGAGGGTGAGTGGGGTGAGGTGGAGATGATGAGACGGCTCGGTGAGGTATAGATGAGGATGGGGTGAGGTGGAGAGGAAGAGAGGGTGAGTGGGGTGAGGTGGAAATGATGAGACGGTTGGGTGAGGTATAGATGATGAGAGGATGGGGTGAGGTGGAGAGGGTGAGGTGAGGTGGAGAGGATGAGGAGGTGAGATGGAGAGGGTGAGAGGTGGCGTGAGGTGGAGAGGAAGAGAGGATGGGGTGAGGTGGAGAGGCTGAGAGGGTGAGGTGAGGTGGAGAGGATGAGGAGGTGAGATGGAGAGGGTGAGAGGTGGAGAGGAAGAGTGGGTGGGGTGAGGTGTAGAGGATGAGAGGGTGAGGTGAGGTGGAGAGGATGAGGAGGTGAGATGGAGAGGGTGAGAGGTGGCGTGAGGTGGAGAGGAAGAGAGGATGGGGTGAGGTGGAGAGGCTGAGAGGGTGAGGTGAGGTGGAGAGGATGAGGAGGTGAGATGGAGAGGGTGAGAGGTGGAGAGGAAGAGTGGGTGGGGTGAGGTGGAGAGGACGAGAGAGTGGGAGGGGTGAGAGGTGAGAGGAGAAGAGGAGTGGAGAGGAGTGGAGTGGAGAGGTACGTTTCCATCATGTTGTGAGAACACTCGATGATGACATAAAGGAAGAGCGCATCAGGAAAAAATATTGCAAACTGGTCCTGTTTGCTCACCAGTGAGGCTTGTGGGTTAACTACATGACAGCGTTTCATGTCATTTATGTGACTGACTCACTGTTGATGTGTTGCTGACCCATGTCAGTGTAGAATAAACTCTGGTTATTATTATATCTGCGTGGTTTCTAACATCTCGGTAATAGAAACATACACATCTTAGTTACAATATAATGACTGAATTAAGTAACATCATATAACATGACAACACATCAGATCTTTATATTGAGGAATATTATTGAACAAGCCAAAGAATGGCAAACGACGATGTACCTCAATTTTATAGATTTCTAGAAAGCTTTCGACTCCTTGCCCAGAGAAAGTCTGGGTCATAATGAAGAAATACAGCATACCTGGAAAATTAGTGAACCTTGTAAAAGCCCTTTACCAAGACTTTCAATGTGCGGTCGTCGACCAAGGTGAAACAACAGAATGGTTCAAGGTGAAGACGGGAGTTAAACAGGGGTGTAACATGTCAGGATTCTTATTCCTACTAGTGGGTGATTGGGTCATGAGAAGAACGATAAAGAACACCGAGCGGTAATTTTGGGCACTTTTTTTTCAAACAAGCTCTAAACCATTGGATTCCCCAGGAAAAATGCGTCTAGAATCAACTTCAAACTTAATGAACACCATTTCCTTAAAGAACGGGATTCTGAGCCAGAATATCAGTTCAAATATTAGTATTCTATATTAATTAAATAGTCGGCGGTCCTAAAATTCGCTCCAGCTGCATCATCAGTACGCCACGCCTTTGCTTTGACAGGCTTTGTTTACAAAACGATCGGCTTCCCAATATGGCCGCCAGACTATTTCCGGTGGCTTCACGGCGGCTAATGCTGCGAGGTGGCCAATTGGCTCTCCATATTATATACCTCCGTGTTTGTGTCTGAATAACCAAACGTTACAATATGCAGGGACGACTTTTTTCATATCTCGCACAGAAGCAAACATAGGATAGCATTTTGCTTGTAACAGTCATTGCCATGCCTCGCAAATTCTGGTGAGCAAAAATTGAGTTATAAGCGATACGTCACCGTGTCCAGCAAACATAAAGTAACTACGTTTGACGTCTCAAGATGTGACGCGGCTTTGTGTGGCAACTGACGGTTGGGTTTCTGCCTTCTGGGCCTTTGGAGAGAGAGAGGCGTGGCTTGGCTAAAAGGCAGTGCTTGTGCCGTTTGGGGAGAGGATGGAGGGTGTGGCCTGTAGAATGGGCGGTGCCTATGACCCACAAAGACAAACTCAGCTTCATTTATACTAGTACACTCGCTCACTATGGGAGCGGCAGGGGAGTCATGTTATTTTCCTTATTATTATTGCCAATATTATTGCCAATAACAATATTTACTGTTATTACTTTTGTAATCGGAAGCGACTTTGGTAAAACGCCACGAAAAACGTCTTGGAAGAACTCCACGTTAGCGGCAGGAAGGGTCATATTATTAACCCTTCTGGGGTATATAGACTACAGTAGATCTTCGATCAGGTGCTTTCGTCGATGTGATAAACATAGACTGATGTCCACATTCCTCCAACTTTATTTCAATTTAGTGTTAAACAGTATTAGCGACTGTTTAAAAAAGGTAATCATACATCTTCGTGGTTTATAATATTTTTACTTCTGGTCAGGGTACTTCCACGAAAACGGCACGACAAGCTATTTATACACGTTAACATGGCGTTTGTTCAGGGATTTTAAAACCCTTAGGAAGGGGGGGCTATTATTAGTGTTCATATTGTTTTGTAATAATATTCATATTATACTTTTGTTATGAGAAGCGGGCTTGGAAAAACGCCACGATAAAGCTATATAGACCTTAACATGCATCCCCATTGGTAGAGAAAACCCCCTTGGGGAGAGGGGAAAACAAATTTGCTACAACCTTCATTTTATGACCCTTAGTCCTCCTGTAAAGTTTGGTTGAGATTGGATAAGTAACTACCATGTATCGCGGTCAAAAATCGTCAGACAGACAGTCAGACACCAAATTGCATATTTTAGTACGATGAGATACCAAGGATCCCCCACCACATCCTTCTTGTCTTCTGACGTCCTCCTTTTTTGGTCTCACCATTTCTTCAACACAATCACCTAACCTCCTACCTCTTTTCTTTCCTCCCTTATTCTTTCATCCTTCGATTTGTATTTTTCAGACTTATTTTGCACCCCTACGCCCTGCGGTGTGCCCTTTTTAAGTGCGGTCTTCAGGGTCTTTTGGATGTTCAGGGTATTTTGGGTGTTTGGGGTCCTTTGGGTCTTTTCAGTCTTTGGGGTCTTTGGGGTCTTTTGAGTCTTTGGGGTCTTTTGGGTCTTCAGGCTCTTTTCGGTGTATGGGTATTTTGGGTCTTTTTAGTCTTTGGGGTCTTTTCAGTCTTTGGGGTCTTTTAGGTGTTCGGGGCCTTCGGGAATTTTGCACCACCCCTTTTAAGTGCTCAGAACATAGATGGCAGAATATTGTATTTATAA
Source organism: Myxine glutinosa (assembly GCF_964187855.1). Taxonomy (NCBI): domain Eukaryota; kingdom Metazoa; phylum Chordata; class Myxini; order Myxiniformes; family Myxinidae; genus Myxine; species Myxine glutinosa. The sequence continues at coordinate 77,628,154 of NC_136268.1, forward strand.
CTGAAACTATTTGAACTGGTTTTGGATCATTTCTGCTTACAAAAGTGTGCTGGTAACTATAAGGCTTGGTAGGTATATGAGTTTAGATATAGCTTTTATTTATGACAAATAATGGTAATCAACTTTCTGCGAATGTTGCATAAATCCGAGAGAGGCCCATTTTCAGGCCTTCATGCAGATGCCTCTCGTTTCATGATATCACACTTGGTTTGCTTGTTTCTGCTGCCCCCTGTAGTAAAACAGGGTAAGGTGTCCACATTAAACGTAGAAGGTGAAATACTCCCTGAATCACCAAAGAGCAGACTTTGAGCAAAAATTGGCCTTTAAAGTGTCTTTATACACTTTCGTTGGTTGTTATCTCCATATGCGGGTTTTAGGAGGAAGGAAGAAGTTCTCCCAGAACTCAAAATCTCCACCTCCTTTTTCGGTAAAGGAGCATTATTCATGAACCAGATTGTGAAACTTCATTCTCATAGCTTCGATCCAAGGAATCTTTTCAGAATCTTCACTGAACTTCTGACAGCCCCCACTTGTAGCTTGTTTGTAGTGATATTCCCCGTAATGCTTTTTAAGTGCCCAGTAAGGGTTTTCTTGATCATCCCTGTTGCTCTGATTATTATCACTCGTACAATTTCAGCTTTCTTCAATTTCCAAGACCTCTTGCCCTCATTTTCAGCTTATGGTATTTGAGAATTCTCTTGGTTTCTGAAGCATTGTCATTGGGAACCGAAACCTCAATCAACAATGTTGTCTTTTCCTTTTTGTGTTTGAGCACTATGTCCGGACACAATGCTCCGTCTGCAATGTCCACACTATATGGGATCATCTTGTCATGCGTGAGCACTATATGTTCATTTTCAAGGATCGAGTTTGGTTTGTGTTTCCATGATTGTTCTGGGACAGGAATGTTGAAATGTTTACAAACGTGCCAGTGGATTACTCTACAGACACTGTCATGTCTTTCTGTGTACAACTGTTCCGACATGAGTTTTTTACATCCCAAAAGGAGGTGACTGGTACTTTCTGTTTCTACTCCACAAAACCTGCATTTGTCCAAATGGCTCAATCCCACAATTTTCTAAAATCATGAATGTAGTGTCCTTGGTCTTGAGCATTTATATTGAGTCGCTCTCCATCCCAATGAATTTGACCTCTTCTTAGCCATTCCAATGAGCCTTCCTTGTCAATCCCCTGGTCTGTCAAGCTCTTTTTTTTAAATCTTCCTGCTCTTTTGCCATTCACCCATTTGTCTGAGTATATCTACTGATATATATTTTTGATGTTTTCCTTTTTCTTCCTTGCGATCATTGAGGCTGTATTTGATTCTCTTTTGTTTTCCTGTGCGGTATCCTGCATTTGCAAACAACATATATATATATATATATATATATATATATATATATTGTATATATATATATATATATATATATATATATATATATATATATATATATATATATATATATATATATAAAGGAGGAGTGTCTGTGTGTGTGTGTGTGTGTCTGTCTGGATGTTCGCTTATAACTCAAGAACTACACATCGGAGAAAAGTTTTAGACACAGATTCGGAATCAGCATAAAATCCCGGTGGTTTTAGGCTACGATTTATTTTAATATCAATGGTTTTAAAAAACCGCGCCAGCTGCAATTCCATGGTGTAGTTTGTGGCGGCGCTAGACGTTCGGGGTGTATTGCAATGGTTTGTCGGGTTTGGCTGTGGGTCCAGAATAGCTCCCATTTCCTTATGTTCTTCCACTTTTATTTTGATTCTTCTGTTACAACGCCTTCGTTATCTACCTTATATCCCCCCGACGAGGCCTCTACATAATTTCATGCGGCAGAATTTCGTGCATTTTGACTGAAAGAAGTGAGACGAAGTTGTAGGAGGAAGAAGAGGTGCGGTCACTGTGGAGGCCTCGATCGTGAGTGGAAATGGCGGGAATTGCGTTTGTATCGCAAAGTAAAGGATCTGCATTCATTTCTGAACTTGCATTGGTGGATTGTTATACATCTGCATTATTTTTCATAAAAAAACTTCATGTTGAACTTGAAGGCTCCAAGCACGGACTATATATAAAGCCCTCATTGAGGTAAAAACAAGTGAATCCTCTTGGATTGCGCTGAGGTTCGGGCTTGGAATTTCTAGGAGGAAGTATAATTTGTATGCAATGAAAGTACATGTAATATGGGATCGAGTAAGATCGAGTAAGCTTCACCAGTGCGCAGTGCGCGAATTTACGTCACGTCGGCAGCGAGAAGGCGTTCCCCAACACGAACCAATCAGGAACTGCCACGCCCACTTATATGATCTCCGAATTCCTGTGACAGGAATTAGCGTTACACTGGCTGGAAGTCAATCGCTAAAGGCGCTTCCTCAGCGCCAATCACCAGTGCGCGTGCGCGAATTTACGTCACGTCGGCAGCGAGAAGGCGTTCCCCAACACGAACCAATCAGGAACTGCCACGCCCACTTATATGATCTCCGAATTCCTGTGACAGGAATTAGCGTTACACTGGCTGGAAGTCAATTGCTAAAGGCGCTTCCTCAGCGCCAATAAAAGTAAAAAGCCTGCTATCGCTTGCCAAGCTAGCCGTTCCCCCCTCCCCCTCCACTCCCCCTTCCCCCCCTCCCCCTCCACTCCCCTCTCCCCTCCCCCCCTCCCCCCACTCCCCTCCCCCTCCCCCCCTCACCCCTCCCCCTCCCCCTCCACTCCCCCCTCCCCTCCCCCTCCCATCCCTCACCCTCCCCATCCCCCCTCTTCTCCCCTCTCCCCATCCCCCTCCCCTCACCCCCCCTCCCCCCTTCCCCTCCACTCCCCCCTCCCCTCCCCCTACCCCTCCACCCCCCCCCCCCTCCTTCCCCCCTCCATGACATGACAAAACGACAAAACGTCATGTAGGAAGTGTACTGTGATATTGCTCTAAAATATACATGTTCTTTTCATCATATATTTGTATTATTCTTATTCAACCCGGGCGAAGCCGGGTACCTCAGCTAGTGTATATATATATATATATATATATATATATATATATATATATATGTATGTGTATGTGTATGTGTATGTGTATGTATGTATGTATGTATATATATATATATATATATATATATATATATGTATGTGTATGTGTATGTGTATGTGTATGTATGTATGTATATATATATATATATATATATATATATATATATATATTATATATATATATATTGTTGCGCGATTCCCCTCGGTGAAAACCGGGAAATCACGGATAGTCAAAGCCAGCTTTAACTCCAAAGGCGTTCAGTTCAAATAGTGGATTTCACTGTACAAGCGTGGGGGTATTTGAGAAGAAGAAGAAGCTGGAAGCTTTTACCTGGACGGCCTCGCTGATGTCTTCACCCTGCGAAAAGTAACTCAAACGGGAACGGGTTAAAATGTACAGGGGAAAATAATAAAAGGATTTATTTACGGAACCCGATAACAAGGAAACGCGCCGGATAAATAAATGCCCTAAAATGGAGCGCCGCTCCCACACCAGACTTATGACACACACAAGGGAATACTATATGAAAATAAAAGCGCCGTGTGTGTGTGTGTGGGTTTAGCTCAACCACTCGGGTCTTGTCGGGTCCGTTGGCAGGAACCGCCCGTTCCAGCGCTGCTAGGCCTCCATTCCCTCGTGTGCTCGCGGCACTACCGCGCCCCCTCCAGGCAGGACGCAGATAGGATCAAGCAACACAGGCCTCACTCGGCCGGCCCACTTTGCCCTGACTTGGCCCGGCCCACGGCACTACACTCCTCCCCTCTTAAGTCACATAGTCTTTTAAATATGGTGGTCGCATAATGCATCTAGATTCTAGAAGAAACATGCGGACATTGGGCCGTCGACACGACCGGCGACGGTGAGGCATTGGAAACGGATGGCGGCTCCCCACCAGACACCAAATTAGGCTCAAACCGAAACCGGAGGAACATCCACACTACTCTCACAGCCATGAACATCCGGCTCCACAGATGGATGGGCAGCTGGCCGAAACGTGGTCACGGGCACGCACACCAGACGAATGGTGTGTAACCAATCACGACCAAGTAGAGATGCTCCAGAACCATCAACCACATACAGGGGCAACATCACTTGTTGGTCCCGATAACGAACCAACACATCCATCAAACCTAATGGCTTTATCATCTCCCCTGTGTAAGTACGAAGGGTAGTGTGTATCGAGGAAACGCGCCAGGGATATATATATATATATATATATATATATATATATATATATATATATATATATATATATATATATATATATATATATATATATTGTTACGGACGCGGTTAAGATGTTATTTTGACCGAGCGGTGGTATTACCGCGACCGAACAGTTATTCCCCGACTAATACCCGATTTTCCCCAAACTTTGGCCGGATCGCGCCACCGCTATTCAATCGGGAAAACTCTAAAGCGACCGAATGCAAAGAGGAAAAGGAATAAGACGAGAAAAGGAGTAATTGGGTTTATTATTTACACATATAAGTAGGAAGAAAGCAGTCACGTTTATTTACAGACGAGATTAGATACTCAGTGCAACGCTAGCTTACCTACAGTCTTAATTAACCCAGGGACAGAACAAACAAGGACAGACTCACGCGGGGAATGATGATAGGACTGGCGGGAGATGGATGGCTGGCGGGATAGGGAGGTCCAACTGGTCCTGCAGCCGATCGAATCGTGGGCAGCCGCCGCTCCTTCGCGGCCCTGCTCCAAACTGCCGTCCAGGCCTCACGCTGCTGTGGCTGCAGTTTTGGTGGCTCCAGCTGTAGTAAATGCAGTTGCGGTGGCTCGAGCTGCAGCAAGTGCAGTTTCGGTGGCTCGATCTGCAGCGCAACTCTGGACTTCTCTCGGACTCAACTCCTTGGACTCCCTCTCGTCTCTCTGTAATGGTTCATCTCCCGTCTGCCGCTTGGGAAACGCCCTGCCTGCGGGTTATATAGGCCCCGCCCCTCAACCTTCGCGAACCTCCTCGATGTTTCTCTCCACACCCTCTCCAAGTCCAACCCCTTGTTCGTGGTTGGTTGAGTGGGGCTGACTCACTCCTCCCCTCTATGACGAGGTGGGGACCCGCCTTTCTTCCCCAACCCTGCCTCGTGGTCAATGGCGGATGAAGAGAAAACCGCCCAAAATGCAGTTGGCAATGCGAATGGCAATTGACGAAAAGGGGGAATGGAGGTTTTTGGGAATGGGAATGAAGGGAATCTATCTTTTTCACTGGTGCAATGGAGTTTTTCAATTAATGGGAGACACAGCCTTACCCTAAAACACATAATAAGATATAACTATTGAACAGGGGTATTCTATGATTGGCTGTGGTGTGGATGCTTTATGGACTAATTATGGGACGCCCTTTGACCTTTACACAGCTCCGGAGGCAGGAGGCGCAGAATAACAATAATAATAATACACACAATAAAAAAAATACAGTCCTCATATCCGCAACAATATATGTGTATATATATATATATATATATATATATATATATATATATATATATATATATATATATATATATATATATATATATATATATTGTTGCGGATATGGGATTTGCATCCATCCATATCCGCTTGTAAATATTCCCCTATTTCCTCAATACTTCCCAACTATCCCCAATCCCCCATTCCCTAGTCCCATTTTCTGTAAACAACACTCTGTAGACCCGACCTCCCCCTATTTCCCCCATTAAATGTCGTGCCCAGGTTCACCGCATCTCATGTAAGACAACTATAGGACATCTTGCTAGTTATTCTTAGTCTATGTCAGTTAAGGACTCGTTTCCATTAATTCTGACCCTTCGTTGCACCAGAATGTGATTGTATGGCACCGTTAGGAAGTTTAGGACCTCCCAATACCTCCCCGCAGCTCTTCCTCACGGTTCAGCAACAACAACAACAGCAACGGCGGCGGCGTGCACAGGGAGTGCGCGTCCTCACTCCGGCTTGGTTGGTAGGGGGTGTTGGGAGGGCACGAGGCCTTCCCAACGAGCCGCCATCGAACATGTGCTCGACGGGGTTACCAAATAGGGGCTCCCTGTCAGCTCCTCGTCAAGGGCGGAGCCCGGTAACCCCCGCACCCAATGGAAGCGGCGGACCGGTCCCATCTGGGGCGGAGCCAACCAGTCGAGGGCGTGTCACTCCCCGCTGAGCATGCGCAGGAAGAGGGAGGTGACGTTAGATGCGCGCTGAGCTTGGAGCAAGCAAGACGTACCCTCCGAGTGCTGTGAGGCCTCCCTGCATCTCTTGGACCGTGCTTGATCCTGTCCCCGAGCCAAGGTGCACCTTGTGCTATCGAACTACCTGTCCTTCCCTGCCATCAATCCCTGTGTAAGTCAGCCTTGTTCCGTTTGTCTGTGGTCTGTCTGGGCTAAGATAAGCCTGTAATTAAGTGCCTATCTCTTCTGTGTCTTTACCTCACTACCTTGTAATCTACCCCTTTTCTCCACCACTGTAATTATATCCTCCTCCGGAGGTCTTGAGAACTGTACCCCTTGCGTCATTTCATCTATCCCAGTCGTTGTGTCCTTTCCATCATTGATTTAGCATAGCGCGATTTGGTCAACCTCTGGGTGGAATCGGGGTCTAGTCGGGGAATAACTGTTAGGTCGCGGTTATACACCACCGCTCGGTCAAAATAACATCTAAACCGCGTCTGTAACAATTGGTGTCAGGAGTGGGATTCGAGGCCCGAACCAAATTTTTAAAAAAACATCTAGGAAAAAATTTGGTCAAAATTATAAAGTACCGAAATTTGATTTTGTTTTACAAAAAACCCGAATTTTGAAAGTCGCGCTATGGGAGATCAAGACGGCTGGGTTCCGGTAGAGGAGAGTGAGGCAGGGTCGATCCAGGACCAAATTGAGGGACATGAGGAGAGCGAAGCAGTGAGGGCGGCAGGTTCGCAAAATGGCGTCCTCACGCACGAGGTTACGGGCGCGCAAAATGGCGCCTCACACATGGCTACGGCGACCGCGCCCGCGACCGTAGCAGCGCCGTTGGTGGATGTGAACCTTTTTTTTATACAAATGAAGGCCCTTATGGACAAGAATAGTGAAGAAATGGAAAGCAGAATGATGGGGGTAATGGGGAACCGGATGGATGCTCAGAGTGAGCAAATGAGGGCTCATAGTGAGCGATTGGGGGGCAGAATGGGGGGCAAAATGGGAGAAATGTGGGAACGGTTAGAACAAAGGATGGGGTCCAATAGCGAGAAATTGAGGGATGACATGGGAAACCAGATCGGGGGTTTAAGGGATGACATGGGAAACCAGATCGGGGGTTTAAGGAATGACATGGGGGCCCAGATCGGAGGGTTAGGGAGTAGAATAGAGGGATTAGACAATAGATTAGGGGAAATACAGGAGGGGTTAATGGGGGTAGAAAACAGAATGGCCGCTCAAGAGAATCAAATGGAAGGGATGAAAAAGGGGTTAGAGGGGTTAGAAAACAGTATGGAAGGCAAATTGAGGGACATGAGGGACCAAGCGGAAAGGGAAGTTAAAAAAATGGGGCAGCAGATAGAGGGGGTCAGAATGGGGGTAGAAACTAAATTGGATGCTCACAGGGAGGAAATGGAGCAGATGAGGGTGGCATCTGGGCAGGAGATGCAAGTGATGGGAGAGGAGATCAGAAGAGGTGTGAGTGAGGAGGTCGGAGGAGTGCGCGAGGAGGTGAGGCACTGTAAGGAGCGCATGGAGAAGGAGGTGAGAAAGGGGACTGTAAAATTGCAAGGTGGTATAGAGGAGTTGACGCTGGGAGTAGAACAACTGACAGTGGGACAAAAGGAGTTGGGGGACCAGGTAAAGAAGAACACAGCGGTAATAGAGGGTTTAAAATCGACACAGAAGGAGATGAAAAAGGACGTAGGGGTAATTAAAAAAGAGTGTCAGACGGTACATGAGGACCTGACGAGGAAAATGAACAAGGTGGTAGAGGTGATGGAGGTTAAAGAGCGGGAGGTGCGGGAGCACATAGAAAAAAATAAGGTGGAGTTAGAGGAAGAACTTAAGGGGGCGAACGAGGAGATGAAGGAGGTGAAGCAGAAATTAGAAGAAGTGGAAGAAGGGGTGAGCGAAATTAAGAAGCGACGGAGAGAGGATAAGAAAGAGATAAAGGAGGAAGTAAAAGAATTGGTCCAAAGTCTGTGTTCGGATCGTGATGATGTGCTCATTAACCGGATGAGGGATTCGCAGGTGATGGAGGAGAAGCGAAGAGAAAGAGGACCCGGTGTAAGTGGTGACCAATATGGTCGTGCGTATGATGCGCCAGGTGATTTAATAAGCTTGGGGGTCGAGATGGACCCGGGTGTTCGTGAGAGGCCGTTGGTGAAGTGTGCGACAGGTCTGGTGTGCGAAAAAGGAGGTGTGCGAGAAATTCCGACTCTGGGGTGCATGAGGAAAGAGTGCGCTGTCAAAAGTAAGGAAGAGTGTACACCTGTGGTGAGTGTTACAGAGGGTGTAACGGGAGAGTGTGCGCAAGAGTGTGCACGAGAAAGGTGTGTAACGGACAGGTGCATGAGGAAAGAGTGCGCTGTCGAGAGTAAGGGTGAGTGCGCTGTCAAGAGTGGTGGTGGAAGTAGTAAGAGTGACACGGAGCGTGAGTTGGTGGTGGCAGGTGAGAGAGGATGTACACCTGGAATGGTCGAGCGTGTGTGGGAATGCACGCTGGAATTGGTCGTGAGGCACGTGGTTGGGTGTGCGAGTGAGAGTACACCTGTGATTGTCACAGAGGAGGTGACCGAGGAGGGGGCGCGAAGAGGTGTGTTGGTGAGGTGTGCGAGCGCCGAATGTGTGCCAAGGTGTTCGGTGGTCAGGTGTGTGACCAAGTCTGTGAGTGGAATGAGTGTACCTGGGTGTGTAAGAGAAGGTGCAATGACCAAGAGCAGGGAAACGGCTGGATGTATGAGCAAGAAAGGGGTAGCGTATGCGTGTAAGCATGCAGGTGAGGCATCGACGGTAACCGGGTTAGCGGTTAGAGCGACTTATAGCCAAATCGGGCCCTCGGTGCGTGCCGGGCTTCGCGTGCCGCGAGAACCAGCGGGGATCCGAGCCACGGCGGGTTCGAAAGGACCGCCGTACGCGATCCACGCTGGGCCTCGCTTTGAACGGCCGCGTCCGTGCTCCACTAGGCGGAGCGGGCAGCCCGATAGGAAGGGTCGTCATGGCGACCACTTTTTGTTGAGGCATTCCGGCAGGTCGAGATCGGGCCATGGGATGGCTCCGTGCCGAGATGGTGCGTGGGACCTCGGCCCGGGTAAACCTCCTTCCCTGCACCGAATGCGGGACGTATCCAGCCGCTGGCACCAAACAACCCGCATTCATGGCTTGGCTGTACGAAGCCGAGCTTTAGAAGTGAATTGGCGCACCGAGAGGCATTAGTAAGTAGACTGTAATGACGAGGATAGTGTTTTGGCCCCGAAATTAGAAAAACAAAATTTGATGATGGCAAAGGATTGGCAGTAATGATTGGCAGATGATGGGTAGTGATTGGCAAATTTTTGATTTGTTGAAATTTGATGTGCAAAATTGGTAGTGGGAGATGCCCGATGTGGTGGGATGGCAACTCTGTCATCCCTCACAAATAGGGGGCAAATGCGCTATAGATTATGGGGTGTATGGCAGTGAAAACTAGCCCGGGTGGGTTAGGATATTGTGTGTAGGGACCTAGAAGATGACATTAGGTAACGTTAAGGTTAGTTAGTGACAAGGATACCTGTAGAGGGGACGCAGGTAGATTAGAGTGGATGATAATGACGAGGGAGCGCAATAGTTTAAAGGGACGACTGGGAAGCGCAAGTTTCAGAGGGGAGTAGTTAGATGAGATGATGCTGTGTGAGAACTGGACAGGTGTGTGGAGCAGTGTATGAGTAGTGAGTGTTGTGGATCAGCGCGAATGCGCTTGGGGGAGAGAAGGGTGCAGGCGGCACCAAGTATGAGAGCACAGGTGTGCAAGTCCAGGTGTGTGGAATATATGGAGCAGAGAATGAGTGGTGTGGAGAGAGTTGGAGTAAGTGGTACGGAGTGGTGTGCATGGTGCGAAGGTGTGGATGGGGGAAGAGTGGACCCCTTTTCACGAGTACCCGGGGAGGGTAGTTTAAAGAATAGTTAGAAGGTATAGGTAAATTGTGGTTGGATATTGGCATTTGTGGTGTGGTTGCAGAATGGTATTGTGGATGGGTGCATTGGTGTGGTGAAATTGGCTGGTCGTGTGGCCTGTTAGTATGAGTGTGAATGGTTGGGCACTCCGCCACTGTTAGATGTCGGCCAGGTGAGGCCGCAGGTGGGCTCTGGGAGCCGTTAGTGTCAGTGGGTGCCTGAGGATCCCGGGTGTGGATCGGGCAGGCCGTGCCAGAGAGGGCACTGAGGGGGTGAGAGTGCGAGAGGGCCTTCCCCAGTTAGTTAGGTTAGGGTGAGGAGCAGGTGAGCTCGGTAGGCAACAACAGTGGTGGAGGTGTGCAGGTGGGCGGACCAGCTGGGAGCGTCACACGACCCAGCCACCGAAATTGTGCGGGGGCACCGAGTGATGAATCGGGGGAGTGAGACCCCAACTTGAGAAGCACCACAGTTTGGTCAATGGGAAATGGTTTTTAGAACCCATAGTGTAAGTTGGCCAATGGATTGGCAGGGAAAGACCCCGGGTAATGTAAAGTTGTTAAAGTCATTTAGGAAATAGTTAGGATTGATGAACCTGTCGCACCATACGCAGCCACTTACCTGAGGTGATGATGATGACTCCACACCTGTGTTTTCTTTGTTTTGTGTTGCAGGAAAGGAGAATTGCTGTGTGGATTTGTGAGACGCATCATGACGTGGATGAGACATTGGGGTGATTCCATCTCTCCCTGCTTAGGAGGGACTGATGATGAATTGGTGATGGCAAATTTTGATGTTGAGTTGGAGATGGCAAATGTTGATGAGAGTTGGAAATGGCAAATTTGATTGGTTAGGAGGGAGAGAAGACGAATTTGGTTTATGGGAGGAACGGGGAAGACAGTAGGGACGTTTGTTGATGTGTAAAGTAGATGTTTATGGGTAGTGTTGTGTTTTGTGGATATAGTAAGGGGTAAGGGAGGGGCAATGTAGGTTACCTGGTGGGGGGGGGGCGGCGTACGGTAGGAACGTACCTGTCTCACCTGGTTCCCATGTGCCCCCAGTGTGCATTACCTTGAATTGCGTGCACTTTTGCGCCCTTACCACCTTACTCACTTGTCTTCTTTTGTCTCCCACCTCCGAGGATCTGGCTTTGGGGCAGAGAGAGAGGAGAGAGAGGTGCTGGCTCCGCAGTTGTGGGCCTGTACTTCCGCTGCTTGCTGCCTGGATCGATACACCATATGGACCGCAATTTTTGTGGCCGCCCACCATGGACCGCAGTTCTTTTGCGGGCAAGCACCACCCGTGGATGGACCTCTGGGTCAACGTGGCACCTATGCCATACAGGTGAACCACTTTTAGTTGGCCCCCCTGACGGCCACAATTCAGAAATGGACGCAGTTGGCGCCTTTCTTTATTTCTAAAGAAGCCAGAAGGCCAAGTGCACTCCATGAAGGCAAGACCAGCAGCAGAACATCGGCCGGCTGCGACACCACCGGTGACTATGAACACTTTATTGGTGCACCGGATGGTGCTGACTGTGCATAATGGGGTGGTGCTTTTGGTGCTTGGATGGGGTGCTCTGCACATTATTAAAGGCTGTAGGGCCACAGGGCACTCGTGGGTTGGTGTATCGATGCTGGCATGCGTGCTCTCCCTATGCATAACATCTGCATGTGTTCCTCAAAGAACAGGTCCTGGATCGTAGTGTAAATATCAGTGTAGTCTTGTATAAATGATGCTCCCTACCGGCTGTATGTTTAGTTTGAGGATGCTTTCCGCGATTCGGTTATCCTGTGGGTGTGTTTCTGTTAGGACAAGGGTGCAACGTCGCAGGGGGACATATTTACTCATTTGTGAACATCTGTAAAACTGTCGCACTCAGGGTTGAGTTAATAGTAGAGGGAACTACATCTGAGTGCCACACTGAAGTAGGTAAAAATTTATCGGGTCGGGACGCCCCGAGGTAGAGAAGGGTGCAATGTTGCGGATATGGGATTTGCATCCATCCATATCCGCTTGTAAATATTCCCCTATTTCCTCAATACTTCCCAACTATCCCCAATCCCCTATTCCCTAGTCCCATTTTCTGTAAACAACACTCTGTAGACCCGACCTCCCCCTATTTCCCCCATTAAATGTCGTGCCCAGGTTCACCGCATCTCATGTAAGACAACTATAGGACATCTTGCTAGTTATTCTTAGTCTATGTCAGTTAAGGACTCGTTTCCATTAATTCTGACCCTTCGTTGCACCAGAATGTGATTGTATGGCACCGTTAGGAAGTTTAGGACCACCCAATACCTCCCCGCAGCTCTTCCTCACGGTTCAGCAACAACAACAACAACAACAGCAACGGCGGCGGCATGCACAGGGAGTGCGCGTCCTCACTCCGGCTTGGTTGGTAGGGGGTGTTGGGAGGGCACGAGGCCTTCCCAACGAGCCGCCATCGAACATGTGCTCGACGGGGTTACCAAATAGGGGCTCCCTGTCAGCTCCTCGTCAAGGGCGGAGCCCGGTAACCCCCGCACCCAATGGAAGCGGCGGACCGGTCCCATCTGGGGCGGAGCCAACCAGCCGAGGGCGTGTCACTCCCCGCTGAGCATGCGCAGGAAGAGGGAGGTGACGTTAGATGCGCGCTGAGCTTGGAGCAAGCAAGACGTACCCTCCGAGCGCTGTGAGGCCTCCCTGCATCTCTTGGACCGTGCTTGATCCTGTCCCCGAGCCAAGGTGCACCTTGTGCTATCGAACTACCTGTCCTTCCCTGCCATCAATCCCTGTGTAAGTCAGCCTTGTTCCGTTTGTCTGTGGTCTGTCTGGGCTAAGATAAGCCTGTAATTAAGTGCCTATCTCTTCTGTGTCTTTACCTCACTACCTTGTAATCTACCCCTTTTCTCCACCACTGTAATTATATCCTCCTCCGGAGGTCTTGAGAACTGTACCCCTTGCGTCGTTTCATCTATCCCAGTCGTTGTGTCCTTTCCATCATTGATTTAGCATAGCGCGATTTGGTCAACGTCTGGGTGGAATCGGGGTCTAGTCGGGGAATAACTGTTAGGTCGCGGTAATACACCACCGCTCGGTCAAAATAACATCTAAACCGCGTCCGTAATAATATATATATATATATATATATACATACATATATATATATATATATATATATATATATACACCCGACAACCCAACTGATGCCAGATCCGTTTACTCACGAGACTGACTGATGCCCCGGTTAGTCCTTGAGCCAGACCAAAAGTAATGCTCCGGCGGGGGGAGTAATTCTCATTATGATTTTCCATTAGACCAATGTCTCAAGTGTCAGAAAAGGTGTGATGGACATCTGAGAACGGTAGCTTAGTGCCCGGATGGACGCCATCTTTGAAACTACCCAGCTCGAAAATGCCCATTTGGTGGGGTACATTGTTGCACGTGTATCTGGACTTCTATACTAGCTATCGATGTGCGGTTGACGACTAAATATACGTCCGATGTGTACCGTCTAAATAAAAAATAATATGAAGCATTTTGTTTTAGATTAATTATTATAAAAATCAATTATCGAAAAAAAATCATATATTTTTCAATATTTTATTATTAGACTTGTACTTTTTTTAGTGAAACAACACTGGTATGATTTTCCAAATTATGCATTGTGCTACACCGTTTATCTGTCTATAAAAATAACTCAAAAACTAAAACATATCATCCACCACGAGTTTACAACAAATAAATGTAAAGAGGCATAAAATGACTTAGGCCGCCGCTGGCATTATCTATTCTGACGATAACGCAAGTTAGGAATGTCGTACGGAGAGGATTTTAACACCATACGATATCTAATAAGCAGGCGGAAATTGTTACATAGGAAATCTGCACTTTGGTGGCCATCTTGGATTTCAAAATGGCCGCCAATTATATTAATTATTCATTACTAGAGTTTGGAAAGACGTATGGAGCTGATTTTAACACCATACGATGTATATTCCTAATAAGCAAGCGGAGGTATCATTGAACATGTCATGTTTTAGTCAAATAACACCGGTATGATCTTCCAAATTATACATTTTGCTAAACCGTTTATCTGTCTATAAAGATTTTCAGGCAATTTGGCCTGCATTATAATAGAGAACAACATATGCTATACAATATACAGTGCACACAAAGTTAATCATCAGAGTCGCCATCAGAGTCATTGGCATCCTGAGCCACGATAGCATCATCCTGCACCATGTTGGAGCATCCCTGCAGCTTACACACAACAGTGCACTTCAACCCATTCAGTATGCAGGAGCAATCTGACGGTCGACACGTCCTTCTGCATGTGCATGAGATGAGATTCAAGACGACATCTGGAGCTGGTAGACCCGCCATCCATCGGATTGTGAGCGAACCGCCATCATCGAGTTCCCAACCATGTCCTGCTGATGGTGTTGGGACGTCTGGTAGGTTTTCAAGGCTGCGTCGCCAGATAGCCGCCTGATAGTTGGCCCTAAGCGTATGCTGCATCAAGGAGTCTTCACAAGGCGGCAATTGTCCAGATTCGATCTGGCCCTTCTTTGCACAGAACATGTGATAACGGAGCGAATTAACACCGACGATCTTCGTGTTCTTGGCGTACAGCTGACACGTGAAGGCCTGAATGCTATTGAAGACGTCTGTTGGTACATTCCACGAAGATCCCAGATCTGTGAATGCTTGAAGATACAGCTCATTCGCTTGCACAAGCTTCAAAGCCTTTATCTTTCCTTGGCTAGCCAGAGCACTCACAGTGTCACACCCGCTCCATGCATGAAGCCCTGGCAATGCACTGCAAACTCCAGACCCCAATACCGCAGCCAACTTTCCAACGTCGATCATTCTGACTCGAACCTTTGTTCCTCGTCTGATGAAGAGCTGACTATCGATGGTTCTGCTGAGATGAAGACTGATGATCAGAACGTCGGTGTCATCTGCCACTAAGATGATCGTCTTGTAGTGGGTAGCGGCGTGCTTTGCGTGGAGAAACATACGCGTGTCTGCTTCCTCGTGGCTACATTCGAGTGCTTGCACCAACTTCCACCTATCGCGGGTCAGTACCAGACATTTTTCACCACAGGTGACATACAGTGTTCTGTTGCCTAGCTTTTCGCGATTTGTTTCATGTTTCCACGACTCCGCCAGAAACACAACCAGTTTCTCCTTTGTCTGGCTGCAAGCAAGGAGACGCCGCCAGTTCATGATTTTGTGTGCGCGTCTGATCTCGCTGAAACTGATGCCTTCATTTGAACTGCGGTTCACACGCTCAGCTGCTTTGATGGATTCTTCTGTGTATGTGTCAAAGACAACATCGATGCGCTCACTGCCTTGACCAGCGTGAAGCGCTGCAGCAAGGATGCGGTCAGATAGTTATTCGAACGTGTCGTTCTCGCCATGCATCTTTTGTATGAGAGCCATCGCATCAATTATTGTTGCACTTCGCTTGTCAACGTTCTCGGCTGGTTCCACAAGACCTTCCATGTGTTTCGCAAGTGCAGCTTTGTTCGTTTTTTTCATTGACCCATCAACATTTGCCAAAGACCATGGTAACGGCCCTAGTGGGTGACAAAGGACAAGTTGCATGTCGAGGTTCCTTGTCTTGGCGATGAGTATCATGGTGGCAAACAGTTGTCTGTCAGCTCTCAGGACGATCTCCTTGTTTGTGCCCTTCACAACTTTCTGCTTGATCTTACCAAAGGTCTTCAAGTTTAGCTTGTTCAATGTGTCATGAAAGCCTGTTCCCTCTTCAAGACGTTTCTGGAAGCTTTGATACGCCGCTTCCCCCTTTTGCAGGGTGTTGAGTAGGTCATTAGAAACGTCCTCCCTCGCAGCCGCTCCGGTAGATATACTGAGAAGACATGACGGATCATCGGCGAATGGATTGGTCCAGTCATTTTCCAGTAGATCACAGATAGCTGTGATGCCAGACTCATCACGTTTGATGCGAGAAGTAGACAAGTCAGGGTGCTTGGCGTGAGATGTGTCGCTGCCATTCACAAGGATAGTTTCTCGTAGTTGCCTCAGTGCAGTAGCCCGATTTTCTGCAGTTAGATAGTATCGTGACACAGCCCCTTGTCGAAGACTAAAACCTCGTGTTCCTCCAGCTGTTTGCGTATCTTTGTTTACTGTTTCTTCTGTTGTCTGATCAACAGCGATTCTGGCAAATGGATTCCCTGGTCTAAGTTGTACGGAGAAGTAGCCTTGATTGAAATGCCTGTACAACTCGGGGCATGTTTCGTGGAGTTGCGTCATCTGTGCATAGTACACTGGTAGATATCTAGCATAGTTCACCTTGTTCATTGCGAAACACCAAGGGATCACTCTTCTGACACAAGCCAAGTGAAGCATCCAGTCGCCTTCTCTATCCGCACGAATCAACCCCAGCAGGGTCTCTACCATATCAATATACATCATCCAGAAGCGAGCCAGGTCTCCATGTTTGGTTCGCAGAAAATGTAGGTATTTCGCGAACATGTCAAAGCTCTGTACACATGAATCATCATCGAGAGCAGCAGCGAGAGTCTCGTGGCAAACATCCTCCTTGATGCTGCGAATTTTGAGGTCAGTGCTTCGAATCTGGGGTTCCTTGTCAGGATGATTGCTTTCTATCCACACCTGGAAGCCCTTCCAAATGATGCGCATTAGTGCCTCGTACATCAACTTGTGGAGTCGCACAGCACGGTTGTATTGCTTGCCTTCCAGAACCCTGTTGATGGAATCTTCAGCGATTACTCCTGACTCAACAGCTACATCCCGAAGGCCTGCATCTCCAAACATTTTCCCAATGCTCGACATGAAGTTACAGATGGTATGGAAGTTCCCCATCATGAGCACGATTCTTCCATATCGATCGACATCTTTCCATGCTATTTCGGTCGCCTTAGCAAATAGTGCCTGGTCTAGCACCACCGGTATACGCTCAAGCTGAAGTGATGACATGATGTTCAGAGCTTCTCTGAGGATTTCTTGCACTGTTGCCATATCTGTGGCAGGCGCGTTTATAGTCGGCAGGTAGCCAACTACATCTTCCGTCACCTGAACACGATCTCTAGTCATGATGTTGAAACCAGTCC
This sequence comes from Myxine glutinosa, assembly GCF_964187855.1. Classification (NCBI taxonomy): domain Eukaryota; kingdom Metazoa; phylum Chordata; class Myxini; order Myxiniformes; family Myxinidae; genus Myxine; species Myxine glutinosa. The sequence goes on from NC_136268.1 coordinate 77,645,365, forward strand.
ACGAACTGATTGTCTGGTCGCATGGTTCCAGCATGCGAGTCATAATCCATACGTGATTTCGGCGCTGCGCAAGGGATGTTGCACCTGCAAGAGTGTCAGAAAGATCTGCAGGCTTGATTGCAGGTGGGCCCTCTCGTTTCCCACCGCTGTATATTGGAACTAAATCGCTGGATGACGGGATAGATCGCTTCTTATCTGCTTTGGATACTGCCGATGGAGGTTGGGGCGGCAAACACGACTGCGACTTCGGTTGGACGATGATACCGTTGACGCGATGCGATGTTCCGCCACCACTCAGCGATTCCTCTAGCCTGTCGATGTTATCGAATGCTAATACAGTCGGGACCGAAGGGTGCACATGTGACGGAAGTGGTACTGTATCTTTCTCCACACTTGCTAATTTGTCTATGCATAGCGCTGTCTCGATTTCTTCCAGAACTGTGTACGAACATCCGTGCCCGAGTCGATTCAATATTCTGATGACCTCTGTATTACCGGTGAGCGTTTTCATGACCCACGGAAGTAGGACATGCTTCGATGTTCTGATGGTACCCCGGTGTACAGCATTGATGATATCTTGAGCCATCGACCATACCAGTGTGTCGGCACGCGCAGAGCTACCCCCACTCCCGCAAATCAAAGTATGCAGAAATACACGAAGAGAATCTGGTATCTTCACGTAATCTGAAGTGAGTTCTGCTGGCTGAGGCGGCCAACGTTCATTGTAATGAGCATCTTTGATCTGGTGTCGCAGTGAAGTAGCTGCACGCACAATGTTACTTTCACCGTCCGTTCGTTCAAATGCTTTCACTTCTGCTTTCAGGTTTACGCACTCTGCAGCAATCTCTCGCTTTGTCAGATTATCGGGCATCAAGTATACACGGTGTTTCACATTGAAGAAGATGAGCGATTCTCCAAACTCTCTTTGTAATGTGCGCTGCAGATTCTTCTTGATGGAGTCACGAACATCAACTGAAAATGTATCTGAAGACAGGATATCTGTTGCAACATCAACTATTGGAACAATCCTCGGGTTCAAGAACAAGTCAGTGCGAATGAAATTGAATATACATCGTATCATTTCTTTTTTCTCGATATTATCTTCAATGTCAGTTTCTACTTGAGGTTTTTGGGGCCGTGTGTAGTTTCTATAGCAGGAGAAGTGGTAGTGAGCCTCAGCTGCAACCATATCTCGTGTAGACAATGCCAAAACTCTCTCATCATTGCGAGCTGTCGCAGCATCTCTTATTGTCTTATCTGCTCGAAGTTCAACAGCCAAGACAACTGTTTCACGGGTACGACTGCCTTTTATGAATTTTGAAGCACGCTGGCAAAAAATGCATTTATCATCGTAGACCGTTGAAGTTGATCCTGTCTCTTCCCGTGATGATCGCCGTCGCACCGCATCGCCAGTATCAACTGAAGAACTTCTAGCTGCATTGGTCAAAGTAGCTAGGTGGTTTTTGTGAGTGAAGTCTGATCTACAAGCCCTATGGTATAATATTGGAATATTAGGAAGTTCAACTGCGCCTTCTTGGACTAGCTTTAGAATTGGATAAAAGTTTCTAACTGCGGCTGCGTCACACAATGTCTTCCAAGAACTGTTGCCCGCTGCCTTGCTTAGTTCAGAGAGTGGCGACTTCTTGCTGCACAGGATGCACGTTCCGGACTCAGGTTCAATCTTCGCCCGTTTCGCCTCGACACCGGCCATCTCAGCTGAAAGAACAAAAAGACTGACGTTAGATTACTCCGATATCCGAAAAGCTCGCCAGCTTACATAGACATACTCATCCAAGTCGAAGTTAAGTCTGTTCACAATTGTATTTTGTCGAAACTGTATTTATCTTTCGGTGTGTGAAGCTATTGTGTGCAACTTTGGTTGTTTCTCGGTGTTTATCTTTCATAAATTGATCGTCTGTTTGCCGTGTCGTGTCTTGAGGCCTTGTACAGTGTGCACTGTATAACCTTGAGGCTTTGTTTTTCTCTCAGCGGTCCGTCGTTTGTGATCCAATAACTTTCGTTCTCTGTATTCCCAGGCTTTTCACCCATAGCCTACTTCCTTGTGTAAATCTCAACTCAAAAAAAAAAAAAAAAACATTTCCTTCTCTGTTCTCATTCGTTTATTCATTCTTATTCGTTCGTTCGTTCTTCGACCACGTGTTTCTCCCCCATTTCCCCAGATAGTTTTCACTCATTAACCTTCAATGTTTACACTTTCCCCTCAAGTTATGTATTCCGTCATATTTTATAACACCTTTTTCTTCTTCTTCTTTAAAAGGCTGCTTTCGACTTGCTCACCAAATCAATTCATCCCCAAAAAAATATCCATCTCCTATAGTGCCTTTTTTCTACATTCCCTAAACTCTCCTGCACTCCATCCTCCATCCAGCGTCCTTAAACGTATTTTTAACTCGAAGGTCACAAGAAACTCATTTTGCAATAAATGTTCGTTTCCCATAAATCGTACACTTTCAAAAATCCAATCTCACCCCTCCCCTCCAAATCTTCCCCATCACCCCTCCCCTCCAAATCTTCCCCATCACCCATCCCTTTCAAATCTCCCCCCTTGCCCCCTCCCTCCTAAACTACCCCCTCACCCCTCCCCGCCAAGACGCCCCCTCGCCCCTCCCCTACTAGACTCCTGCCTCACCCCTCCCCTCCAAATCTCCCCCATATCCCATCCCTTTCAAATCCCTCCCCTTGTCCCTTCCCTCCCAAACTCCCCCCTCACCCCTCCCCTTCAAATCTCCCCACCCTCATTGCTTCTCAATTTCCCCCCTCTCACTCCCCCTCCTCAAAGCGTCCTCCCCGCTTCTTCCCCCTTCAAACTCTCACCTCCATCTCCCCCAACCTTCTGCCTCGCTCTTCCCCCTCCTCAAATAACACCTCATTGTGGCTCACCCAATCACCATCAAACCTTTTGTCCGCCCCATCCTTCCCTTTCTCCGAGCTATTCTGAAATCTCTGACACACCTTCAACAGCTCTCCCTATCTCTTCCACCTCTTCCACATCTTACCCTACCCCTCCTCCCCCCTGTTCTGTATCTGATGCTCCCCCTTCCTCTTCATTAACGGTATGGACCTCAAACATCCGGGGCCTTCGTTCAAACTTAACTGATCTCTCCATACAGGTTGCTTCTGTCAAACCAGACGTGATCTGCTTAACAGAAACTTTCCTCCTTTATGATGTCTCTGATTCCATAGTATCTCTCCCGGGCTACTCCCTCCTCCGGTATGATAGACCTGAGCCTCGTCCTGGAGGCGGGGTTGCTATCTTTATCAAAAACTCTCTTCCTCACTCGCCCTGCACTGCACTCTCTCCACCTCACCCCCAGGAATACCTCTGGCTACGGCTTCCCCTTCGCTCCCACCTCTTGTTCATATGTGTGTTGTACCGTCCACCAAACAGTGATGACTCCATCTACATCTCGCTGTCTGATGATATGGACCAACTTCTATCTACTCATCCCAACTCTCTCTTCCTCATATGTGGTGATTTCAATTGTCACCATGCCAGTTGGCTGGGTGTGGGTACCTCTCTCACCAGCCATGGCTCTTCAGCAAAGGACTTCTGCGACTCACTGGGACTGACACAATCTGTCAATTTCCCGACCCGGATCTCAGTCAATGGAACATCTTCTCTTCTGGACTTGGTTATGACTAACTTCCCTGAAAATGTCTGCTGCTCTTCTTCTGCTCCGATCGGATCATCTGATCATGTCCTTGTTAAAGTGGACATCTCTCTGACCATCCTCAGGGAGCCTGCTCAGCGTCGACGAGTCTGGCATTTCACTCAGGCCAACTGGCACGGTCTTCAAGCAGCCATCAATCATCTGGACTGGTCTCCCATCTCTACCACCTCTGACATCAACTCATCCTGGGAATTCTTCCAAAGTAAATTGCTCTCTCTCATGCACAGATTTATCCCATCTAGTCTTCAGTTGTCATACCCTTCCTCCCGTCCATGGTACACGGAATCTTGTGGTGAGGCTGTTGCCCAGAAACAACTTGCCTTCGTCTCCTGGAAAGCAAATCCAACGGAAGGAAATCTCATTTCCTTTCACAAAGCCCGAAACAAGTGTGTGTCCACCCTCAGGAGAGCCAGGAAACAATATCTCTCCGTTCTCAAGACCGAACTCTCTTATCTGTCTCCCTCTTCCAAATCCTGGTGGCGTCTGGTCAAATCCGTTTCTGGTGTTTGTTCCCCCTCCATCCCCTCCCTTACCTCAAACGGCTACACAGCTGACTCCGCACGTGAAAAAGCTGAATGCCTCAACTCTGTGTTTGCCTCTAAATCTTGTGTCCCAAACCCATCCCTCTCTGTACCCACCATACCCAGTCGTACCCTGCTGCTCCTGGACTCCGTGTCCTTTCCTCCTGACAAGGTGGAAAAGTTTCTGTCAACCCTCGACTCTGATTCTGCAACTGGACCCGACGGCATCAGCCCACAGGTCCTAAAATCCTGCTCTGCTGCTCTATCTCACCCTCTCTCTGTTCTCTTCACCCTCTCTTTTGCTCAAGGTCAACTGCCATCTGCTTGGAAATCAGCCAACATCACCGCTTTGCACAAAAAAGGTGCAAAAACAGATCCTAGCAACTACAGACCAATCAGCCTTCTCCCAATTATCAGCAAAGTCATGGAATCCATCATTGCTTCGGATATGAAATCTTTCCTCTTCTCCAATGGCTTGATCTCTGATCATCAATTTGGTTTCAGACCAGGTCACTCTACTCTGGACATGCTGCTTCTGCTGTCTCAACAATGGATGGAGGTCCTCAATGCCAAACAGGAAATTAGAGCTGTCTCCCTCGACATATCACGTGCCTTCGACACGGTCTGGCACCCCGCTCTGCTCACCAAACTCTCCTCCTTTGGTATCCATGGAAATCTCCACGCATGGCTGGCGGACTTCCTCTCTAGTCGTCGTCAACGTGTGGCCCTGAATGGGTTTCTCTCATCTCCTCTTCCTGTTCAGGCTGGAATTCCCCAAGGCAGTGTTCTGGGCCCCGTGCTTTTTCTGGTCTTCATCAATGATCTCTCTGACTCTCTCGAAAATCCTCTCTATCTCTTTGCTGATGACTCCACTCTCTGCCGCTCCATTCCTCTTCCCTCAGATCGGCAGTCTGCTGCCTCCTCACTCTCTGAAGACCTGGACAAAATCACAGACTGGTCAAACAAGTGGAACATGTCTTTCAATCCTGACAAATCTCACACTCTTACTATGTCTCTCCGAAAAGATCGACTGGACAACCCTCCCATCTACTTTCTCAACAATTCTCTCCAAGAAGTTCTGTCGCTCAAGATTTTGGGTCTCACTATCTGCCATGATCTTTCCTGGGAAAACCACATTTCCAAGCTGGCCTCCAAAGCCAGTCGCCGACTGGGCATCCTCCGTCATGCGAAGTCCTTCCTCGGCACACCTGAGCTCCTCACCACATACAAGGCTTTCATCCGCAGCTCAATGGAATACTGTTCTCCCCTATGGGCCGGTGCTCCTGCCTCACACCTAGCTCGGCTTCACGCTGTTGAAACCAAAGCTTTCAGAATTATTGGAATCTCCCGCGATGAAGCTATCTCTGAGGGCCTTTCACTCACTCACCGCAGGCAGGTAGGTGGTCTTTCTGTCTTCTACCGACTCCTCTCCGGCCTTGCACCCCCAGCTCTCTCTGTGCTCTGTCCCCCAAATATTCCTACAGGTCGCACAAGATCTGCCAGCAACCCTCTGATGGTTAAACTGCCGAAATCTCGGCTCTCTGCTCACCTTCACTCTTTCATTCCTCTTTTCTCCCGCCTCTGGAACAAACTCCCTCACTCCCTTCAATCCCACTCCTCCCTCCAGGTCTTTAAAACAGCTGTTCACCACCATCTCTTATCTTCCCCCATCCAAAACCTTGATCTTTTCTACCCCCGCTAATTCACCCCATATCCACCTTGTTTGAAATTCCAACTTCTTTCCTGGAAGTCCTGGCAGTGTCCATATGTTTTATACCTCTCCCACCGCCCCCTTCCCATGCCCCCCCCCCCCCCCCCGCCAAAGCCCTCGCCCTCTCTCAGATCTCTCGATGTCTCCATGTCTCTCGGTCCCTGCTCTCAAATGTTGTGTTTGTGTCCTTCCCCCTCTCTCCCCATCTTGTCTACCGCTCCCGATGTTATATGTTTTATGTGTCGGTTTGTCTTTCTGTGTGATTAATGTTCGCTCTTTCACGAGCCTCGATCTTGTATACAAAAAAAAAAAAAAAAAAAAAAAAAAAAAAAATGTCAGTGAACATGTTAGATGGCGCCACAATACAACTCTATAATAGAGTTGTATGTGGCGCCATCTAACATGTTCACTTTTAGTTCTTAAGCCACCCACCCCCCCCCCCCCCCCCCTCAGAAATTAATCAGGTCACCGCAACAAATCTCAGACTGAGATGTAGAATATAGATATAGAATAGACTGACGTCACTTTCGGCACTGGGTTCTGTGGGTTGATTTATCGGCGGGAAATTCCAACTGACATAGTTTCGGTTTGTGGAAAGTGCATGCCTTTTCATATATTTTTGTGTACACTCGTGGTGGATGATATGTTTTAGTTTTTGAGTTATTTTTATAGACAGATAAACGGTGTAGCACAATGCATAATTTGGAAAATCATACCAGTGTTGTTTCACTAAAAAAAAGTACAAGTCTAATAATAAAATATTGAAAAATATATGATTTTTTTTCGATAATTGATTTTTATAATAATTAATCTAAAACAAAATGCTTCATATTATTTTTTATTTAGACGGTACACATCGGACGTATATTTAGTCGTCAACCGCACATCGATAGCTAGTATAGAAGTCCAGATACACGTGCAACAATGTACCCCACCAAATGGGCATTTTCGAGCTGGGTGGTTTCAAAGATGGCGTCCATCCGGGCACTAAGCTACCGTTCTCAGATGTCCATCACACCTTTTCTGACACTTGAGACATTGGTCTAATGGAAAATCATAATGAGAATTACTCCCCCCCCCGGAGCATTCACTTCAAAAAATGGCCGGTTGGCTCAAGGACTAGGTATCCACTGTGATGTTGACTGACCTACCATTCACACTGACAGCCACCACAAAGGGGTGATTCGCAGCTGACATCATCGGAAACATGCCCTGTTGATCAAACTCACTGCCAGCCGCGACCACATCAACCGATGACGGTGCCCGACCCGGACAAACCCTCCGCACATGGCCGGTCTTACCACACCGGTAACACATCGCATTCCGAAATGGACAGTTCCCACGAGAATGTGAACCACCACACCCCTGACACGACTGCTGTGGTAGTTGTCCCTGTAACACACTGCTCGTATGTAACTTGGAAGAAGAAGAGGAAGAAACAGAAGAAGAACCTTGATCCACCGACCCAGTTGGAGAATTGCGAGCACGTGACCCTCCCGCAGCTATGGCATTAACCGCAGAGTCCTCCCCAACAATTGGGCGAACATCCTTTCTAGCTTGTTCCACAACAGCCGCAGTTTCAACCGCTTTAGCAAATGTAATCTCTTCAAACGTTAACTGTAAATTTGACGCGACCTCTTTCTCAACTCGCAATCCCGTGATAAACCGATCCTTCAATCTTTGTGATCGTCCATCGTCACCAAAACGACAATCCCCCGCCAGATGCTTGAGCTTGGCCACGAAATCAGCCACGAAATCGGCCACGAAATCAGGCACGAAATCAGCCATGAAATCAGCCACGAAATCAGCCACGAAATCAGCCATGAAATCAGCCATGAAATCGGCTACGAAATCGGCCACGAAATCAGCCACGAAATCAGCCATGAAATCGGCTACGAAATCAGCCATGAAATCAGCCACGAAATCAGCGATGAAATCGGCTACGAAATCAGCCATGAAATCGGCCATAAAATCAGCCATGAAATCAGGCACGAAATCAGCCATGAAATCGGCTACGAAATCAGCCATGAAATCGGCTACGAAATCAGCCATGAAATTGGCTACGAAATCAGCCATGAAATCGGCCACGAAATCAGCCACGAAATCAGGCACGAAATCAGGCACGAAATCAGGCACGAAATCAGGCACGAAATCGGCCACGAAATCAGCCATGAAATCAGCCACAAAATCAGCCATGAAATCGGCTACGAAATCAGCCATGAAATCGGCCACGAAATCAGGCATGAAATCAGCCACGAAATCAGCCATGAAATCAGCCACGAAATCTGCCATGAAATCAGCCATGAAATCAGCCATTAAATCGGCTATGAAATAGGCCACGAAATCGGCCACGAAATCAGCCATGAAATCAGGCACGAAATCAGCCATGAAATCAGCCACGAAATCAGCCACGAAATCGGCCATGAAATCAGCCATGAAATCAGCCACGAAATCGGCCATGAAATCAGGCACGAAATCGGCCACGAAATCAGGCACGAAATCGGCCACGAAATCGGCCATGAAATCAGCCACGAAATCAGGCACAAAATCAGGCACGAAATCGGCCACGAAATCAGCCATGAAATCAGCCACAAAATCAGCCATGAAATCGGCTACGAAATCAGCCATGAAATCGGCCACGAAATCAGGCACGAAATCGGCCACGAAATCAGGCACGAAATCGGCCACGAAATCGGCCATGAAATCAGCCACGAAATCAGGCACGAAATCAGGCACGAAATCGGCCACGAAATCAGCCATGAAATCAGCCACAAAATCAGCCATGAAATCGGCTACGAAATCAGCCATGAAATCAGCCACGAAATCGGCCATGAAATCAGCCACGAAATCAGGCACGAAATCAGGCACGAAATCGGCCACGAAATCAGCCATGAAATCAGCCACAAAATCAGCCATGAAATCGGCTACGAAATCAGCCATGAAATCGGCCACGAAATCAGGCACGAAATCAGCCATGAAATCAGCCACGAAATCAGCCATGAAATCAGCCACGAAATCTGCCATGAAATCAGCCACGAAATCAGCCATTAAATCGGCTATGAAATAGGCCACGAAATCGGCCACGAAATCAGCCATGAAATCAGGCACGAAATCAGCCATGAAATCAGCCACGAAATCAGCCACGAAATCGGCCATGAAATCAGCCATGAAATCATCCACGAAATCGGCTACTAAATCTGCCATGAAATCAGCCACAAAATCAGCCATGAAATCAGCCACGAAATCGGCCATGAAATCAGGCACGAAATCGGCCACGAAATCAGGCACAAAATCAGCCATGAAATCAGCCACGAAATCAGCCATGAAATCAGCCACGAAATCAGCCACGAAATCAGCCATGAAATCAGCCACGAAATCAGCCACGAAATCAGCCATTAAATCAGCCACGAAATCAGCCATGAAATCAGCCACGAAATCAGCCACGAAATCAGCCATTAAATCAGCCATTAAATCAGCCATGAAATCGGCTACGAAATCAGCCACAAAATCAGCCACGAAATCAGCTATCCTCGTATCGGGAAACCGAACCAGGTTATCAAACTCGTACCGCGATAACTGTGGTGACTTGTCTGGTTTAATATGATCGTGCAGCGTCTTCACTCCGGACTCCTTGGTAACAGCATCATCCGACGTCATCGTCGGCGAAATCAAGTCACACAGCAAACGGAAAACCTCCGCCGAGAGGCAGACTGTGTATATGTGTGTGTGTGTGCGTGTATTTGTAGTGTAGTACTGTAGTGTGTGTGTATTTGTAGTGTAGTGTATGTGTATTTGTAGTGTAGTGTGTGTGTGTGTATATTTGTAGTGTAGTGTGTGTGTGTATGTGTGTGTGTGTGTGTGTGTGTATTTGTAGTGTAGTACTGTAGTGTGTGTGTATTTGTAGTGTAGTGTGTGTGTATTTGTAGTGTAGTGTATGTGTATTTGTAGTGTAGTGTGTGTGTGTGTGTGTATATTTGTAGTGTAGTGTGTGTGTGTGTGTGTGTGTGTGTGTGTGTATTTGGAGTGTAGTGTGTGTGTGTGTGTGTGTGTATTTGTAGTGTAGTACTGTAGTGTGTGTGTATTTGTAGTGTAATGTATGTGTATTTGTAGTGTAGTGTGTGTGTGTGTGTGTGTGTGTGTGTGTGTGTGTGTATTTGTAGTGTAGTGTGTGTAAATTTGTAGTGTAGTGTGTGTGTGTGTATTTGTAGTATAGTGTGTGTGTGTCTGTGTATGTGTGTAGTGTGTGTATTTGTAGTGTAGTGTGTGTAAATTTGTAGTGTAGTGTGTGTATTTATAGTGCAGTGTGTGTGTGTATTTGTAGTGTAGTGTGTGTGTATTTGTAGTGTAGTGTGTGTGTGTGTGTATTTGTAGTATAGTGTGTGTGTATGTGTGTAGTGTGTGTGTATTTGTAGTGTAGTGTGTGTAAATTTGTAGTGTAGTGTGTGTATGTATTTGTAGTGTCGTGTGTGTGTGTGTGTGTGTATTTGTAGTGTAGTGTGTGTGTATTTGTAGTGTAGTGTGTGTGTATTTGTGGTGTAGTATGTGTGTATTTGTAGTGTAGTGTGTGTATTTGTAGTGTAGTGTGTGTGTGTGTGTGTGTGTATTTGTAGTGTAGTGTGTGTATTTGTAGTGTAGTGTGTATTTGTGTTTGTGTGTGTATTTGTAGTGTAGTGTGTTTGTGTATTTGTAGTGTGTTTGTGTATTTGTAGTGTGTGTGTATTTGTAGTGTAGTGTGTATTTGTAGTGTGTGTGTATTTGAAGTGTAGTGTGTGTGTGTATTTGTAGTGTATTGTGTGTGTATTTGAAGTGTAGTGTGTGTTTGTGTGTATTTGTAGTGTAGTATGTTTGTGTATTCTGTAGTGTGTTTGTGTATTTGTAGTGTGTGTGTATTTGTAGTGTGTGTGTATTTGTTGTGTAGTGTGTGTGTATTTGTAGTGTGTGTGTATTTGTAGTGTGTGTGTATTTGTTGTGTAGTGTGTTTGTGTATTTGTAGTGTGTGTGTATTTGTAGTGTAGTGTGTGTGTATTTGTAGTGTAGTGTGTGTGTATTTGTATTGTAGTGTGTGTGCGTATTTGTAGTGTGTGTGTGTGTATTGTAGTGTGTGTGTATTTGTCGTGTAGTGTGTGTGTGTATTTGTAGTGTCGTGTGTGTGTGTGTGTGTGTGTGTGTGTGTGGTTGTGTGTGTGTGTGTGTGTGTGTGTGTGGTGTGTGTGTGTGTGTGTGGTGTGTATTTGTAGTGTAGTATGTGTGTGTGTGTGTGTGTGTGTGTGTGTGTGTGTGTGTGTGTGTGTGTGTGTGTGTGTGTGTGTGTGTGTGTGTGTGTGTGTGTGTGTAGTGTGTAGTGTGTAGTGTGTATTTTTGTAGTGTAGTGTGTATTTGTAGTGTAGTGTGTGTAGTGTGTATTTGTTGTGTATGTGTAGTGTGTGTGTGTGTGTGTGTGTTGTGTGTACTGTGTGTTCGTGGAGAGCACACACCCTTGACCTTTGTATGACATAACTTGAAAGCTTTGATGTCCTGGAAAGTGAGTGCTTTATCACATTGTAATTCCTCCCAATCCAGTTCTGCGACTGTTTTTGACGTCATTGCAATTCCCATGGAAACCCTGGCGGTGGCGCTGGTCGGCCCAAGTTAAGGCATGGCCGCGGAAATGGCCGGCGACCTGTCCTCCCTATTAACTACGGCGACAGCACACAAGTTGAACAAATATGACAGTCTCAGAGGTAAGGATGTTTTAAATTCAGAAACAGATGATAAACTAACCAAGAATAATGTATGACATGCGAGCAAGGAGCGCAGCGCGAGGGACGTGCACTTCCGGGACACGAACGCTTTTTGGCGGCAACGAACACGTGGGGTTTCCTGTTTACGAAAATAGATCCTTAATTAACCTGTCCACACTCTACAGGTCTCGTTTTTGTAAGCCGTCGCCATCAGGTAGGTCTATCGCACACTTAGCAAAACTCGTTTCATTTCCTTTGGGTGCTCGTTCGACCTGGCCCACCAGAGGGCGCTGTTCTCTTTGCATTTTATTTAATTGTTCTACTCTCAAGACTTGTCCATTGTCATTCTTGTCAAGACAAGAATTGTCCATGCAAATCTCATCTCATTCATCCACGAACTTATCATTGCCGATTATTTATTGACACCATACGTCGTTATTATTTATATTATCGGCTTCTTCTTTTCCCGCCACAATTATGCCTCCCTTGCATGAAGAGTTTCGCCAAAGACTTTCACGATCCGGCTGGCCAGGCGTGACGTTCGACCTGAGCTGATTTGGGCAGGAAATTGGGATCCGCTTATTTTCTCAACCAAATTTGGATCATTGAGGAGTTGCTCCCCATAATTGTCCGAAGCAAAATACAACGATTTTCTTTTCCAAACAAAAGTTTCTAAAACACAGACATGTGATACTTACTGTCTGTTTTATGATCCTTCCATTAAGTCCTGCAGCGAATCGGTGATATTTTTGAATAGGAAGCATATCTGGTATCGGGCTGTGTTCATGTGTTCATCTGGTATTAGGCTGTGTTCATGTGTTCATCTGGTATCAGGCGATGTGTTCATCTGGTATTAGGCTGTGTTCATGTGTTCATCTGGTATCAGGCGATGTGTTCATGTGTTCATCTGGTATCAGACTGTGTCCATGTGTTCATCTGGTATCAGGCTGTGTGTTCATGTGTTAATCTGGTATCAGGCTGTGTGTTCATGTGTTAATCTGGTACCAGGCTGTGTGTTCATGTGTTCATCTGGTATCAGGCGATGTGTTCATGTGTTCATCTGGTATTAGGCTGTGTTCATGTGTTCATCTGGTATCAGGCTGTGTGTTCATGTGTTAATCTGGTATCAGGCTGTGTGTTCATGTGTTAATCTGGTACCAGGCTGTGTGTTCATGTGTTCATCTGGTATCAGGCTGTGTGTTCATGTGTTCATCTGGTATCAGGCTGTGTGTTCATGTGTTAATCTGGTATCAGGCTGTGTGTTCATGTGTTCATCTGGTATCAGGCTGTGTGTTCATGTGTTAATCTGGTACCAGGCTGTGTGTTCATGTGTTCATCTGGTATCAGGCTGTGTGTTCATGTGTTCATCTGGTATCAGGCTGTGTGTTCATGTGTTCATCTGGTATCAGGCTGTGTGTTCATGTGTTCATCTGGTATCAGGCTGTGTGTTCATGTGTTCATCTGGTATCAGGCTGTGTGTTCATGTATTCATCTGGTATCAGGCTGTGTGTTCATGTGTTCATCTGGTATCAGGCTGTGTGTTCATGTGTTCATCTGGTATCAGGCTGTGTGTTCATGTGTTCATCTGGTATCAGGCTGTGTGTTCATGTGTTCATCTGGTATCAGGCTGTGTGTTCATGTGTTCATCTGGTATCAGGCTGTGTGTTCATGTGTTCATCTGGTATCAGGCTGTGTGTTCATGTGTTCATCTGGTATCAGGCTGTGTGTTCATGTGTTCATCTGGTATCAGGCTGTGTGTTCATGTGTTAATCTGGTATCAGGCTGTGTGTTCATGTGTTCATCTGGTGGTGGGGGCGTATCAGTATCAGTATCAGGTCAGTATCAGTATCAGAATCAGATATCAGTATCAGGCTGTGTGTTCATGTGTTCATCTGGTATCAGGCTGTGTGTTCATGTGTTCATCTGGTATCAGGCTGTGTGTTCATGTGTTCATCTGGTATCAGGCTGTGTGTTCATGTGTTCATCTGGTATCAGGCTGTGTTCATGTGTTCATCTGGTATCAGGATGTGTGTTCATGTGTTCATCTGGTATCAGGCTGTGTGTTCATGTGTTCATCTGGTATCAGGATGTGTGTTCATCTGGTATCAGGCTGTGTTTTCATGTATTCATCTGGTATCAGGCTGTGTGTTCATGTGTTCATCTGGTATCAGGCTGTGTGTTCATGTGTTCATCTGGTATCAGGCGGTGATCATGTGTTCATCTGGTATCCGGCGATGTGTTCATGTGTTCATCTGGTATCACAGCCTGATACCAGATGTGTTCATCTGGTATCAGGCTGTGTGTTCATGTGTTCATCTGGTATCAGGCTGTGTGTTCATATGTTCATCTGGTATCAGGCGGTGTGTTCATGTGTTCATCTGGTATCAGGCTGTGTGTTCATGTGTTCATCTGGTATCAGGCTGTGTGTTCATGTGTTCATCTGGTATCAGGCTGTGTGTTCATGTGTTCATCTGGTATCAGGATGTTTGTTCATGTGTTCATCCGGTATCAGGCTGTGTGTTCATGTGTTCATCTGGTATCAGGATGTGTGTTCATCTGGTATCAGGCTGTGTTTTCATGTGTTCACCTGGTATCAGGCTGTGTGTTCATGTGTTCATCTGGTATCAGGCTGTGTGTTCATGTGTTCATCTGGTATCAGGCTGTGTGTTCATGTGTTCATCTGGTATCAGGCTGTGTGTTCATGTGTTCATCTGGTATCAGGCTGTGTGTTCATGTGTTCATCTGGTATCAGGCGGTGATCATGTGTTCATCTGGTATCCGGCGATGTGTTCATGTGTTCATCTGGTATCACACCCTGATACCAGATGTGTTCATCTGGTATCAGGCTGTGTGTTCATGTGTTCATCTGGTATCAGGCTGTGTGTTCATGTGTTCATCTGGTATCAGGCTGTGTGTTCATATGTTCATCTGGTATCAGGCGGTGTGTTCATGTGTTCATCTGGTATCAGGCTGTGTGTTCATGTGTTCATCTGGTATCAGGCTGTGTGTTCATGTGTTCATCTGGTATCAGGCGGTGTGTTCATGTGTTCATCTGGTATCAGGCTGTGTGTTCATCTGGTATCAGGCTGTGTGTTCATGACATACCGTTTGATAAACTGACTCTTTAGATAGGAGGCAACAAAGTGCTACAGTGTCATTTCACACCTCTTTAGGGCAGGTGTAGGACTGTGAAGGCATTCTCACACCCATGGAGGGGTTTTTGGCTAAAAGCAATACTTTGATGCTACAAACACGAATATCTTTTGTAAACTATCCTGGCAAATCCAACGGCAATTTGAATGGATTGTTCAATGTATCAGTATTATTTTGAATCATAATTGTTATTATTGTTATAAATTTGTAATCATGTTAAGGCACTGTGGTAGGACTGGGTTAAATCGCATTCCTTTTCTAGACAACCAGCAACATGGGTCAGTCATCATTAAAATAGTTACCACAATTTGATGAGATATTTGATTATTAATCTTTTGCATAAGCAGATCCAGGAGTGGGGGAGGCGTCAGCCAGGACTCCACCGTCCTCATCTTTGTCATCATCATCAACACCATTATCATCATCACCATCATCATCACCATCACCACAATCATCATTATCAGCATCATCACCATTATCATTGGCATTATCATCATCAGCAACACCATCATCACCATTATCATCATCACCATTATCATCGTAATCATTATCATCACCATTATTATCATCGCCATCATCATCAGCATCATCAATAGCAGCACCATCATCACCATTATCATCATCACCATCATCGCCATTATCATCATCAACACCATTATCATCAGCACCATCATCTTCATTGTCATCATCAGCACCATCATCAGCATCATCATCATCATCAGCATCATAATCATCAACATCACCATAATCGCCATTATCATCATAAACACCATTAGCATCATCATTATCATCATCATCACCATCATCACCATCATCAACACCATCAGTGCATCGCCATTATCATCATCAACACAATTATTATCATCATCACCATTATCATAATCAGCAGCATCATCATTATCATCAGCAGCATAATCATTATCATCATCATCACCATTATCAGCATCCTCAGCATCATCATTAGCAGCAGCATCATCATCGTATGATTTGGTCATGGTGGATAGTTTGCCATTGCCTTCCCAACAATCATTCACGGAAGAATTTGAAATTTGTTCAGGATTCTGGTGTCAACTCACATGATCCTCACGAAAGATACCATCCACCAAGGGATGTTTAATATCCACCATTGCTATCAGACGGGTACTCTGGGTACTCTGGCCGAATGCCCTTCCCATGGATTGTACACACATCCAAGTATCACCCCAATTGCAAATATCAAGTGACAGTTTAGACTTAGGTCAAGATTCAAACCAGGGTCTCCAGTTACTCCTTAATTCAATAATTATCTTCCACTGAAAAATATTCTCACATTTTATTAGTCCCCTACCGGTGTACACCGGAGGGGACTATAGGTTTGCACGCCGTCACTCCGTCAGTCCGTCAGTCCGTCAGTCCGTCAGTCCGTCAGTCCGTCACGCAAAGAACAGTTTTCCGGACTTTTTTTCTAAACGCTGAAAGCTAATGATTTCAAGCTTGGCACATGGTTTCCTCATGATAAGTTACAGATCAAGTTCGAACTTCACGACGTTTCGATCATTTTTGACAAAGTTATGGCACTTTGAACTTTCGGAATTCTGATAATTCTGAGGATCCTTAACTCACTGCCATTTAAGTTTTAATTTCCTTTAAAAACCAATTTCTCTGCAATAATAGGACCGATTTAGATCAAATTTTCACCATATGATGGACTCGGTCTGTAGTATATTTTAATGGTAATTATGACGTCACAGGTCACGTGGTTCGGTCGCCATATTGTTTTTCGTGAAAACACGAAAACCCCTTTTTCTCTGCAATGGCTGAACAGATCGAGGCCAAACTTTGCAGGCGGAATCGCATACCCATGACGAACAAAAAAGTCAGCGAGCATGACGTCATGCGTCACATGGTTTCAGAGTTATGACGTTTTTAAGCATGAACCTTTAAACCGAGCTCCTCCCTCATTTTTGATTCAATCGGGGGGAAACTTCACAGATCTGTTCAGCACTAAAATGTCCTTTTGGAATTTGCGATAGGGCACGTGGTTTGGCAGATATCGTTAATTAAACGAAAATATTTTTTAAGATGGATATCTCTTGTGTATTCTCGAGTTCTCCTCAAGCCGCACTGTGCGTCCTCAGCCTCGTCTCGTGAACGTCAACAGCGCGACACAGCGCGCGCTTTCCGCAGGGGCGGAGCCAAGCCGAGCAACATATATACGTATACACATCGATCATTGATTGTGAACCGAAAAATATAATAAATTACTGATGGTTTCAGAGTTATGACGTTTTTAAGCATGAACCTTTAAAACCGAGCCCCTCCCTCATTTGTGATCCAATCGAGGGGAAACTTCACAAATCTGTTCAGCATGTCAGTCTACTAAAATGTCCTTTTGGAATTTGCGATGGGGCACGTGGTTTGGCAGATATCGTTAATTAAACGAAAATATAAAAAAAATGGATATCTCTTGAATCGCTAGTACCTCAGACCGTGAGTTGGTAATAATTATATAATTTTTTAAAATATAATTCACACAGTGAATCACACAGTGAAAATATAATTCACACAGGTAATAATTATATAATTCACACAGTGCAATACGTGCAGGCCGCTCCACGGAGCGACGTTGCGGGCTTATCAACGAGGCGAGGCGTGACACATGTGTCTCAGCATACCTCAGATCAAGTTTGAAAACCAGCATCAACCGTGCATAAATTTGCATATTCGATCATTTTTGACAAAGTTATGGCACTTTGAACTTTGGTAGAGGACATGTATTGCAGCGCAATACTCAGAATGCTTGTTTCACTAAGGATCGTGGAAATCAAATGATGAAGTTGAAAGAACATTACCCTGTCGGATCTGTACATTTTGACCAAGATATATGATCATGGATGCTTGAATGGTCTTCTTCTTTTTCTTTCGCTTGTAGCACAAGGTTGCTGGGTAGCATTGTTGGCTGGGGACGAGGCTTTGCTGCTGATGCTGTGCCCCCTGCTGGTTAGATCAGGAAGTTGTAATTTGTTCATGGCGCCTGTGATGGCTTGTCTACTCTTTGCGAGGGACACTGTGCGATCTTTAACGTCTACCAACAAATTCTGGTAGACAGGGCACCCTTTTAATGTCCATCCAATGGCTGGCACACACACTGATGAATCACCCTGCTTGTAAAACACAGGATGACAGTTTACAGCTGGGTCTGGATTCAAACCCAGGCTAGACTAGACCTGCCATCGTTTAACATTAGTCAGTGCACCTTTTAAAGATCCATAGTGTCTTGCGTGAAGAGGAGGCGAGTTATTACCGGCACCATGAACAAACCTCAAATTCCTGAACAAATTATTTCAGGCCTGACGAACCAATTCGTGTAAGACTTGGCCCAAAAACGTTCCCTCATAGCCAACCTCAAGGTAGAAATCATGTAAGTGTGGAGTAGTAGTAGTAGTAGTAGTAGTAGTAGTAGTAGTAGTAGTAGTAGTAGTAGTAGTAGTAGTAGTAGTAGTAGTAGTAGTAGTAGTAGTAGTAGTAGTAGTAGTAGTAGTAGTAGTAGTAGTAGTAGTAGTAGTAGTAGTAGTAGTAGTAGTAGTAGTAGTAGTAGTAGTAGTAGTAGTAGTAGTAGTAGTAGTAGTAGTAGTAGTAGTAGTAGTAGTAGTAGTAGTAGTAGTAGTAGTAGTAGTAGTAGTAGTAGTAGTAGTAGTAGTAGTAGTAGTAGTAGTAGTATAAAATATTCGCTCCATAAAATCGATATCTGTTTATCATTGGTTTATATTTAACTTAATATAATTGTAATTGTTGAGGAACATGTCATGCCCCTGTGCGTGGGCAACGATTACAAAAGAGCGGATGTCTGTTTACACCTCTTTCTTTTGCAAATGATTTAACATATTAAAAAATAAAACCCTTTCACTTTTGTGTTCAAATACACTCAAAGTTTACAACATCAGCTGAAGCACTTGTACTGTATCGTTATGGATGGGTTAGGCAAATGGCAGTGCCTGATCGATCCATAACACATTTTTAAACTATAAAGGTACTCCGTAGACCAGGCTGAACAGTTTACGTTTTGTATCTCACCGATAGGTCAGATCTGGATTCGGACCTGAACCAAAATCTAATCGGCTTGTTCTTGTCACTTAACCAACTCATCCACCTAGTTTTGTCATAATCCGTGCATAGCTTTTTGAAATATCATGCTTTCATGAAATATTTGGAAAATTATAGTATAGTAATGAAGGTGGTTAGCCTGGTGTTGGCTTAGTGGTTAGGGTGCGGCTTGGGATCCTCGGATCCTGAGTTTGAATCCTGGTTGATCATTGAATGCCAGGGGGGTTGACTCAGCCTGTCATCCTTCAGAGGTCGGCAAATTGAGTACCTGCTTGCTAGGATGAATCCTGTGTCGGAGTGGCGAACTGTCCAGGATTGTGCCCAATAGTCAAGGAAACTGCTTCAGCAGCCCTGTGCATCGTCACAGTGCAAAAAGGAATGGTCATCATCATCATCAATGAAGGTGATGATTATGATGATGATGAGTCCTGAATGAACCCCATCTATCTCCACTCCTGGATCTGCTTATGCAAAAGAGTAATAAACAAATATTTATGTTTTTGAACCCATCTCTCAATGGTAAATAACCACTTCAAAATTTAAAAAATTATCCTATCCCTATCCAGATCTTCATCAAAATGGAATCAACTTGTCCTTGTCATACACCCATCCTCTCCACCAAGTTTCGTCCGAATCCGTCCATTGAAATAGCCTTCTCACAAACAGACAAACAGGGGTGAAAACATAACCTCCTTCCACCTTTGATGGCGACTGATCAGACACTGGAATCATGGTCAGACCGTCCACTGCGAGTCTGGGATGTCGGTGGTGCGAACTCGACCACGGCTGAGTTCATACCAAACACTAAAAACGATGCATGCTGCTTCCTTGCTTGGCACTCGACATTTAAAAATGATAGAGCACGGCCAAACAACCATAGGTTGGCAATCATTGTGTGGGCTTTGATGGGACTAATGGCCTCCTGCATTGAAGTTCCTTGTAAGGGAACTCATATTAATATAACAATAGTTTTGATTATTAATAGTAATGAAGGTTAAAAAATTTTTATATACCGGACTCTCCTTAAGAGGAATATTAATAAGGTAATACCAAAACTAGAGCAATTTGACTGGGTTGCCAATATGCCTTCGCGTAGTCCCTGCCCGCCACATCAGGTAGATGCCTTTGTTGACTGTCCTAAAAATAAACAAGTTTGATTTGAATCCCTTCAGTTGTTCTCAAGTATCACATTTTGCCAGACATGAGAGGTTTCGCATTGATCGGCGAAGCGGTTTCGGAGAAGTTTTTTTTTGTAAATATCGGCTTTCAAGCTCTTCCACGAGCCTCGACTATGTATACGAAAAATATATATTCGTCATCTCTGCATTTGGACTGTAGTTGTGGCATGGAGGCCAGTTGTAGTGGTTTGTATCAATTGAAAATAAATATTTAGTCAAATGAATTTACCCCACGAAGCGAAGTGAAAAGTGGGGTTAAGCAATTGGGTCACTTCTGTCTGTCTGTCCACAAACGTCAGTTTATGATCGAGGATGTTATATTTTGAACACAAATTGGGAATTGAGTCTGAAATAAGTCCTTCTGCCCACCTGGCAGTCAAACAAACTTGAAAATCATTACAAACAGGAAACTTACTATTTTGAGCGATGTCATACAGGACACAAACAACAGGCATGGTTGCACATCCAATGTAATGTGTTAAATAAGGTGGTGTAAAAGGCGCTGCATCAACGACAGTAAACTTCCAAAAAATAATTCTACAACCTACCTTTAAAATCTTTATTTTATTTCAACTGAATGACAAACTTGAACACAAATCACCTTTTTGACACTTTCAAAACCCTTCTGTTTAGCAGTACTTACTTGTAAATATTATGGCATTTTTCTCACTGAATTTTCTTAATGAATTATTGGAAGTTTAAGCTAACCTGATTAACTAACCATGGATGCATCAGGATGCAGGTTCACTCGAGGACAGTTCTGGGATGTCGTGGTTCTGACAGCGTCAGATGAGAAACAAGCGGAATGCTACAAGCACCAACTGGAGGTTAAACGCAAGCGAAGGGAGTTCCCCCTCGGAGTCTCATTCCACGTGTTTGCTGACCCTCCCGGACCAAAAATTGGTGAGGCAGGGACTTTCTTGGTCCAACTGATGCAGGTGGAACTGTTTTTATAACTTAATTACTTTGCTCTTCACTTGTTTTGGCATCAAACATGATGTGCCACTTGTTTTCTCCTTTCTCTTGCACTTCTCCATTACAATTTTAAATCTCGACCCATCTGCCTCCTTCTCTTATCCCTTATCAATAGATTACTAAACATGATTCACTACCTCCACTCTACTTGCTCTACTATCTTTACCTGCCACTTGCTTTAACTATCTCGGATCTCCCTTTCTTCCCCTTTCTCTAGCACTTGTACTTTCTTCATTGTCCCCTCCAATCATTCCCTTTCCATCCTACTTTTCAAAAGTAGTTTAGAGTAAAAGATTTTTATTTATTCATTATCGCTTGCATTATTCATATGCACTGTTATCATGCTACAACCTATCTCACATTACTTAACCTGTACATTTTGCTTAATCATTAGTTTTTTCTTTTGCTCTTTTTCTCTTTTCTTTCATTTTCAACACAACACTTTTCTTTCATTCTTTCCTTTCGGCTTTTTCTTTCACTTTTGCTCTCCCCTTTCCTCTCGTCCCTCTCTCTCCCTGTCTCTCTGTCTCCATTCCCAGTTTCTCTTCTCCCTTCTTGTGCTGTGTGTATATATGTATATATATATATATACACACAGCACATAAAGACATATATATATATATATATATATATATATATATATATATATATATATATACATACATACACACACTACCACAATACAAGTACAGTACAGCCTTCCTCTGGGCTTTCATCAATACAGTATAGCTCTTCACATCGTGATCTAACAGTCCTTCTTGAATTTTAATAGTAGCACAATCATCACCTTTGTGTATATAATATACTTAAAGATGTACATGACTCTCTTTACCGTAATGCAAACTTCAATATTGATGTGACGGTTGTATTTTGCCAGGAGGTTAGGATTTTATGGCAAAATAAAGGAAGTGCCACATTCTCTGGCTGGAAACTGAACGTTAAACTGTCATCATATTTGGTATTTAATATTCCCATCAATATCCAAGCAGGTATTTTCACAGAGATTCTTTGGAAAGTTATTCTGGTATTTTCCATATTTGTTGCAAATTTAGTTTGGGGTGACATCTCCGCAAGGACCGTGGATTATGTATCTCTACTTTTTCATGGAGTGCAGAATACAGGACTTGGAACCTCAGCAGTGACAACAGAATCTACATGTTCAGGTGTTCATCTGAAATGAAATCTTCATTTGAAAAGAAAATCAAGAGACGTACAGGAGGCAACCCACACTTTTAAAACTCCACACTTATGGACACGGGCAAAAAACCTTTCCAAGTATGTTCCTCATCAAGAGATCGTTTTTCAGTTCACTTAGCTTCATATGGAAGACCCTGGAAATTATCAGGAAATGTGAAGGTAGTAGGCCCACGGACTCAGCATCATTGCAGGAGATTCCAATGATTTTGAAGGTCAAGGTTTCCACGGCGTCAAGCTGAGCAAAGTGTGAGGCATGGGTGCCAGCCAAGAGGGAAGAGCAATGCTCCACCAAGCTCAGATGAAGACCTCGTAGGTAGGTAAACGTTCAGGTGTGCCAAGGAAAGACTTTGCACAATGGAGGATGCCCAGTCGGCGACTGGCTTTAGAGGCCAGCTTCGATGTGTGGTTTGCCCAAGAAAAATCATGGCTGATAGTTAGCCCAAAAGTTAGAGGAACTGAAGTTAGTGGAGTGACTGAAGTGACTGAAGTTAAGAAAATAGTTGGAAGGGTTCGCCAGACAGTCCTATCAGAAAGACAGAGTGAGAGTGTGATTTCTTAAAGGGTACTCAAACACTCAGACCACTTTGATGATAATCTATCCCTTGATACTCTACAAACTGGATATGATGTGTCTTTTTCCGATTTGCGATGCATCCTTGGTGGTTGTAGTAAATATAAGCCAAGATGGTTTCATGCTGCACCAACGGCCGAAAGACCCTAAGTTTGCTAGAAATTGGATGAGGATTGTCCAAAATACCCAAGTGTGAATTGGGCCTGCACAATGTTCACTTTTGTGCTCGGAACATTTTACAGAGCACTGTTATGAAACAGCAGATATAGCTAGATGTTGTGGTTATCCACCATGATTGAGAGAGGATGCCATCCCGACGATTAAGCAGAGGAAACAGCCATAGCTCTAAACTGTAGGACCATCTCTACCCAACTACCAGCTCATGTTGTATATGAGTGATTTAAGCGGCGAATCAAACACCTGTGTTGGTTGGCCTGCTGGTGACTGATCTCACCTCACCACCCCACACCCACTCTACCCCTTCTGCTAGGGGCGGTACATCGACACAGCATGGAAACGATGGTGGGATACAACACAGCACGACCACTGGCACAAATGGCGTCCAGGATGAGTATTAAAAGGGACAATCCTGTAACATACGGGACAATGGATCAGCCTGCGATGGTGTGACAAAGCATTCATTGTCCATTTTGTCGGCGGTGTCTGAGTGTGCCTTGGCGGTGTCCATGCCATGTCCGTGCTGTGCCCTTGCCGTATTTCTTCTGGAGTAATATAACTGATTTATCAATTAATACAAAATCCCGGATGAACCATAACCTGAAAGAAAAAAACAAAACCCACCAATCTGTAATGGACATGCAACCGGCACTTGCATGTTCACTAACATTGTCGCCATGTTCATCTGAATCACTCACATAAGGCTCAAAATGATACGGCTGATAAATATCAAAATGATAATTCCCCTAAAAGCGTTTCCATCACTAATTGTGTCTACGATAGTTTTTTCAAAACCCCCACTGATGTGTTTCAACACACGGCGAACCTTCAGAGACGCTAATTACGATGCAATCGGTATCGGAAACAGAGTTCAAAATACAGACTTGGCATTTAATATGGAATATTTTTTTTGTGGGGGTGAACTTACTTTTCAAGATGTCTTAGAACCAAAAGTTCATTGGAATTATGTTGAAATTATTCTAGATTTTGTTAATGTGACCTTTAAAAGAAACAAAAACCACATTTGACATTTCGAAACAAATAAATTGATCCTTGAAAGTGATGTAAACTGATATCGAACTCAATTCATGGACAGTACTGTGTTAAACTTCTGTACGTTTTCCAGAAGTATCTCTTTATTTTGCACATTAGCCAAAAATTTTTTAACAAAAACAAAAGTTAAATTACGACTGGGATTACGGAGAGTAAAATTACAGTTCAGTACTTCGTGTAACCCCCACGAGCATTCAGGAGAGCGCGTACACGTTGAGGCATGCTATTCACGAGATTTGCCAAGGTTTGGACAGGAATCGCTTGCCATGCAGTGACAATAGCCTGCTGGAATTCACGCACAGAGGTCGGCTGCTGGTCCAAGTGGTCGATTTGACGCGTTAATTCTGCCCACAAGTTCTCTATCGGATTCATATCCGGGGACATGGCAGGCCACTCCATGTGCTCTACACCATGATCAGCAAGAAAGTTTTGGATCATGCGAGCACGATGAGGCCGTGCATTGTCATCTTGGAAGACAAAGTTTCCTCGAAAGGCTGCACGAGCAAATGGAAGCAATGTTTCTTCCAGAATGGCCCTGTACTTGAACTGGTTCAGGTTTCCATTCAGAACAACCAGGTCAGTTTTGCCCCCTGCATGAAAAGCAGCCCAAACGGTCACCCCAATACCTCCAGTTTGGACTCTTGGCACTATACAATCTTTGTTGTAGGCTTCATGCACTTGTCTGCGCACTCGGACGTGGCCATCTTGACGATAGATCAGAAATCTAGACTCGTCACTGAAGATCACGTGATTCCAGTGTCCTGGCTGCCATTGACGGTGCTCTCTGGCCCACTGCAATCGGCGCTGGCGGTGTTGTCTGGTCAGGCGTGGCTTTCTCAGGGGACGCCTGGCACGATAGCCTGCTTGAACCAGTCGTTGGCTGACTCGCCTTCTGGATACAGGCACATTTGTCAGTTGCTGCCACTCAGCCCGAAGCCGATTAGCTGACTTGGTACGGCCATTGCGGACTAACCGGTGCAACTGGCGATCATCCCTCCTTGTGGTTCTGCGGGACGTCCTGGCCTCGGTATTGGAGTAGGGACACCCCTCTGAGCATTTCGTTTCAGGATCTTTGACACCTGACCTTGAGTGATGCCATACTGCCGAGCAATAGCACGCTGTTTCATGCCGTAATTTCGTAAAGCCACCACTCCATGACAAACAAAATTGTCGAGTTGACGGACCATCTCCAGAGGAAGCGGCAATAACTTTTGGAGACGTGCAGCAGTTGTTTTCCACTAATACAGAACGCAACAACCCTTGTATACCCGACTGTGAAGCCAATCATCAAATGCACCTGTCCGTACATTTTGCCACGCCACCTGTGATATAATCCTGTTGTTGACTTCTTGCTGCCACAGACAATCAGTGATATGGTTCTTTTAACAAATAAATCACCAAAGTGTAAAAGAAACTCACCAGATTGATATACCGAGTTAAGAAAGTAAACCCAAGCCAAGAAAAAAAAAAAATTCCATATTAAATGCCAAGTCTGTACATTGTTTCTCCATGTGAACCGCCATTAGGATCAAGGTGGGTTATTAGTGTGACATCACTGGCAAAATCGAAAATCGACAATTTAGGGCTTTTTTCGGCACTTTGACATTGGCAAAAAACTTTTCAAAAATTTCCCTTCAAATTACACAGTGATTAATGATTTTCAGTCAGTTTCAGAAGAAAAAAATCCGTTTGGTTTCCCCTTTAAGGTTTGAAAGACATATTCCAAGTGTTTGACCAGCCTGCGATTTTATCAAGGTCTGCAGAGGAGGAAAAGGCTGCTGCCTGTAGATCTGAAGGATGAGGAATGTTTCGGCAAAGAGTGGAGTCGTCAGCAAAGAAATAAAGACGATTTTCCAGTGAAGCAGAGATCGTTCATGAAGATCAGGAATAGGACTGGGCCCAAAACACTGCCTTGAGGGACTCCAGCCTTGGCAGGGAGAGGAGATGAGAACATCCCGTTAAGAGCCACACGGTGACTACGTGAGTAGAGGAAATCAGTCAGCCATGTGTGGAGGTGACCTTGGATGCCATAGGCAGAAAGCTAGTGTGGTGACCGACTGTATGCTGTTTATTCTGTACATCATCCTGGTGTTGGCTTAACAGTTAGGGTGGTTAGCTTAAGCTCTCAGGGTCTTGAGTTTGAGCCCCTGTTGTGCCCTTAACACCAGGTGGGTTAATACTCAGTCTGTCATCCTGTCATCCCGGTCCGGTCTGAAGAGGACGCAGGCATCACATGCTCGCCGCTTCTTCGACTGGGCCACTGTCTGTGGCTTGCTTTTTTGGTGGTCGTGCGGATTTTTTGGCCATTGAGTCTGCCCTCCGCATAGTCCCGGCTCTGCTCCCTGCTTCGCCTACCCGGCTCCGCTCCCTGCTTCGCCTACCCAGCTCCTTCGCCTGCTCGCTGTTTCCTCGGGCACGCTCTCGTGGGTTGTGTCCTTCGCAGCGGTGTGGTGGCGGTTTTCCCACCGTGATCTTGATTTGTAGCGGCGGCGGTTGATTGCCGCTGCATTTCCCGCTTTGCCGTGATCAACCTTGGCCTCGTGATCGTCTCTTTGCTCCTGTCTGCCCTCTGCTTGGTCCCGACTCTGCTCCTGGCTTCACCTACCTGGCTCCTTCGTCTCCTTCGTTTCCTTGGGCCTGCTCCCGTGGGTTGGGACCATTGTTTCACCTCCTCAACCTTGGCCTCGTGCTCGCCTCTCCGCTCCTGCCTGGCATGGCTCTGCGGTACTCCGCCGCAAGGCTCCTTCTGCTCAATACCCGCTCCACCCCATCATGCTCTGCCATCTCTGCCATCTCTGCCATCAAATCAAATGGACTCCTCCGACGACCCAGGTACATTCACCGTGGCTCCGGTCGTAAGTTTGTATATGTACAATCAGGTCACTCCATCCCCGTCCTCTGGTCGGCTCAGCGCACTCCCACTCATCGTCCCAGCGCACCTAGTCACGGCAACGCACAAAATCGCACCTCCTGCCTGCGAACCCTGGCTAAATCACCTGAATTCATCCCCGCTGTTCAAAACATCAAGCTCACCCTGTTCAACACCCGGTCCCTCAACAACAAATGCCTCATCCTCAACGACTACATCCTGGATAACAAACTGGACTTTCTCTGTCTCACCGAAACCTGGCAACAACCACTGGACTACTACACGCTCAACCTCACCACACCCAATGGATATTCCTACGTCAATAAACCACGCTCGGAGGGCCGAGGTGGTGGAATTGCCGTTATCCACCGTCAAGACATCAGGACCAGCCTCATCCCCATCGCCTCATCCTCATCCTTTGAACACCTGGCTTTTAAACTCTCTGGTCGCACGCAGTCAGTCATGGCTGTCGTCTACCGCCCTCCCAAACCACACCCATTATTCCTGTCTGACTTCTCCTACTTTCTGACCCAGCTATGTTCCCTCTCCCCCTCAATCCTCCTCCTTGGTGATTTCAATATCCACATGGACTCCACTGACTCCACAATAACCACTGACTTCACTGATTTACTCACCTGCTTTAACCTCACTCAACATGTCAACTTTACTACACACATTTTGGACCTTGTCTGCTCCACTGGATTAATTTTGCACCATCTCTCTGGCTCCGACCTCACCCTCTCTGACCACTTAGCCATCACTATGACCATCAACATCCCCACCCCAACACCAAGACATTATCGCACTATCAACTTCCGTAAGCTAAACGCTCTTTCACCTACCTCATTCTCATCCACCCTCTCTGAAAAAATGTCCACTTCTCCCTTCATTGACCTCCACACCCCTTCCGACCTCACTGACTACTACAACCACACTCTCTCCTCCTGCCTTGACCAGCTTGCGCCTGTAAAAACCAAAACAGTTTCTTTCACCCATTCTGCTCCCTGGTTTACCCCTGAACTCCGCCTGATGAAAACTCGTGCTCGCCAACTTGAAAGACTCCGCAATAAAACAGGTCTCACAGTTCACTCCCAAGCCTACAAGGACCACCTACAACACTACAAAGATGCCCTCTCCCACGCCCGCTCCGCCTACTACTCTCAAATTATCCACTCTGGCTCCGGAAACCCAAAAGCACTCTTCTCGACAATAAACAAACTCCTCCGCCCCCTGGACACCACCACGCAGTCATTCACAGTAGACAACTGCATCTCCTTCCTTTCTTTCTTCCAACGCAAAATTGACAACATCTACAACAGCTTGACCACCGCCGCACCCGCTCCCCATCCAACCACCTGCCCCCCCTTATCCTGCCTTCCCCTGTCTCAATTCTCCCCGGTCTCCCCTACTGACCTCTCTGAACTCCTCATAGGAATGAAAACTGCCACCTGCACTCTTGACCCCATCCCCTCCAGCTTTGTCAAGGCCTCCCTCCCTGCTCTCTCTCCACTTATCATTGCAACAATAAACTCCTCCCTGTCTACAGGCATCGTCCCACCATCCCTCAAAATTGCTGCTGTTACCCCCATTCTAAAAAAACCTGGTCTAAACCCTGACACCCTAAAC
The DNA here is from genome assembly GCF_964187855.1 of Myxine glutinosa. Classification (NCBI taxonomy): domain Eukaryota; kingdom Metazoa; phylum Chordata; class Myxini; order Myxiniformes; family Myxinidae; genus Myxine; species Myxine glutinosa. The sequence continues at coordinate 77,673,891 of NC_136268.1, forward strand.
AACTTCAGACCCATCTCCAACCTACCCTTTCTGTCGAAAGTTTTGGAACGCGCTGTAGCCACTCAACTCAAACATCACCTCTCTGCCAATAACCTGTATGAAACATTCCAATCCGGATTCCGCTCCAACCACAGTACTGAAACTGCTCTCCTCAAAATCACCAACGACCTTCTCCTCTCCTCTGACGCTGGCAACCTCAACATTCTCGTCCTCCTCGACCTCAGCGCTGCCTTTGACACCATCGATCACACCATCCTCCTCACCCGACTTGAATCCACCTTCAACGTTACCGGCACTGCCCTCTCTTGGATTAAATCATACCTCTCTGACAGACGCCAGTTCATCTCCATCAATAACTGCAAATCCCCCACTACTCCCCTCCCCCAAGGTGTCCCCCAAGGTTCAGTTCTTGGCCCCCTCCTCTTCATCCTTTACCTGTCCCCCCTCGGTCACTTAATCCGCCGTCATGGTCTCCAATTCCACTGCTTCGCCGATGACATCCAACTTTTCATCTCCACCAAGTCCGTCTCCACCGACACCCACTCTATCCTGACAAACTGCATCTCTGAAATCAAATCCTGGCTTCAAATCAACTTCCTCAAACTTAACTGTGATAAATCTGAAATAATCATCATTGGCCCAAAAACGCTCACAAAATCCACTCATAACTTTGCCCTCAACATCGACGGTATCCCAGTATCCACCTCCCCTCTCATCCGGAATCTTGGCGTCATCTTTGACCAAACCCTCTCCTTCGACAAATACACTAAACAGATCACAAAGACAGCCTTCTTTCACCTGAAAAACATCGCCCGTCTCCGCTCATCCCTCTCCTCCACGGCTGCAGAAACCCTCATCCACGCCTTCATCACCTCCCGTCTGGACTACTGCAATAGCCTCCTCTATGGTTCACCCTCAACAATCACCAATAAACTCCAATACATTCAGAACTCCGCTGCCCGTCTACTCACCCATTCCCGGACCCGTGACCACATCACCCCCGTCCTTTGCAAGCTTCACTGGCTCCCCATCTCCCAGAGAATCCAGTACAAAATCCTCCTCTTGACCTACAAAGCCCTCCATAACCTGGCCCCATCCTACCTGGCTGACCTCCTCTCCAGACACACTCCCACCCGCAACCTCCGCTCTGCTGGTACCAACCTCCTGACCCCCCCCCCCCCCCCCATCCGGACCAAATTCAGATCCTGGGGGGACAGGGCCTTCTCCATCGCTGCTCCCACCCTCTGGAACTCACTACCTCACACCATCAGAGACTCCTCCTCACTCACCACATTCAAAACATCACTCAAGACCCACCTGTTCAGCACTGCATTCAACATTCAACCCACAGCATTTAACCCCTGACTATCACTTCTCCTTCTCCCTCCTTTTGCTTTAAATATTTCCCTCTTGATTCTTGTCTTTTTGCAATTGTTGTTTTCATGTTTTGTTATGCATTATGTTTTGCACTCTGTCAAAGCGCCTTTGGGCTTCATGAAAAGCGCTATGCAAAATAAATGAATTATTATTATTATTAAAATGAAACCAGCTTAATGGAAACAGGGGGCACTGCTTCAACAGCACAGCCACACTCCCATAAATGATGCAACCAACAGCCAGAGGCTGCATATGAAATAATAATTCTCGACATTAAAAAAATATCTGTACTGTACCTTCATGTAAAGTTTATTCTGTCCATCGTTTATTTATCTTCTTTACAGGAGATGGTGGCTCGGTGTTGTTTACTCTTTCTGAACTTGATAAACTCTATGGAAAACAACTGGAATCCAAGCATATTCTCCTCATCCTAGCTGGTATGTGTACATACCATCATAACTTTTCATCCAACCCTATTGGTTAACGCTCCTCCCAATACATTTCATTTCATATCCTTTTGTCATCCAATTAATATATATGCATGCGTGTATGTAAAAAAAAAAAAAAAAAAAAAAAAAAAAATATATATATATATATTGTTGTGTTTTTATGGTAGGGATGAAATAACCTTAGTCGAGATGCCACGAAGTATTATAATATACTTAAAATATACTTAAAGATGTACCTGTTTGGTTTCCCTTATGCCGCGAAGCCACCTCGATGTAAATGAAGTTAGGCCGACTGTCCGGGTAAGATCATATATGTGTCTCCATACGAGGGGTGGAGCTATGCTAATTAGGTATGGCTGAAGGATAAACCCCAGTGCGTAATTGCCCTGTGATTTTCCCTTCGTTATTGCATCAGAAAGGGGCCGCCATTACAATAACTACAACGATCGCACTGTAAATTGACTCAGTTGCTCACAGCGCCGCCAGGCCCGACAAACCCGGCACATTTGCCGATCGTGCCAGTCAAGCCTTCAACGTCATCCGAACATTCCCAAAAGGAGATTAGACTCCGCCCCCTGACAAATCCTAATGGGGAGGCCACGCCCTGGCCTTTGTGATTGAATAGCGCTCGGTGATTGGACAGAGTGTGACGTCATCGTGGAACATTTGAGAGTGAAGGGAAGAAAGGGATTCCTCTCGCCATCTTGATCTCTCGGTCATCTGGTTCTGATTATGTGGCGTACGGTTTGATTTGTGCTTCAGGTCGCTCGGCTGCGGCGGTTCTGGTTCGGTGCGCTGGTGTTGAGGAAAAGCAGTGTTAGCTTTCGTGGCGGGTTTGACCGTGAGAAGAAGGTGGGGGCGACAGTTCTTGGGGCTCTTGGCACTTCGGACCGAGTGGGGGAGCGAAGGAGGAGCGCCGCCCAGATTGCTTCATGCATGTGGCGCTGCGGAGAGCGACTGCGTGCCATTGTTGGAGCGGTTCCCACACGAGCCGTTTCAGGCCACCTTGAACCGCCATTTAATTGCACGACCTCGTCGAGAGAGATAAGTGCCAGCACTGTACAAAAGGCCATCATTTATTTTATTTTACTTTCGTCTTCCCCTTGTTGTATACAAGTCTGTGTGGAGACGTCCACCGCACCTACTGCAGTAAGAGAAGTGCCAGACCTGACCACCCCGACCGGGGGGGGGGGGGGGGGGGGGGGAAGTGATAGATTTAGAACGTGAGGTGACTAACCCCGCCCCTCCACTTAAGGTGGGAATGAAAGTGGTTGAATCCTCTCCCATTTCGTCCACTGTACACGACAGTGCGGACGATAACATGGAAGTATCGGTCGCGGACACCAGGAAAAAAGGTCAGAAGCGTTCAAGTGATGAATCCTGTGATTCCAAAGAAAAACAAAATAAGATTCAGATCGTGTCAGGCTCGCAGGACCTCCAGGGTGAGGCCTACACCGGAAACTCCTTGGCGGTAACGGAGATAGTACCGGAAGTGTGTGTACGTGAGGAAGATTCGCTTGCACCACTTGCCGAGATTGAGTATGACCCGGAAAATAGACGATCATCTCAGGATGGGGTAAGTCCTTGTCCTGATAACCAAACTCCCTCAGACGAGTTAGCAGCTGGATCTGCTAGTGCTTGTGAGGAAAAAATAGATAAAGGGGAAAGTCCTTGCGACTGTGAAGATAACGTTAACCCTTCCCTGACAGATAAAAATGAAAGGGATGATGAGGTGGGGGACATACTCATAGCCACAGGGGATATGGTAAATTTGGAAGGGTCTGCAAAGAGCACGGAGGTATTTGACCCTGTGGATTCCTGTTTCCAAAACTAAGTGTTCAACAAATAGTAGAAAAAGGTGCAGATCAAGACGAAGCACTTGATTCTGATGAAACCTCTTCTACTCCACTCTTTAGTGCTTTAAGTGCTCAAGAGAATGAGGTGGGTGATGACAACACCATCACCATGGTTTCTCAAGAAAATGTTATTAAGTTCCTTGATGAAACGGTCAGGAAAAGACATGTAAAAATCCAAGACTACTTTCCGAATCTGCATGATTTTATTTTGACTGCAAATAACATGATTCGTGAACCTTATCAGGTTAACATGTCAGAACCTCAATTCCAGAGGCTAAGAAAATGTGTAACTCGAGCGGGTGAGGAACTTCATGAATAGTTAACAGAGTGGAGATAAAAGTAGCATCCTTAAACATCAACGGTGGTCACAGTTGTGTGCGTCGCCTCCAGGTGTTTCAAATTTTTCAGAATGAAAAAGTTGATGTGCTGATGTTACAAGAGACGCATGCAAATCAGTCTTCTGAGGTTGAGTGGCGTAAAATCTTTAAAGGTTGTCACTTTTTCTCCAGTGTTTTCGTTGATGCCAAGGCTGGTGTGGCAGTCGTGTTACATCCTAGACTCCAGCCGTTGGAGATCAGATGTAGGGAAATTTGCAAGGGCCATTTACTATCTGTGGAGTTTGTCAGTGGTAATCAAAAGATTTGCACGACTAATGTATACTTCCCTAGTGCTAACTCTGCAAGAAGTGCTTTTCTTCACAAGTTAGCAGGTTTTGTAAGCACTATTGACCTGTCTATGTTGGTTTGTCTGGGGGGAGACTACAACTGTACCCTCAACCCACAACTTGATAGAAACACTCCTGAGCCTCATCCACCGAGTGCAAGGCACAGCTCATTAGAAAATTTCAACTTGTGGATGTGTGGCGGGTACAGAACCCTAACATCCGGCAGTACACGTGGGTTTGTGCCGCAAGAAATCTTTTGACAATGGCTCGTTTGGATAGAATTTATGTTAACCATGATAAGGTAAATCTTGTTAAGAATTCTTAAATAAGGCCATCTGGTTTTTCTGATCATCACGTGGTCGTTGTTGTATGTGGCTTACCTCATCACGTTTGTAGAAGTGCATATTGGACTTTCAATGTCAAACTTTTACAAAATGGGCATTTCAAAGAAGCATTCAGAATGGTATGGAAGGAATGTGAAATGCAAAAGTTTTCCTACCTAAATTTAAGGCAATTGTGGGATTGCACAAAATCCCAAATTAAGTGTTTTTTCCAGCAATACTGTCGTTATAATACATGTAACACACTCAGTGTGATATCTGCCTTAAAAAACGATATACTTTATTGTGAGCAGAAATCTGGAATGTCCAACGAAAATGTCCAGCAGTTGTCAGAGAAAAGAACACTACTGGCTGAAATGGTGAAAGAGCGTGCATCTGGTGCTTTCGTCCGACTGCGAATGGACAATATCGAACTTGACAAACCAAACAAAGACTTTTTCAATTTGGAAAAGACAGCCAAGATCCCTCAACAAATTCACGCTTGTGTGAAAATTCACGCTCTTCTGCCGGTGCGCTTCTGTCTTCTCAAAGTGACATCAAGAATGAATTACGAAACTTTTATTCAAAGCTGTTTGCCTTGAGAACGGTGAACCAGGAAAATAGAAACGGGATGTTTGAACTGCTCCCATCTCTGTGTGAAGACCAGCAACAACAACTGGAGCCTGGCATCTCTCTCGGAGAACTTACTGCTGCTCTTAAAGGAATCCAAGATGGGAAAGCCCCTGGACTTGACGGCCTCCCAGTTGAATTTTACAAGGCCTTTTGGGACATTCTAGGCCCTACTCTACTTGACATCTTTTAGGATAGCCTTGAACAAGGTGAATTGCCATTAAGTTGCCGGAGGTCAGTTTTGTGTCTCCTTCCAAAAAAAGGGAACTTGCAAGAAGTCACAAATTGGCGGCCTGTGTCACTCCTAAATACGGATTATAAAATATTGTCGAAGGCGCTCGCGATACGTCTAAAGGAAGTCATCCCCCTTTTGATTGATATTGATCAGTCTTATTGTGTTCCCGAACGTTCTATTTACGATAACATTTTTTTGGTGAGAGTCTTGATCAGTCTCGGTCGTACTACATCTCATGGTTTTGGTTTGGTTCTTTTAGATCAAGAAAAAGCTTTTGACAGTGTTGACCATTCTTTTTTGTTTTCTGTACTAAGGAGAGCTGGTTTTGGACCAAATTTTGTTTCCTATGTTAAGTTGTTGTATGAAAATGCATCCTGTCTGTTGAAGGTAAACAACAGCTTATGTCGCCCTTTTCCCTTTCAGCGAGGCATCCGTCAAGGCTGCCCGCTTTCAGATATGCTCTACAGTCTCTCGGTCGAACCTTTAGTAGCTTTGCTCCGCAACTCAGTGGAAGGAGTCTCCTTAACAAAAAACTACAAAATGGTCACTTCAGCTTATGCGGATGACATTTGTGTTGCTGTTTCCAGCCAAAATGACGTGGGTGAGGTCTCTCGATGTCTGTCCCAGTTTGAGCTCACTTCCACGGCAAAAGTAAATTGGAACAAAAGTGTTTCCTTATGGGTGGGCCCCAGTCCACCTTCCTCAGCTCTGCCTGTGTTACCAGGAGGAATGCAGTGGAACAAAGAGGGGTTTAAATATTTAGGGTTATTTCTAGGAGTCCAAGCACATGAACAAAAAAATTGGGAGGGTTTCTTGGAAAGAATTAAGCAGAAACTGGCTAGATGAAAACGGTTGCACCACCGTCTATCGCTTAAGGCAAGGGTGACAATAATAAATAACCTGGTGGTTCCATTCATTTGGCATAAAGTTATCCGCCTCCAACCTCCTAGATACTTGGTCACAGGCATTCAGAGGGTTCTAACTCCGTTTTTCTGGGGAGGCCACCATTGGCTTGGACCAGTCATGGTGTGCAGACCCCGAAATGCAGGTGGTCAAAGCTTGATACATGTCCCGAGTCAGATAATAGCTTTCCGCATGTTGACGATAAAGCGTTTATTGTATGGTGAGTGTGTCCCATGGCGGCCTCTCACAAATGCTTGGCTGCAGGAAGCAGATGGGTTGAAGTATGACCGAGAGCTCTTCCTCATGGACCTGCAGCATGTCAACACGACTCTGCTCCCCGAGTTTCATCAGAGCCTTTTGAATGCCTTGCAAGTCCTTGGAATACAAAGATTAGAGGTGTCCTACGATGCCAAAAACATATGCATGAGCCATTGGTTCTGAATCCTTTGTTCCCTGAAATTTCAACCTCCTGGTCATTTATGAATTGCTTCACCAGTAATGGAATAAACAGAGTGCAAGACCTGATGAAGCCTTCCCTAAATGTATGATTATCCACCGGCTCTCTCACATCAAAAGTGGGGTTCGGTCATCTAGAATGGTGAACAAAGTTTTGAGAGTTGTGATTAAAACTTTCAGGGAATTAAATATCGGGTGGACTGGGGCAGATGAAGTGGTGGACTCTCGTCTCTATTTCCCCGAGCTCCAAATCACCTCAAAAAAACAACAGTGTGTCTTCTCAAATTCAGATGGTTGCGGTGTGTTTCATGTGATGGGAAAAAAAGTTATTTGTGGGATATGCCAAGAGG